>NW_027286070.1:41771526-42244026 GCF_022747635.1 Hetaerina americana
TCCAGAATTGTTGCGAGGACAGGAAAAAAGCTCTGGCATATAAGTTCATCATATCTTATCTAATGGGGACTACTTCGACGGGGATAATATTATAGACGAATAAATCTAATTCTTTCAAATAACTAAGATTCCCGTTATAAAGGGAACGCACATCGCTTGAGCTAGTCTTTATAAAACTTCTACCTCGGCCATTCCTTTCGTCTTCCACGCCCTTAAACCATCCCCTGGCACCTAATCCATCGAATGATGGCGTCACTGTTTTGAATTAACTTTTAATTTTTTTTCCGTCCGTTCTCCTGACGTTCAAATGACCGAATATTCACTACATTCTCACTCATCTTTATCAATCTAATAATCTTTTTTCCTCCGAGCTGGCCCCTCTCGCAACAACCATCTCATTCAAACCTTTACCTCTCTACTTCGTTCATCAATTTAACTCAGGGCTCAGCCAATTTTATGCGTATTATACCCGCTCTCAGGGGCGCGAGATTGATTTCCCCGACGAATGCACCAAGCGGAATAACTTCACAGGCCACAACGCAGTGCCACACATCATTAATAACATTGTCCCAAGCGTCCTCTGGCTCACAAAAGGCCGATTTCAATCAGCATAATTAAACAGTGGGTTCATTCAATTAAGAGATATACGAGCTCTTATATCCATCAATATAAGTAATTTTCTCAAAATGAAGTTTCCACTGGACGTTTGGATATTGAAGTAGTGCCTTTGGCCAAAATATCATCTCGCACCCTAAAAATGATAGGCCAAATCGTTTCTATGTTTCAAGAGCAGCTACTTTCAAGCAGGATTTTCCGTTTCAAGAACAAATTTGGTCGTAGAGTTTGAATGTATATTTCCGTGCATAGAACCACTTTGTTTCTTATCAAGTTTCCTTTGTATCTATTTCCCTCGCTTAACATTGGGCATCAATTTCCCCGATTAAGGTGACCATTTATGGAACGCGCTGCAAGCAGGAGTACGCTCTCGTACTCACTTAGAATTTAACTAATTTTTCCTAACTATCAAATACACATTATTCATAGTCATTAGCACACATATTTGTGTACTTGATTCCTTATCCAGCGCCCCGCTTAAGTTTTTTCTTCCATCATATCATAAGTTCATTTTGAATTTATCTCTCAATTAACCTTAAATGTTCTATTCTAAATTATTAATAAGGTGAGGCTTAATGGTAACCTATTATTATCATTAGGTTTCCAAAACCCCTCCATACTACCACTACATATCTTTCGCCATCTCGTTATAGAATTAAAAAATATCATTTGTAGTTTACCTCCTCAAAAGAGGTTAGTTGAGCCTTAGGATTAAGTAGATAGTCCTTTATCCTAATTATTCTCTTTAAGGACACGTGTTTTGAGTCATAAGAAGCTTTTCGTTCATATTTAACTTGAAAGGTAATCGCTGTTAAAGTTTTAATCCGAGCACATGAGTTAGTTTAGCATTAACAAGTTCAATATCTCTCTGAACTCATTCTTGGAGATTGACAGAATATGGCTTATATCGTACATTCTCCTCTGGGAGATGTTTTGGATCTGCACCTCTATTGATAAATTGTGATATATTACGAAACAAAGTTGTAAAACTCCAATCAGGCTTTTTCTCTTCTGTAATTCTTCTGGAAAAAATAAAATAATGAAAAACCTGAATGTTAATTTATGCCGATGGGTATTAAACAACATGTTAATTAATAAGACCATGGAAGCATTAAATAAGTTATGCCGTTATGATTCCATAAATTTTTCTTATTTAGTTCATTGTCCTTCAGTGAAAAATAACTATCTGAGACAAAAACACAGGTAATCCTACTTTGCTCTCCAAAATACTACAACAAAGAAAATTCAAGAAAAACCCTACTGTAATAATTAAATAATTTGGTAACATTAAATCATTGAATATTTTAGCTAGATACTTCTTTCCGAATCGTATAAGTTATGCAGTGAATTACTTGTCAACAATTATTCCGTATTTCATTTACAATATATTTTTACGATTCTTAGTGACAAACACCTAGCCATGGCGAAGCATCCGTTCCTATTATTTCAGCGAAGTTTAGCAACATTTGGCCTCAGCCTGTTGGATGGTTCTCTTGTCCCCTGTGTGCCCATGGTAGTTAGGTACAGACACTGCTTGGCATAAAGGGCCATGAGTTCTAACGAACCGGGGTTCCTGTAAAAGTAGGAGGACAGTCTCACATCTTTCACACGGTGCTTGGGGAACATACAAAAAGCTTACTAAATCCATTAAATATTCCGAAATCCGATTAAAATTAATTTTTGGCGGCATTGATAGAAATTTATTAGAAGCATATAGTCTCAAGCGTAAACTGCATTACATTTCAGCATAAAATGTAAATTTGTATAACATACCAATATTTTAGAGCAAGGGTTATGTCCCAAGTAAGTACGCATTCCACCGCATTATTTGTTTTCAATTGAAGAGTTTCCTTTTCGTGATGCTATCCTTTTACTTCTAGAAAAGTATACTTATTATCGAGGGCCACATAAGTGATTACAGTTGTCTATAAGAGGATGATAGTATGAAAAAGATTGAATGCCGCTGGTGGACCCTCCGCTATACACACGCATCGTATTAACTACATATACTAATGCAGGTTTAAACGCCATTAGATTAGGTTTTTCCACTCACGAATCAAGGAGCGACTTCCAGAAACTAGTTACTACATTATCATTTCACTTGTGACTATAGGTGCGTTAGGTGCAACCCATATACTTTTAATTATTATCGAGAATGAACATTTACCGTTGTAGTCGTCAAAAATTTCCTGCGGTAAATGCAATATTGTAAATCGCTATGAAATGGAAAAAAAGCAATTACTATGGGTAATTTATCCAATTCCATTAGATATTACCAAGCATCACGCGGATTAACCGTTAATGTGAAATCCTGATTAATAAAGAAGCTATCATTATTTTTACCACCCAGAGCTATTGCTGCTTTCCAAATGGTAACCAATAATAGTGATCAAAACATCATATATTTATCAAATTCACTCGAACAGGTTTGCGGAGGAAATCGGCATTCCGCCAAAATAATAAAAGGTAGATGCGTCGTAAATATATATTTGGCGGGTATAAATAGCGTTTCGAATTCATTTTCCGCATTTAAAACTTACTTAACTCATTTAAAATTTACTTTTATGAATCATCAAATTTAAAATACGGTATAAAATTATGCTTTTCGATATTGATTATTTTATTACTTTATTCATCTCATAGAAAACTGTCTTATAAAGTTATCAGTTTCATTTTCATTTTTATCATTAACAACGTAGCTTACTAAGTGTAATTTGTTTGAGTAAAATTTAAAAAACTAAAACCTATATAATAAAATAATTTCAATTAATATCCTTACTACGTGGGTAAAAGAAAGCAAGTAGCCGGGCAAGTAGAGCGCGATAATTTATGAACCTTTTAACGACAGATATACTTTCATTAATTAATCAGGAGAAAAGGTAAAATCCTATGGTGCTATGAAATAAAATTCCTAAATTTGATGAACGTATGGCCATCGGATCCGTTTGATCAGCGCTGGTCACATTGGGGAACAAAGGCGAGCGAAGCAGCTGCAATATTAACTGAGGCGGCTGCCTACATGTACAACCAGGTGTCACAAATCGCGTTCATGGCTGAGGAAATATAATAAATGATTGATTTTTTCGAGGAAGTTGTCAAATAAAATTAGTTTTTCAAATTCTCGAAGATTATTTTAAGTCAACACATCTGAAATTTACCTTCAGAGTTTCAACACCTATTTATCCAAAAATCCTTATTGAACTAATTAATGGGATTCGTATGGGAATGATCATTAATAATATATTCTGGTATATTACTACGTTTCACAAATATTACTAGTATAACGTTATTGCGAGTCTATTTGTAATTTTAAAAAACATTTAAATAATGAATTAATACGCTACTAGTAAAAGGGAGTTCGTGAAGTAGGAATGAAATAAAGTCAAGACTTTTCTGACAGCAGCAAAAATAAATATAGTATTTAAAGCGAAAATTATTTCATTTCATTTCTAATACAAATTCATGAGCACCAAAAATGTAAAAGAGCTATTTTCTAATCGCAAGCAATCGCAAGAGTAAACAAACTGCCGTCTTAAGTTTTTCAAGGAATTTTTGATGCCCGCAATATATGTAAACATTTTGTCATAGATATTCAGTAGAGGACTGAACTTACGCATAAAAATTGTTATTGCTCTCATGAGAGAAATTACAGGTATCATCCATAAGAGAGATGTGTAATTGCAGAACGACATATCAAAAACTCACTTTACATAATAATTACAGAAAAAATGAATTTATAAAAGACTCTAAACGTAATACTGAGAGGCTGACTATATAGTATATCGGGTAATGTATATACCGTAATTAAGTAAGACAGAGCGCATGAAAATGCTATGAATATTTTGGGAGTCATCCATTTAGTCGTTGGATAAGGCAACTACAAAATGTAAGAACTATATTTAGAAAAGAAATTTGTTTTTAACAAATTCCAAAGAAACTGCGGGAGATGCCTGAAATTGTTGCATTTGTTTTTAACATTTCTCAAATTGCTTTTACATGTTTATACTCGAATCTCAATTATTTTTTTTGTTCTTTGTTGAAAAAATATCAGTGTATTGGAATATACCATTGGTATTCGCATTCCATCGGAACGTTAAAAATAGCGATATTCTTGATGAATACAAGAAGAAATTTTCGTACTCGGAAATGAATTCATGGATAGACGAAAGGCTTCGATATTATCATTTTTTGTTGAATTAGGCATCAATAAACGAGAAATCAATGAAAGAGAATTCATAAAATATACACAAATAATCGTAAAACGTTAGTATAAATTATTTTGACTGAGGAAATACCTATCATAGAATATCTCTCTACCGTATCTAATTTACTCCGAAATTCTATTCCCTCTACTTTTAAAAGTGATTTCAATCACCACGGGTACATCTCTACAATAAATTCCATGATAAATTTAAGGTGCATAATAAAAACTAAAAGATTTCACAGAGCACACGGACACTTCAGTCAAGGTGTATATATTTGACGGTGTAAATCTCATTAGAACATTTAAATCAATAAATTAGTGTTCAAGTAGATGTTAAATCATAATTGTGTATTCAGGGTTCGTCCGGAAAATAAGTGTACTGACTCCTGGGCTGGGCGCGCCGCTCCATGCGCGCCCAGCACCGCTCTGACGGGCTGCGATTGGAGGGGGGTATGTTGGCAAGCGACGCTGAAAAAGGCAGTCGGCTCTGAGCTGTGGTGTAGTGAGGAGCTCTGTTAACGCGAACCTCCACGATCGACCCACGTCACGGAACGCGATGCCGAAGTTTTTGGAGCAGCGTTATTCCATCAAATTTGCGGTAAAGCTTGGGAAATCGTCTACCGAAACTGTCGGTATGATTAAGCAGGCTTACGGGGAGTCAGCCATGTCCAGAAACATGATCTTTCGGTGGCACAAGATGTTCATGGAGGGCAGAGAAGAGGTCGACGACGAGTCTTCGAGAGGTTCCCGATGATGCCTTCGCGGGAGCGTTCCAGGAATGGGAACGCCGCTGGAACAAGGGTATCGACTCACAAGGGTCCTATTTTGAGGAATATTAGCTTAAGATATGTAAAAGTGTAATAAATCTTTTTTCCTGAGCTCAGTACACTTATTTTCCGGACGAACCCTGTATATTATTGCAAAATTGTTCGCATTGACAGTGAAGTAGTTTTTCTAAATCCACTTTCTCAAAACAAACGATTAATTTTAGTTTTTTACCACCGAAAACTTTAAACAAAATAATTTGTAAAAAATCAAAAGAATAAATGCTACAAGCAACTATTACTTGAGGAAATGACACACGTTTAAAGCCTATTTGCGCAATATACGCAAAATCTCTAAAATTGTAGTTAACATTCTACTTTTTTATATATTACCACATAATTTGTATCAATTTATCGGATTATCCGAGCAAATACTAAAACTTCTACAGCTCCCTGTTAGCATGCACTCATTCTTAGTTGTGCCTACCTCTCCAGAATCATTTAAAGTTCACGTTTGAGATTTGTAATTAAGAAAAATAAGATATTTTTGATTGAAGTTCCTGTGTAAGGAACATATGAAAAGATTGAAATTAATTTAGGTGCGTGGCTCAGAAAATTTCCTGAGCAGCTATTAGTGACTGTTCAAGTTGAGGGCCTTTTTTTACCCTTGACGGGTTTTTTTCAATGAAGAAATATTTTTTCCTGAAAAACAAAGAATTTCACTCACCAATTAGTCCGTTTTTGTCATATTTTATGCTTGACTTTTCCCCCCACAAAATGTCTCTCAAAAGCTGTATTCCGTGACATATTCCGTCAATGGGGAGTCCATTCGGGAATAAGTTTTTTTACCTTCATAAACGAGCTTCTGCGACCTTTATATTCCTCAGAACCCACGCATTTTCATTTGATTTTACTTTATAGACGTTTAAATGTGTGTTTGTTTATATATATATATATATATATATATATATATATATATATATATATATAATATATATATAAACACGCCGTATAGGGCTTAGTAATGGGTGAATTTTACCATCACCTACTAAACCGACTATCTTATAATTATCTTCGAAATGGAACGCTCTTCGGTGAAGCACAACTATTTAAAAACACAGATTTAGATTTTTAAAACGATAGAAACAAAAAGGAAGGACACTCGCATATGCTGTTTTGACGCTTCGACGGCTCGGCCGTCGCTGAAGACGAAACGTCATAACAACATATGTGAGTGTCCTTTCTTTGTGTTTCTATCGTTTTAAACATCTTCATCTGTGCTTATATATATATATATATAACGATTGTACGGAAAAACTCACACGAGCGGCACAATAATAGGCTGACACAATATAACACAAATAGAATAGAATAGAATAGCAACATTTAAAAGGGCACTCACACGGTAAATTGTTCGAGCTTTCGGCCCTTTCAGAGGCCTTCTTCAAGAGAGACTCTCTTGAAGAAGGCCTCTGAGAGGGCCTAAGCTCGAAAAATTTACCGTGTGAGTGTCCTTTAAAATGTTGCTATTCTATTCTATTTGTGTTATATATATATATATATATATATATATATATATATATATTAATCTTCGAAATGGAACGCTCTTCGGCGACGCACAAATATATAAAAACACGGATGTAGAATTGTAAAATATAGAGACACAAAGAAAGGACACTGAAGAACCCAGAACCCCTAGAACCTGAAGACTACAGCCGAGCTGTCGAAACGTCAAATAACATATTGTGAGTGTCCTTTCTTTTTGTCTCTATATTCTACAAATCTACATCCGTGTTTATATATATATATTTATTTATTTATTCTATGTATATATATATATATATATATATATATATATTTATAAAGTTTTATATTTTACACAAGCCCATGCATGCAGAAGTTTCCTTTTCAAGAGCAGAATAAGCTACTAATTTTAGATTACCAACAATAACTCCCTTGCTTCATTCTTTTACACAAGTGTATGTTTATCGCTTTTCTTACCCCTTCCGCAGCTGTTTATCCATCTTTCCCTTTCCCTCAAACCGCAGCGCCCAACTCTTCCCCGGTATTAATTTTTGTAAATTCAATTTTTCCTCTCACTCCCTGAGCGCTGTGCTCCCTCCCTTGCCCTCCGTCCACTAGTGCCACCACCTACGCTTAGTTCTCCCAATTCCCCTCTCCAACCCCTTTAACCCACCCAAACCCCCTTCCAAACACTTCCTCCCTCCTCGTCACTTCACTCCTAATACCACCGTTTCGCTGCCTCAAAAATCCCTTTCCCACCACTTCCTCGTCCTACCCCCACCACTCCCGAAATACTAAACCTCATTTACCATTCACTCTCACCCCCTACTCGCTTCCTCTCCCCATCTCGCTCGCCCCACCCTACTCCTCTGCCCGTCCTCAATATCCGCCACACCTTCACCCAATCCTTCCACCATCCCACACTAGCACAGGTACACAACACCTCTCTCTCTCTGCGCCAACCTTCTACCAACCTCCCTCCTACTCCCTTACCCTTCACCCTTTCACCCCCTCCTCCTCCCTCTCACACCCGCACGATTAATCCCCTCCATAAACAGGTCGGCTGCCTTTCGCCGCCAATGCTCCACTCGTAGGGCGCGCTTCCATTGTGCAGCCCCGCTTAAGCAATCGGTTTAACCGCGTGGGCTGACGAGTGCACGTCTGTATTTAGGAGCGACGTCAGCGGCCCTGCTCCACCTCCCTCACCCACTCCCCCAATCCCTCTCCCCCCGAGAGAGAGTGAGAGCCGTCGGGATGGTGCCGCGGCGCGCGTGATGGTTAATGCGAGGGATGGATTGTCTCTCTAGGGCTCTAGTTGCGGGTTGAATCTACGTTGAGGGGTCGGGTGTGAGAAGAGAGATGGAGAGTTAGGAATCCCTTGTCTCTCGCGGAGGAAACCTTGTTATTCATATTGGGGATTCATTCATACTCGCGCTCTCTTAATCGGTCAAATATATCGATAAGTTCAGACCATGATGAGCGATGACATAGACCCAACAAGATTAAAATACACCAATATTCTAAGCTCTGGATTTGAAATGCATGCACGTCGATCGCGATTAATCTCTATGAGTTAAAGTTAAATTTGGAAATTCCATTAAAGATAGATATGCTCCCCCAAATGCAAGAATTTCAGAGTGTAAAAATCACTCCCCTTGACCGAGATTGCGGTCATATGGCATAGTCGCGTGAATCACGTTGATCATTAGTTTTTCTCCAAACGCGTGTTATTGCATAGTTCTGGTTGGTTTAGATTTCGAAGAATCATGACCCCTGTGCCAACCTTCCGCTGTAAATTGTGCAATGATAAGCCAGGCAAATCCAAGGAGTTTAAAAAGGCAGATGGATGACTTATCAATTATAGACAATACCGATCAAGGTGAATGATTTTTACACTCTGTAATTCTTGCATTGAAATGCACACTAGCCGATGACTCCATTAAAAGTTACTGTTGCGGCATCTCCCACAGTTTATTTGGAATAGATATGCTGCTTTTGCACATACGTTTCCTGGATAAATGGGAAGGCACTGAACGAAAAAGATCAACAACTGCTCAGCTGAACACCTAACCAATTAAAGAGAAGCTTGAGGTCAGTTGAAAATATATGTTAATACAGCATATATCGAGCGTCTATGCAGCATCAGCTACAGTAAATTCTTCAAAATATGACTTCAAGATCGTGAAAACCATCAAAATGATTCGTTTTGTTTACTTTAAGAGGGATATTTATTAATGTTACATACATATTTGATTATTTACATACACTTCCTCCTGAAATGTGCCCGTTCAATACCATGACATTTTTTATCTCATATAATTCGGATGACACAGTTACTCGTATTAGTGGGTAAACCAACTATGTGTCTCAGTTACATGTATATATCTACATAAATACATACAAGGAATGTCCGGAAAGAATCCTGCCATGCCATATTTTGAGAAAAATACCCTACCAAGAACAATGAGGCCTTAGCCCCCTTCTAATTACTTCCTTCGGAACCTCAAACACCTATCCCAGTGTCTCTTCCACTTTTTAAACAATCGTTTAAAGTCCTTTTTCGGAATGAACTTCAACTACCTCTCAGCATTCCAATTTATCCCATTAACTTCAATAATGTCGTACTGCAGTTGCAAGGGACTTGCTCGAAGCCGCAAATAACCACTCAGTTTTTCTAAAAAGGTCCTGACTGGAAATGAATCATGGGTCCACGGTTAGGATCCTGGAACAAAAACCCAGTCTTCCCAACCGTCGAGACGAAGGAGTTGACGAGATGAAGGAGAATTCAACGAGGAAGCTGATGACCATTCCGAAAAAAGGTTTAGCCGATTGTTTTGAAAAGTAGAAGAGACGCTGGGATAAGTGTGTGAGGCCCCAAGGGGAATAATTCGAAGGGAACTAAGGTCTTTTTGTTCTGGGTGGGATATTTTTCTCAAAATATTGAGTATGTATGCATACCCATGTACGTAACCTGGAAAACTTTTCACTATTTCTGCATAATTTGCGTTAAATTCACCTTCCACTGACATTACATAGATCTGTCTGCGATTCATAATGCGTCAAGCATTATCTATTTCTTTTAGCCAAATCAATCATTGTTATTTATTTTTAAATTTCCAATAAATATTTGAATACATTACTTCTGCAGCTGGATATATAAGTAAAATGATTTCCCTAGCAAATATTTAAAATCTGTTTTCTTGAACACGGCTTTGAACTCTCTTGCGGATTGATTTTACTCTTTTCGGTATATTTCTACCACCAATTCTGTGATTTTGTCTCAATTTTATCGATGGTTGTAAAACCACCTCTATTTGAAATGGTATCTTCATTTTTTGCCCTTCTTGCCATCGTTTTTTTTCAATCTTCCGACCAGACCCACTTTTACTTTACCTTAAGTCGCGTGTGTTAAAGTTTTGTGGAGAGACCTGGTATCGATCACGCGCTTGAGCCCAAAGACGTGATCCACTTATGAGCCTTCTGCGGCCCTGCTACGACGTAATCCCATTACCTATGAAAACAGAGTGCGGGATTTTATTCAACCTTACATATTACGTTTGTTGATATTCGAGGGTCGTCCCTTCAGGCAAAGCGTAGTCACTATCAGATCCTAAAATTGCATTGAAACTTGCAACTAAAAGTTCTCAGGCGAAATTGATGCGATCCTTTGCAGTAAAACTGAAAACGATTTGTGTCGAAAATTGGTATTTTAGTCTGTCGGGCGACGAATAGTTTTCCATTAATAGTTTACCAAGCTACCGATAGTAAATAATACCAACTCAATTTTGATTCTGAGACCCGTTCAACTCAATATTTTCACAGCCTCCCAGCAGGCTACATTGCCGTTGCACTAAATATTGATATTTTTCAAAAAATAGTTAGTAATAATTATGACTTACTAAAAACAAATGCTGCTTACACTCAATGCATCTTAACTTTCTACTAACTACATATAATGACTTTCACAACTACGGCCATTATGAGTTCAACGGTAAACTTTTAATCAAACACACACAAGAAAAAAATAAAATATATAAAAACTTTTTCATTCATGATCTCCATACACCAGTAAATCACCAGTTTGGTTACGAGTCACAGATTATTTTTTAAATGCATCACTTTTCCCGAAAATTGAGAGTAATTAATAATTTCAAAATTATATGTTCCAACTAAAACGATATACTATAAAAGGTATTTGCTCGTCATCAATACCACATATGTTTTTACAGCCGCCATTAACGTGCGAAGTAATCAAAGCATTAAGATAATTAATAAAACCAAGTTTGGATTCAAGTTATATACGATGCGAGTTTCAGTCTTCAACTGTACAAAATCTTTTGGGTAAAAATTTTCTATTGATGCAAACCAACGTTGTGATGGTAATGTAAATAAAGAGAAAAAATCTAGCAATATTCGGTTTCTTCATATGTTTGCAAAGAAATTTATTGTATGACAGTCACAGACTGATGAGCTTCAGCTCGAGTGCCTTAATTCAAGAAGAGGGCGTTGATAATCATATCGGATTTTCATGTCCCTCCTTCGGGTCAATGAAATTTCCGTCGTCACCAAACGCCTCATGGAAGAGTTTATACTTGCGGACAATATTTTCAGGAAAGACTAACACATTCAAAATAGCAGCTCTCATTCCTCCCTCTACACTTGGGTCCAATTATCCCTTTCCCAACTTTCACTTTCTTATCTTCCCTCACTCCTGTCAATTCCATCCTGCATCCTTATGCTTATGAACTTAACGTTAGTGTGCATATAAATTTTACATTGCTTAGCTCATATAAACTCCTCTACCTACGTTATTTGCGCACTTGAGTTGTTTTTCAAACCGAAATCATCCTTACTTCTCTCTCTTTTATTAAATTACCGCAAATTGTTGGCAAATGACATCTCATACCGTAGCACGTCCTTTGAAATGTGTCTAAATGAATCGGTGAAATACTCGGGTGTAACGATAACTACGGATATGTCTCAGGGAAAACACATACATGAAAATTGGGGAATAGCTAATAAAAAGTTAGGACTTGTAAAAATAATACTTGGGAATTGCAATTAAAGGGTCAAGGAACTTTGTTATTCGATGTTAGTTAGGCCCCACCTTGAGTATGCTGCAAAGTTAAAAGTTCCAAAGTTAATCCTCATCAGGATTGACTTTGGAACTAGATCGAGTGCCACGTAGAGTAGCTAGGTCGGTGAAAATTTGTAATGAACAAGGTAGCAGTGTCACGACACTATTGGAAGAATTAGGATGGTAGCCACTAGTTGACTATAGGCTTGAATGCATATTAAATTTGTGGCAGGTTACTTATCTGAGGATGTTAAGGACATATTATACAGGCCTCCACCTACTAAGGTAGATCAGATCACCAACGTATGATCAGTTTATTGTAGAAAGGAAAGATTTAGAATATTGTTCGAACCATTAGAGATCATAATAGACATGACAGGATTCTTGTAGAAGATAACTAGAATTTGTATATTTATTATTTTGTATATTTATATATATATTTGTTGATATCTTGCATGTTTCTTTGTGCGCGTTATTCTTTTTATTTAATAGACCCAACCTTGTAAGAGTTCTATAGTGAGGTTTGAATGTACGTATCCTGGTATTAAAAATTTTTGCATATAAGTGCTTTCTTTCGTGTGATTAAGGCTGTTGAGTTCATGAACGAACTAATGTTGGTTTATAGGTAAGATGGTTTGGTTTTGCATTTGGTTTTATTCTAATTTACGTGTGGTGACCTAACACCCCACGCCAAACTCCCCCACCGCGGCTTGCGGGGTATTATGTAGATGTAGAGGTGTAGAAATGTAGAGAAGTACGAGTTTATTTAGCCAAGTATCGCGTCGATGAGGAGTTCAAGGATAGGGTTATTTGATTGCCTCCAAGAGACTGCTAAGGGCAAAAATACGAGTTCTTTTGAAGTTTGTAGATTTTTCATTAACATTCCCAGCCTTACTTGTTGCCTTGTGGCAAGAAATAATTCAGGTTTCCGTTCAGTATATAATGTGTTTAACTGGTCTGGTTCCCAGGTGTCTCTATCTAAATTGTATTAGATTAGCAATTGATAGATATTTCTCAATTCAACATTCCCATGATTCAAAAGTTTCAATTTTTAACGTCATAGCAATAACTATTGAAGTGAGGAACTCTCCTCTTTCGCTGAGAATAGTCATTCTCTGATTAATTATAATGAAATTTACCCACAACTCACATTTAGTCAGATTTAAAATCCACCCAATAATTGTCTTGTCAAATTATTGAATGAGTGAATTAAAGTTGGCCAGTAAAATTCACTCTACGAGTATAGTTATCGTGTTCTTATCATTGCTCATGTAATTCCAACATGCAAATAAGAGTACTAAACTAATTCTATAGTTAATTTTAAACAATTAACAATTCGCTATTACTTTTTGCATCCTTGCCCAAACTCAGCCTCCCATTCTGCATTTCGTGATAAAGGAGAATACATCTCTTAAAAAAAAGTCTGACATTATTTCCTGTTGTATCTAAAGCCGTGTAATTTTAGGCACATTCTATGACCTTTCGAGTGTCTTTTCGTTTTCAAACGGATGCGCAAATTATTTAGCTGTAGTTCTTTATACTCCCACTCAGAAACTGTCAAGTTAAACAAGAAGGTCACTGCGCCTACGTCCAAAACCCTTTTCTCACCCGCTCCTCTTTAATCAAACCCTCCCCAGGCGAAACGAAACTAAATTTCCTCTCACCGTTCATTTTATTTCTTCACATCGTCACTGTTTTCCTTCTAATCTTGCTCAAAATTCTCTTCCTGAATATTTTTCACCCTATATTGAATTTTATGAAAATACTCATGACTTAATATCGTTATAGCATCATGTATATAGGGGAACTAGCGATGCAGGATGAGTTTTTAATAGCAACATGTAAATACATAGAAATATTTTTATCTCTCTTGTAGGTACACTATAAACAATACATATATCTACTTTTCCACATTTAACTAGTGGCTCGGGGCCCTAGTGAATGATTAATAAACGCAATGGAATGTAGAAAATTGTAAATGTAACGAAACGTCTTCCTCTAGGCAATGGACTCTTTCTGCCCAACTTTTTTAGCCTACAAGCACTCAAATTTGGAATTACCTAATGTTCCAACTTTAAAGGATCCCTTGTATTTTATTCGGCCTAAATAGAAATCGATGGTGGAAAGAAATAAGATGCCTCATAAACGCCCCATTTATTACGAGATTCCCCACCACGCTTACGAGTTTTTTTTTGCCTCTGAGAGTGTCGTGAATAATGAATCATAGGTCTCCTCTGGCTTTCCCGCCATCGTACTGTCTGCTCTCCCGCTTCCCTTCCTCCTCCGACTACCCCTCTCATCCGCCTCCTCCGTTCCTTTCCCAATTCGTCCCCGTAAGCCCTCGCCTTCTCCTGGAAGCATAGTTTTCCCTGTGAGCTCTTGGAAGCGAATGTCGGAATTGATTTGTTGAGTCATAAATATCGGAGAGGAGAAGAGTGTGCAACATGGTTCAAAAAGTAATTTGTACCTGAAAAGACACTTTGTCATGGAAACTCACGCGGGAGAGAAAGATATCGTCAATAGGAGCCCGACGCCATTTTCGAAGCGGAATCAATTCCATTGCTTAAAAAAATAGAGAGAAGGCGTGAAAAAAGGATGCTTTGCAGTCGAATCAATATACATTACCGAGCACGTTAGGAAGAAATGCCCAAAAGATCTCTCCCGAAATTCACGATTGAAATGTCACCGGCGTTCAACGTAGGCGATCAATAACATTTTTTGTAAATTTTGGAGGTGAATCTACCGGTAAAATCGTCTCAATACAAATTTTCTGCGATAGCCATGACTACGTGAAAATGATCAGTTTTGAAATTCTTGGAAGATATTTCGTCTTAAACGATTTTAAATTTAATTTTTGACGATTTAAATTCAAAACTCTGTCTTTTTTTAAGATTATCTTGCAACTTTATCGGAGGTAACTAAAAAATCCTATGTCAGTATTATTTTTGTTCTTGGTTATTATCTCCTTGATGGTTACAAGTGGGCTTAAGGGTTAAATAATATGGCTTATAAATATATTATGTCGAGTTTTTGCTACATAATTTTACAATATTTAATCCAAACGGAAAATAGTGATAAAGGTGAAATGAAGAAAGTGGATATAGTAGTTGAGCTTAATGCGTAAAATCAACATTCCTTACCATGAATTGACTATAATCTCAAACTGTCAAATGGATCTTTTAATGACAACCCAGACCCACGGCGTATTGAGCTACATAATTCGTTTCACAGTTGAATTTCATGCTAAGTATTAAACTAGAAATACCTATATATTTTTAAAAATTAAATATTTTCCCACTGTTTCACTCACATGTAAAACAGAATTTATCGTACATCTTTCTGACTCTAAAATTTTTATTAATGTCAATATGATGTGAAAAATTACATTCGGTCATTGAAAAGTTGTTTCTACCTTTCATTTCACTTTAATATTAACTTATTTTCATTTATAAATGCTTACCAAAAACACTACACGAGGTATTAAAATTGAAGGAAATGTAGAAGTAGGGAAAATATAAACGTTCTGGCAATCAATCAGAATTTAGGACTTTCTAATAACGTTAAGTCAGGGCAACACAAAAGAAAGTTGTTTGAGCGAGGCAGATGAAGGTCATTTGATCAAAGCTAGTTCCTCTCCCTATCACAACAACGTAAACGCTATATGATGGAAATGAATTGCATGGCTTCCATCAATTCTACCCTTAAAACTTCGTTTGACCGATACCAAACAAAGACCAGCTGAGGTTCACATGAAAGTTAATTAAAACCCGTAAATGTTTAAAACTAAATCATACGGAAACAAGTAATAGTTTATCTTAAATAAATGCAGAGAATTTACGTTTGGAATTAGCTGTCAATGATTGCATGCCTTTAAAAAAATTCCCTCGTAATTTTTATTGCGTGTTCCTTATAATTATGGTGCATATTACGTAGGTTCATGATAAATAAATCCGCTCATTTTGGAGAAATCCACTCATTTGGGTTTCCTTACCGTTCCAGCAGTTCTCCGCTGGAACGTCACGGAAACACGGAGTTTTAGAGTAATACTGTAAGAAACTCACCATAAGTGCAAACATTTTTGAAATGCAAGAAAATTTAGATTGGGAACCGAAAAATAAACGAAACTCTCGAGTCCGTAGGACAAAAAATAATTTACCAGGTGAGATGGAGGGACTCACGACTTATGCAAACGGAAGAGCTTTGTTTCGGACGGAGCGGAAACAGTGTGGCGATGCCTTCCTTGCGCAGCACCCTTGGAATTATTCTTTTAGTAATACGGGCAGAGAGGATCCGGGAAGAGCGAAGGAAAAAGCTAAAGCGCGGCAGGGGTAAAGGGAAGCACTCAGGGAAGAGGGGAAAGGCAATGGATATGAAAGGGAAGAAGGAGAGACGGCAAGGAAGCGTAAAAAGAGAACGACCGTGAAAGAAAGAGAGGTCAAGAGTGTTAGATGGCGGTTTGTTGGCTCAGCAAAAAAGACCATATACGTGTTTAAGAGGAGAGGGAGAGAAGGAATGGCAGAGGGAAAGAAAAGGTTATGGAATGAAGGGTAGGGAAAAAAAGAGGACAATGAAATGGAAGGACCTGCCGGAAAACGCCGCCATTTAGCGGTGGGTCTCCTCCCTAAAACTGAATGTTCCTTGTGGCCACTTGAGGTGGTAGGGGAAAGAAACTATGACAAAAAACACTACTCACCTCTACCTCCCCTTACACCCCACCATATCTCCCGCTACCCACTCTTATTCCCTTCCCCTCTTTGATTTCCCTTTCTTCCTTATCCTGCCTTGCTTCCTCGCCCTCTTCCCTTCCGCTTCCAACATTCCTCTACAGAATTATATCAGTCTGAACCCGGCAAAGCGTCTACCACCACTGTTTACGACACCTCCAACGCTATCCGAACGACTCTTATTCGCTGCCACCGTAAGAGTTTGAGGAGAAGATCAGAAGAGGAGAAAATTGAGGATGGGATGAGGTAAGCGAAGGGTGAAAAGAAAAGAGAGACGAGGGAAACGAGATGTTACCGGAGGATGAGTTCGAGACAAGACTTTCAGTTTCCATCAAACCGGAGGGCAGTCGCGAGTGCTCCCTCCCTCCTTCGACTCCTCCAAAGGTTCAAGCGATCACACGACGCTACATCATCTCCCCGTCCCTCAAACAAGAGTGCATACCCTGCGAACCCACTGCCACCCTCCGCTAACTTCAACCCCTCCCTACCCCCGTCGCTCTCTCCTATCGCATCCTGAAACCTCAAGTCCCACAAGCCTTCACTCACCGAGCCACGCTCCATCTTGGGACCAGGAATAGAAACTTACCGTCCCGAGTCAAATCCGATGCAATCCCCTTTCCCACACATAAACCATTACCCCTCCCATAGACCCAACCGCTCTCTCTAACCTCCACTCCCACACTTCCTCCTCCCAGCCTTAATGTAACAACTTCAAGAAAATGCCAAGCTGGTCCCCCTCACTCCGACTGAAGGAGCGATGTTAAAGCTATCTTTCCCCTACGCTTTTCCCTCCCTCACCCTCATTCGCCTTCTTTCTTCCTCCCTCGTCCCTGGCCATCTCTTCAATCTTCCCATCTTTCTTATAACTCCCTTGCCCTTCACGTTATATTATATGCTATATCCTTATAAAAGCATTCCTTTCCCGTCAAAGAGGCCGAGGAGGCACGAGAAGTGTTTTCAGAAAACAAATGTGGGACGCACGCTGTCGATAGACTTTTCAGGCTTGGTTTTACTTCCTGCCCGTTATAGCCACCGCAAATACTCTCCTATTAAAATATGATCAAACAGCATGCCAACGCCAACCAGGTACGCAAATGCAACCAAAAAATGTGTTACCATCACAGCTAACCTAAATGGTGTCTCCAGAGGAATTACACTGCTTCAGTCTAAAAAATTCACTTACAACTAATATACACTACTGTATTCCATCTTAAATTATTACCGCCCCCTTGTTTATTTGTTGCTTTCAAATCTTATGAATTAAAAATATTTTTGAGTTAGCATTTACTTCAAAAAATTTGTTGTCACAGAACAATCGTTTATCCCACTTAACTTTATTACAGCAAATTGTCAAAGAATATGAAAACACCTTCATACAAGGTGTGATGAAAAAAAGATTGGACTTATTTTATCCAGCACAAACCGTTCAGCGATACGAGCGGACCGATAATTAATACGAGTACAATAGAGTTAGATCAATAGTTGACTTTCAAGTCTTTGAATTTTTATTAGTTTCATCAGAACACATATGCACGCTTTCTGTTTGCTAGTATGACGCAGTATTGTACTATATAGTGTTTTTTATACTTTGTTGGATTGTGTCTTAAGCGGCATCTTTTGGGGGAATATTACATGGAACACAGAAATAACTCTGCTGTGGGAAATTCAAATTTGCAGGATTTTTTGTCCACCATCACTATTGATTAAAATGTAATCAACCAAACGAAACCTTAAACCTACCAAATGAGCATCTTACCTGAACTGAAATATTCGTGGCATAGAATTTACACAGGGTTTGCATCAACTAAAATACGAACAACTTTAAGGAATGTTAATTCAAAACAAAAAACTCACCACCCAATAATTGGAATAAGCCTTTTTGTGAGAATAGCCTCCTATATCTCCAATCTATTCCTATTTTCTTCAATATACTCATTAGTTTTCCCTAATTCACTCTATCAAACGCTTTCCCGAAATCTACGAAACAGACAAGTACGTCCTGATTGTATTCTATATTCCTATCGATTAGTGATCTCATTACTGCAATGGCATCACGCGTACCTCTCCCCTTCTTAAACCCAAATTGATCATCCCCTAAGTAATTATTTTCCCTACTATCTTTTTCTTGATGTTCCTGAGAACAACTCTAGCTGCGTGGGATATCAAACTTATTTTTCTGTAGTCCTCAAAAGATGTAGCCTTTACCTATTTCGGAATAGAAGCTAACACTGATCTCACAAAGTCTTCCGACCAGATTCCTTCCTCATAGATACTACGAATCAGTTCATATAGCTTCTTCCTCCCACATTTTCGTAAACATTTCAGTAGTTCCGCAAGAATGTTATCCCCCCCACGGCCTTATTTAGTTTCATCTCCCTTAATGGCCTTTCTATCTCATCGTCGAGTATGCCTGGACCTAAGCTACCTTCCTCTACGTAATGTTCCTTTTCTATGTCTAACTTTGTTGGTCTAATCTTCACTATATATTTCTTCCATCTCTCTTGGATCTTTTCTTTGTCAACAACTATCTTACCCGCCTTGTCCCTTATTGTTAGCATAGATCTCCCCTTCTTAATTCCCGATAGTGATTTAACCTTGCTGTAGAGGGCACCAATTTCACCCTTCTCTCTCTGCAATCTTTCCATATCCTCGCACTGCGTCTTCCACCATGCTTCTTTTGCTTTATTTGTTGCCCGCCTCAATTTATTGTATAACTCTTTGTACTTCATTTTGCCTAACTCTTTGTTTAAATATATATATACTATATATGTGTGTGTGTGTGTGTGTGTATATATATATATATATATATATATATATATATATATATATATATATATATATATATTGTTATCTCTTGAGATAAATAACGTAATTCGGTGTAAACACTAAACGCTTGAGTTTAAAAATTTTACCTGCTTTAACTGTTAAGTTTAGCATCAGACTTAATTACAGCTAAATGAATTCTGCCTACTTTTTTGGTTAAAATTTATTAGGCTGTAAAAGCTCATCACACTTCGAATTAGGGCACTGAAGATTAGCGCTGCATTAAGATCTGTTTTTAGCTTAAGTTTCACCAATGCTGTAAAAGTAAAGTCAAAGTGCATTCATATTGTTTTGGTCTTCATAACTTTATGGCTTGTATATCACCCTCATTTTTCTCTTATAAAAATATCACTTTCGAACAAGATTTAAAATATATTAGATCTAACAAGCTTATTTACTGTCTTTGTGTGTCTCATTACATGTATGAATCATACAAGTAGGAAAACGAATGTATACGAATTCCAACTCTTACTTATGCTTCACAGTTCGTCTTGATTGCTCGTTGTTATCTTTAAGCACATTAAATGGCTTATTGCTCGTAAAACATTAATTGATAAATACCACCTTGGGCAAGTATAGTACGGAAATCCATCTGGTGTTCCGCCGTTACAACTTTCACCAAAACAACAAGGCTGATACTTGACGCTTTCCTTAAAACATTTTGAAATTTCATTGATTAACAGCCTTCCGCTTCATGAATTTTATAACACTCTCCTTTTTGGTATTGAAATTTCTTCATCATTTAAATCCAAGTATATATAAAAAATGTAGAAGTCCATTTAATGGTGATAAAGGCCAATGGACCATCTTTTGGAACATTTAATTAACTGATGAAAATATTAATGTTCTTGTCTGTATTCATCACCTGTATTCTCGGGCAAGGCAGCGTTCACTCTTAATTTACAAAAGCCCATCCAGTGGCTGTCCATTCATTTTTGTATCAATTCCATATTCCGCAGGAATTAACTCCCTTTCCTTAATACAAAAGCATCATTCATTTCATGGTCAAATTTAATTCAAGTGATATTAGGCACCAGTATTACATTAAACTTATCATAGAAGAATATTTGACGAAAATATCTTTCAAATTAACATGGGAACAATACAGTATTTAAATGTATGAAAATATAAATGCTACTTTGCTAATGCTACTTAATAAAAAAGTAAAATGATTCTGTCCAAAATATATCAATTTATCATTGAATTTTACTAGGGTTTATTATTTTCGTGGGCCATTAAATCACATAATTAGTATTATATAGAATTCGACTTGATATAAATAGTGAATGGGTCGCGGAACTCCATGGGTAGTGCGTTGGACTACTGACCGGAGTCCCCGGGTTCGAATCCCGGGACACTCTAAGCTCCACCCGAGCTATGTAATTTTTTGGATACTACATCTTACTGGGAAACCATTGCCGGCTCAGGAAAAGGAGCTGGCCTCCCTAACCTGATGTGTGAATTTCACACGTCGGGCTTAGTACTGAGTAAACTCTACTATCACCTACCATGCCTACCTTCGGGTCGATTACTAATTGATGGTTTATATATGGTAACAAGATGCAAATAACTACTAAACCTTCTGCGGGGTTATGCCATGAGATTTCATGGAAATTAAGTTCATTATCATCTTCTAAATTTGGAGCATTGTCGTTGCAGCCATTGATCTCTCTCATCGACATGCTTTTCAGTTCATTGTGCGAGTATGTTGTTACCCTAATAGTACTTTTTATATCATCTATAAATTTCTTTCTTTGTTTTTCAATTCCTTTTTCCCTATAATTTTTCCCTCCATTATATTTTCCAGGAAGTTGTTGTGCCAGAGAACATGTCCAAAAAATTTAATATTACTTGTTTCCATCTCTTTTATTAGATTTCTTTCCTCTTTAATTTCTCTCAACACTTCTATGTTGCTTTTCTTGTCCGTCCATCTTGTTCTTGTTATCCATCTCCAAATCCACATTTTCATTGCTTCCAACTAAGCCTCTTCCGTCTTCCCGAATTTCTAACTTTTCTCAGAGAGTGAATTTAAAGCAGTATTGTCTTTGCTCTATGTCAGTAGTTTGTAAGGTATGGCAGGCACAAAGGTAAGTGGGAATAATATCTCAAGACTATTAAAGTCCTGGGGAGAAGAGTTCATGTTTTAAAGTAAGGATGCCTCTGTTTTATTTTCTCTGGGAAATTATTTTAAAGATTCTTATGTTTGCCTGCACAAAATGTGCAAATTCAGTCTTCTATTCCTTAATTAAATCACCAGTTTTTTGTTTCAACTTTTTCCTTTTTTTTTCTACTACTTTAAAAGCTCACTTACAGTACTCTGTTCCACATTCAGTATCTGACACCTGGATATGAACTCTTCACACTCTATTTTTTATGTACATATTTTTAAACTATCACTTCACCTCCATCTCTTCCTTCTGCCATGCTTAATCCTCCCTCACATCAACGCTGAATGTGTACGTCAACTACTGAAAGGAGCAACCGTCTTATGATTACGCAATTGTTTTACTCTAGAAGCATATTGCATTACAGCATGTCGTTTACCTTTTAAATTTGTTTTAAAAGAGCTCAATGCTACTAGAAAAGTATCATAGATTTACTTCTTCGCGTTAGAAAATCTCAAGCAATTTGTCTGACTGAAACTTTTCAATTTTATTATTTAATCATGCAAAATTTTATCACACTCTTCTTAAAGACTTGTGGATGAACGTTCATTGGCCTCAAAGAAACAATAAAGTACACAGTATTGGCTAAGAAAATTATTACCACGTGAGCAAAGAGCAGTGGCGAAAAAATTCAATTCTATTTAAAATTTTAGAGAGATCATTTTTGCATGAAATAGTAAAAACCTACAGTGACAAAAAAATTATCTTCATCATAAAACGGTGGATGTGATAGCTTCATAGCCTAAATATTTATTTCAAAAAAATCAATATGTTTCTTCCTAACACTGGAGAGAACTCCTTGCTTGGAATATTGATGAATTGTTGACTATTAATAACACGTCTTAAATTTACAAATAAAAAAATTGCGGTCGTTCTCTTATGAAAAATGAATTAAAGACAACGTCAACGGAATATATTCCTATTCAGCGATGCGTGTGCACTCCATAGAATTAAAGCGACACACATTCCTTGTTTATTTTCAAACTCTTTGATTATTCACAGCTATGGAATTCTTAAAATTTAAAATAAATCCATAATCTAAACGCCCTAAAAGCATTCAAATAAGGTATTTGGGATTAGAGAATAGCGTGCCAAAATTTTCGTATGCTTATAATGATACCGCAATTGATTATTCACCGTGGATTCGCTTACGCATTATGGCATTAAAATGCGTTTTTTTGCGGTCTTTATGACTCAAGTGTGGGAACGCGCGGAATACTTCGCGTCACTACTCTGGGGCAGAATATTTCCCACGCTTTCACAGAAACTTAAATTGGCCCCCCTACCAACCTCAAAAGTTTATTTTCCTAGGAATCTAGGATTCCATATACCGACAGGTTTATTACAGGGCATATTTTTTTAAGTGATAAAAAGAGAAAAGAACCTAAGACTTCAAACATCCCCAGTAAATAAATTGGAGGATAATTATGACGATTGATTTATATTCCAAGAATACTGTGTAATGGATCCACTGTCTGCAAAATTCATTAATCTGTACAAAGCATAAAATATAGTCACCGAAGTACTCTTAAACCATTTGAGTGACAGAAATTACCGCCTTACTTAAAATGTTATAAGCGAAGCGGTTTGAACTAATAAACATGTATTTTCTTTGTGTTCTATGATGGAAATTGTAATATCCTGATCGCTCGATAAATATTCATAGGGAAGCAGTTTCTCTACAAAAACATTTAACGAAAAATTATTTTCCCTGTATTACCTATGAAAAAGTGGCTATTTTTAAAATACGAAGTATTTCATAGTACTAATACTTTTCGTTCGTTAAAATATGATTGCTCATATGCTTGAAATCTTGAATTTACTCCGTTCCGTACGATACTATCACAGATTTTATCATATATATATATATATATATATATATATATATATATATATATATATATATATATATATATATATATATATATATATATATATATTTCGGGTCGCGGTAGTCCAGTGGGTAGAGCGTTGGACTGCTGACCGGAGGGTCCCGGGTTCGATTCCCGGGCAAGGCACTCTGGGCACCTGCAGCTCCACCCAAGCTAAAGTGATTTTTCGGGTACCAGGTCTTCCTGGGAAACCATAACCGGCACAGGGAAAGGAACTGGCCCCCCTACCCTGATGTGTGAATTTTCACACGCCGTATAGGGCTTAGTACTGGGTGATCTCTACCATCACCTACTAAACCGACCTTCGGGTTGATTACTGTGTTTATGTTTTATATATATATATATATATATATATATATATATATATATATATATGTATATATATATATATATATAATATGGGTCTGTTCAAAAAGTATCGTGAATTTTCGCGGGCTACGTACATTAGATTTTTTTGTGGAGTTATGTTGGTACTTATGTCTCTCACTTATGCCGAAAAGTTCGGCCATTTTGAATGTCAGTTAACTGTTGACGGCTGTTTTGCTTAAACGTGTTTTGGCTTATTTTTGATGTTCCAAAAAATGGATCAAAGAATCTGTATCACATTTGGTGTAAAAAACGATATTAAGTGCGCCGACGCATTCCGAATGTTGACCGCGGCATATTAAGAAGCTACCTTGGACCGAAGCAACGTTTATTGGTGGGACAAAATGTTCTCAGAAGGCCGAGAAGATGTGAACGACGAAGAGCGTGCCGGGCGTCCAAGCAGGTCAATAACAGACGAAAACATTGATGAAGTGAAGAAAATAGTATTGGCCAATTGTCGAATCGCCGTTAAAGAAGTTGCTTAGGACATATCGATTGGCATTCGAGTTTTACCAAACACTTGGGCATAACACAGATCGTTGCGAAATTCGTACCAAAATTGCTCAATTTCGACCAAAAACAGCAACGGAATATTGCTAATGACTCTGTCCACGACGACCCAAATTTGCTCCAGAGGGTCATAACTGGCGACGAATCATAGGTTTATGGTTATGACATGGAAGCTAGAGCTCAATCATCCCAATGGAAGCTGCAGAACGAGCCACGACCGAAAAAAGCGCGCCAAGTTCGGTTGAATGGGAAAGTTTTGCTTCCAGTTTTCTTCGATTGCAGGGGCGTGGTACATCATGAGTTGTTACCGCAGGGTAGAACGTTAAATAAGGAATACGAGTACCTGCAAGTTTTGCGCAATTTGCGCGAAGCAATCCGCTACAAACGCCCGGATTTGTGGAAGAACAAATATTGGCTTTTGCACCACGACAACGCCCCTGCTCACATATCGTTGCTTGTGCGCAAATTTTGGCAAAAAACAGCACACCAATAATGCCTCAGCCACTGTATTCCCCAGATCTGGCCCCTGGTGACTTTTTCTTGTTCCCGAAACTGAAGAGCATCCATGAATGGACGACGTTACACTACCAATTGGCAAGATAAAGACAGCATCGAAGGAGGAGCTGAACAAGATCACAAAAAATGATTTTTTGAAGTATTTCGATGATTTGAAAAACCGTTGGCATAAGTGTATAATATCTAATGGTAATTACTTATAAGGGGAAAAATAGATATTCATAAATAAAGAAATAATATTTGAAAAAACCTAAAAGTCGCGATACTCTTTGAACAGACCTCGAAGGAAAGCATAATTTTTCCTGTCGGTCTCCTCCGAAGATGCAACTTTTTTTTGATTAAATGGAAATGGAAAAAAAACCATTATTGTATTCATTATATTTTAAGATATACATATATATATATATATATATATATATATATATGCATAGAAACTGCCAACTAATTTACTGAAACCTAAATTAACTGTATCTAAAACTATATACCTGGATGATGATATTAGTAATGGATTCTAAGATGAAATTATATTGAGAACTTGACCATCCGAAGCTACCTTAAGATTAACGTATGCGACAGAATTTAATTTTGAATATTTTAATTCGAATTGAAATCTTGTATTAGTTAAAAATATAACATGAATATTACCCAATTAATGTCTCCAAAATTACGTATGACATGTGGGTAAAAAAAGAAAAACTAATAATAATTCAACAGATCACTAAATATACTATATTATTCAAATAAATTCACCTTTTATGCTATACCGTTATATATTAATTGTGCTTCAAAATTTTTTGTCTGTTTTAAATCAACATCGCAGTATTTACTAGTGATTAAAGCGCGTATATCAGCGCGTTTCACAGTTCTGTATTGCGGTCCACTTTCAGAAGCCCTGGCCACTTGATTTCTTCCAAAAAAATACGGCTATCTTACCCATCATGGAGTCTATGGCTTGAAAATAAATTTTTATACATTCCTTCCGCAATATTTCCTTCATTTTTGCGTTCCATCCTTCATCATCGCCACGCCTCCTGCCTCCATTCATTCGGCACTTACCCGCCATCCTGCCAACTCCCCTCCCTCCCTCTCTATGCCTCTTAAACAGGCCACTTCCTCCCTCACTCATTCATGAGCTCCGATGGAAAGGGAGCAGAGAGAGGTTGAGGGAGAGAAGTAGGGAGATTGCGAGAGGAAGAAGTAGGGCGACAAGGAGGGTTTGGAAATGGGGATGAATCGGAGGGAGAACCGTGGAACTCAAGGGAAAAAATGTTCTCTCAACGTTCATGCAACTGTGAGAACTTCCCACCCGTCCCCTTCTAGTCGTCCGTATTCCACTTATTCCACTTCCCCATCCTCCTCCACTTCCTACACCCATGCCTCACACATAACCTTACCCACCCGACACCCTCCCCCCGCTTCTGCCGCGTCTGTCCTTCGGTGCCATCCCAAAACCCATCATTCCCCGCCAGGATGACTAGTAGTTTAACCAGATGTAATCTTGTAAAGCCATCTCCTTCGGCGTAAATCATGGTAAATTTTCCACGTAGATAAACCTACAATGGCGGTAATCAAATCACACTAAAATTTCGTAGCTCGATTGCAATGCAGTGAAGAAAAGATTCCTGCAGGAGAGTAGAAAAGGAGGAGAATGTAAGTAAACTACTAAGTACTTTAAACTATGAAAACAATGATTGCAACAGTCAAATTGACCAAAACGGTCGTAGTCGATTATGAAATCATTCCTTGGTTATGATACTGTACTCCTTTGAGGATTAGTTCTAACTGACGTAATGCATTGTAAATTTTTTTAGAAACTAAATAACCTAAATATCACCTATCATTAACACGAATAATATTAGGCTTTCCCTTTTATTAGCCAAAGTAATTTTGGAAGTGAAAACTCGTTTAAAAACATCGATTACCGCGATAAAAACCAAATACTGCGAAAAAAATACGTTATTTCGCCGCGCGACCACCCCTGGATTCTCCTTCATCCAGCCATCGACGTTCTTCCCTTCATGTTGGCAGAAAAGAGGAGGGAGGAGATGGATAAGATGAGGGTTCCCGTGGGAATACCCGAGTGACGTCTCCAGCAACCTTTCCCAAGCAACGTTCCGCCCCTCTTCGCAACCCCCGCCCTGCGCCCCACCCCCAACCCCACTCTATCATTCCCCCGCCTCTCCCACATTCCCGTCTCACCCTTCCCCACACACCCCTTCCCCACCCGTCTACTCCCCCTTTCCGCTCACTCACCGATACAAACGAACGAACATGCGTGAGCTTAAAGACTCATATCGCGGAGGAATCTCTCATTTCTACTCTGAGCACCACCCCCTCCTTCTCCGTCACTCAGGTCCGCCACTTGCCTTGACTTGAGCCAATCCATGAGACACATGATACTAATGAAAACGATCCTGATACTTTTTCCAACGCCGCCAAGGTCGTCAAAAGAAATATTTTTTTGTATCTTGAAATATTTCTATTCTTTGCGAGAGTTAGTCGAAAACAGATGAGCCTTAAATTTTGAATCGGTTTTTACGTACGATTACGCAGTAAAGTGCGCTTTTTTTGACGAATTTGAGTCAAAGGCTTTAATGTGAAGGAAGAATTTGAGTAGAAAATGGAAATATTAGGGGCAGAGATGATACTATTATAACGTTTATACCTACAACAAAACATTTATTAGCTTATCCCGTGAGTAGGTGGAAGATAAGGCCTGCGCAGTTTACAGCATGGGAATATTTGGGCACCCCATAATACGCATAAATACAGGCGTATTGTATTATGCGGCAGATATGGGTCATTTGATGATAGTGTTTCGGGTAAAAACAAAGGAAACAAGTTTAGAAATAAGTGGCCAAAGGAAAAATATGGATTGGATAAGCAAGTAATAGAGGATTATGAAATATTTCCGCATGCTACACGTGTTCGATTCTCTAGTGAGAATGAATAAGAGTCGAATCAACAGAGAGGGATATGAAATAGGATAAAATGCTAATAGAGAAAGGAATAGACGGAGAAAGTCACGTTCCAGTCGCAATACTTGACTTTAACAAGACGCATTAGATTTCCGCGAAGTCGAAATTTCATTAGTACTGAAATTTTAAACGTAATTTCCGCTAATGACGTAAATATCCGAAAAAAAAATAAAAAAACATTTCTTGCCAATACTTTTAATCCACACTAGACAAAATGGTTTTTGCCTAATTGAAACAAATGTAGTTTCCCTTTGGAACTCACAAGATTGCAGAGCATTATTAATTAAAAAATGATTCGTACGAATTTTAATTCCTTTACCACAAAAACGGTATATCATTCATATTTTTCCTCCATTTATAATCATTTAAATTTTAATAACTCCTTTTCAGCAATTGTTCTAATGCAATACCCCTCGTCCTACAAAAACTCATCATCAACTAAATATGGCAAATCAGATGTTTCTTTGCAACTCCGAAGGATAACTGCAACGAGACCATTTCCTGATCAATACATCTGCAAGCCGCCGAAAGGGCGTGTGGCGGGGGGTGTTAGACCAGCAGCCATGCATAAACAATCACAATAGTTGCACCTCTAAACAAATATCAGTATATACTCGCACAAAGTTGATCGCACGACAGAAGTCACTTATATGCAGGAATATTTAATAATAGTGTATATTCAAATCATGCCGGAACAATGTTATAAAGATAAGTTTATTTAAATTGTATGCATGATATCGACAAAATATAAACACTATCAGTTGTATTTACCCCCTTAGTTTCTTCAGTTATATCTATTTTGATTTCTAATCATACGAGGAAAGAACGACATTTTTAATCTATCCGCTCTTCCATCTACCTCCCTGATTTTAAGCATGTGATATGATCTACCATTGTAAGTCGGGATCCGAAATATGTCTACAACATCCTCGGTTAAGTAACCTGCCTCAAATTTACGGAGTAAATTTTACCTGCATTTCAATGTAGGTTCAACTAGTGGCTCCAATCCTAACTCTTCCAATATTTTCGTGCCACTGCTATCTCGTTCATAACATCTTTTCACGAACCTAGCGGCTCTATGTTGCAATTGAACTAGTTCCAACACTAAGCCTACCTCGTGATAATCCCATTCACTTGTAGCGTACTCTAGGTGGGGGCTAAGAACATAAAATAACAGAGCTCTTTTACCCTCTCATTACATTTCCCAAGAATTCATTTCATAAATCCCAACTATTTGTTTGATATTACCCAAATTTGACGCATACATATCCTCAGGAAACTCCAAATGTCCTAAGTTATCGTAGTAACCAAATATTTTACCGATTCTACATTTTTTATGCTGGTTTCCTTCATAGGGAAAGTGTTATCGGGAAACGGGGTTTATAATTACATGAGAAAGCATATAGAATATTAATTTTGACGAAGACACCTCTAAGTTCTTTTAAAATGCTTCTTTTTCATCAACGAAATACGCCGTCAAGAATTGCTATAAATATTCGCCAAATTATTCAAAACTATTTGTGAGTTAAATCTGGTAGAAATAGAACTTTTTGGTTTTGCTGCGTAATAATGAAACGGGGACTTGTTCGCTTTGTAACAAAAAGGCCGTTAAACATATCTAAAATGCCTTATTTAAAGATAAGGAAAATATTTTTCTTATTATTTAGAACTGAAGGTATTTTATTCTAACAAGAGTAGGACTTATCGGTTTTGCTATGATTTTATAAAATAAAATACACTTATATTGACGAATATACCTCTAAATGCTTCTAAAAATGTTTCCATTTCACATTTTAAATCTGTCTCGAAAAATCGTCATTAAGAGGGGGTTCTTTCAATAGTGGATAGGTGCGCATATTGTTTCTATAAATATGGTTGCTACTGAAATGAACAGGTTGAAAGTAGGAAAGACATATACCAAGGATTTTATTATAGTACCCAGTATCAAGTTGTATCTTGTTAGCAGATGCTAAGAAATATTTGCATACTCAGTCTTTGCCCATCCAAAACCTACCTAAGATGGTAGCCGACTAAATAAAATTAATTTGAAAAATGGGAAATCTACCAAATTCACACTAGCAACTCGGCCCACAGATATAGGGTAGTTCACGCCTAATGTACCATAATGCATGTGCCCGTAGTTAATACTGTCCTTTCAATTAAATATTTTCCATATTAATTTTTCACGTACAACTAAGCAAAACTTCACTTTTGATGCATTCCTGGCGTTAAATAACTGCTTGCCATACCCCACAGCGTTAGCTTGCAGAGTAACATGAAGAAGAAGAAAAGTTACGCCACCATAATCATCAGAAAATTTACATGTTGAAAAATGTAAGACTTTACCAAATGTCTTTTCCTTCTACCAATGTTAACTGGTATACTCTACATAAGAATTGCAAGAGTGAACATAGAGATGGATTTATTCAATTGCAACGGCAATCTCCCAGTCCCGACAGATACTCATATTTGGTATTGTCATACTCAAACACTTCCAATCCCAAAATTTGAGAAAGAATTTGGAGAATTTTATAAAATCTTTCAAAAAGCTTTGGAGCCTTTTTTGTGAGAAAAAGAAGGGATAAGCTCTGAAAATCCTCCTTCCAATTTTTTCGCACGTTCTTCTATATTATTCGATTTATTATAATCTCCATCTCTTCCTCTTCCTTAATCTTCTCCACTTTATTCGCTTTCAAGCGTGTAATTTAAACCCCCGTCTCAGTTCGGCTCTATTGAATAACCCACTTCTGCCATTTCCATTATCTTCGCATCTTCCCATTCATTTTTATATTCTGTTGGAACAAAAGCTTTTGGCGTACACTTTGACGCCTAATTTAAACTTCCTTTCACTTTTCCTAACTGAAAGTCGTGCCTTCGTTCAGATCTATTCCCACCTCTTTTCTCCTTCACTTGCAATTGCATCACCAAACATGTATAGTTCTGTCTTTACGGTTGATTTCTTAACGTCTCCATTAACGTTTGTATCATACGATTGTTGCCAGGTTACGTCGTGTCAACGCCTTAATCTTTTTAGCGTCTCGACTTCCTCTTTGAGTTCTTAACCTTCCTGGCATTACTTTCACCCAGTCTTAAACTTTCACTCTTAAAATTCGTTTCCTTTCACATTAAATCATATGTCAACAACTCCCAGGCATCTTCATCTACAGTGTAAATAGGGAACACTTTTTCGCAATTACATTTGATTTTAAGTAGGTCGAGTGAGTTGAAAACGTATACCCCCAATTTAAAGCTAAACAAGCAAGAGTGAATTCTTAATTAGTTACTGGTTTCCACCGTTACTTTGTGCTCACTTAAGGAAAACCTCTTTTACAAAATGTGAGTTTGAGATCACATTTACAGCCGCTGATTTTTGAAAAATAAATAAAAAAATGCATACATATATAAAAATATACACACACATATATCTCTATATATATATATATAATTATAACACTTAGCACTAGTGGACACAGAAAAAAACACACAGAAACACACAAAAAAAGAGACTCACTATTTTTCGAATTTTCGGTGGTCGTGACCACCTTTATCAAGGAAGAGAGGGACAGAACTATTATATATATATATATATATATATATATATATAATACATATATATATATGGTTGTGTGTGTTTGTGGGTGTGTGTATATATAAACCATAAACACAGTAATCAACCCTAAGGTCGGTTTGGTAGGTGATGGTAGAGCTTATCCAGTACTAAGCCCGACGGCGTGTGAAATTCAAACAGCTCTATTAACTCTGGGATACCACCTTGTTGCTTGTTCATAATGGTCTGAAAAAAATTCAAGGGAAATACCATGGTGACAAAAAGTAATTTAAAAATAGGTCTAGTTTATTTAAATCTCTCAACAGGAAGTGTTACCAATTTTTTCTCAATGTTTGTTTAATTAAGTCATCAGGGTGTCATGTGCCTAGGGCTAAACATGAAGAGAATAGGATTCTGGAATAGATCAACCTGATTCTTCCTTTACTTACTCGTATATCTTGTAAGTTTATTCATCTTTCTCGACTTACATTGTCTATGTCCTTAAATCTCTATAAAACAACGACCAGCTTTAACATTTCCTTTGCCTCTAATTCATTCTTTTTAATCGAGTATGGGATGGGTTTAACCGTTGTAATTATTAGATGCTTCTAAGGTAAGCAATTCTTGTTATCTTATAAATCAACCCGAATCGAATCATCGATTTTGACCTTGTATTTTTTTTAAGAACGAGAGCATTCAAATGGGGTAATTGAACTGAAATACCAGCATCGCATATGTTTTATCAGGTTTGGCAGCGCGGCGGTAGCACTCAGCAGGGAAAATTTGAACCCCAGCCAAAGACGAAAATTTACCGCCTTTAAATGATGCTGACACACTTAACCGAGACTCAGCCTAGATTTAATTATCCCTCATCTCCAACCACAGGCACCCGTCACATTTTCATTCCGTTCCCTCGATCCCTCAGCAACGCTCTTTCCTCCGTCAGCTGTCTCATAACTCCTCCTGTCCAGCACATTACGAAAGCTCCGTAAAGCTGTTAGTGTTTCTATCGACAAAACAAGTCATCATTTGGTGGAAAATTTAAACAGAAATTTAAGCTCACAGTCTTTAAAGCTGATTTAAATCACACTATAAAATGCATTAAAAATCAAACACGCAACTTTCGTAACGTCTATGACGATTTTATCAATTAATGAAAATTTCATATGATTCTTTTTGTTATTTTGACATTTAAACACCAAAACTATATTCACATAATTCTGGCCTGGGATAGTTAAAATTAATTTGTACTTTCATTGGCAATAAATTTTGCCCCAGATTTGTTCTACTTATTTCTGGGACAAGCCTTGCATGGAGTCCAATGTTTGAATGGCATTTAACTGTCCTATCTAGTGCAAATGATATATGCAAAATGCTGAATAGGTTCCTGATAGAGAAACATAATTTTCGTGAAAATTAAGTACCACAGAGATATGCAAATGAAATCTGCAAACAGCAGGGTCGGTCCTAAAAATAAGTACGTTTAGAATGAGTTAATCGTCTTTTTCGAATCTAAGGGCATTAAGCACAGAAATTTTGAGCCACAGGACAGACAGTGGACTGTAATTTTTACGTGGGAGTTCTCGAAAGACTGCGGAAAAGGGTGCCACGCGTCAGGAAGTGTATCATTGCAAACTGGAGGCTTCACAACGACAACGTTTCCATGTGACCGAGTACCTGGTCAAGCACAAGGTGGCAAAGCCAACCCATCCGCCCTGCAGCCCCAATTAGGCACCGCCGAACTTCTCTTTGTTGCCAAGAATAAAAAGGAGCTGGTCATGAAACCACTTTGGAGCACTGGATAACGCCGAAGAGGCCCTGACGAGGTCACTGAATGTGATCCCCGTCGAGGCCTTCCAGGAAGCGTACCGCGACTGACAGAGGCGCTGGCATCGGTTTGTCGATTCAAGAGGGTGTTATTTTAAGAAACTTTAATGAGTCGTACTTTGATCTGCATTATTTTCATCTGGATTTGCTATATTTATTTTTCGGAGAGACTCTCTACACATATATAATACCCTACAAGTTGCAGTAATGACGTATTGGGGGGTGGGTGTTGAGGCACGAGGCATACAATATTAGTTCATAAATACATGTACTCACATACAGGAAATACATAAGCATTTCTATAAACGTCGCGCAATTATCGTCGTTTTTGACCAACTCGCTGAATTTTGATTAATTTCCTCACATACGTTTTCCATTTCTAATCTGCGATTTCTTCCATGATCCCAAATACCTGCCACACATTTCAATATTTTTCAAAATTTGTAACGATAAGGAGACGAGTGTTACAGACCTTTTAAAAGAATTAAGATTGGAGCCGCTTGATATGCAAAAATTAAAAAAGAAAATGTGCTGCAGATGTGGGTAGATGTGTATACAGATTAGATGCATGGCCTTACTAAATCAGAATAACTCCTCTCTCGTACATTTATATTTCCTTGCAGCCAGTCTAATGAAACCTAGCCTCTTTAATCTATAATCAAGAATACAAACATTTCAGAGCATGAAATAGCTCACCGTGACCAAAATGATCCCTAGCGAAGAGAGTAATTTTTCCCTATTGATTCATGTTATCAACAGTTAGATTTAGGATGGTAATTTTAGGGCAAGATATTTCTTTACAGTCAAGAAAAACTTTTTCTTTACCATAATTACGAGGGTAGGCTGAAAAGTAATGCACACATGCTTGTGGAGCGGGAAAAAAAATAAAAACCATGTTTGGGTATAACTCATATTAAATTACAATTTTTAAGTTTCAAAATCCTTTATTTATTTTTTAACATAGTCACCGTAAAGGCTAACACATTTCTCCCAACGTGTAACAACTTTTTTCATTCCGTCACTGAAAAACTCTTTCGACTTTTCTCTGATCCAGGACTTGAGAGCTGCCTTCACCTCATCGTCCAAGGTGTAATGATTACCCTTGAGGTGTCTCTTGAGTTGAGGAAAAAATCGCGGGAATAAGGAGGTTGTGGAATCTGTTCAAATTTCAGGTTTCACAGAGCCTCTCCAATTGCGCGCGAGGTGTGTGGACGAGCGTTTGTCAAGTTGCAAGATTATTGGCGCCAGGCTGCCTTTAACACGTCAAACTTCTTCCTTGGATATTCCAATATGGTTTGCGATACACTTTTGTGTGACTCGCCAGTTATTTTGAATAAAATCTTCGACGAGTTTGCGATGCTTATCGTCTGTGGCAGTGATCAGACGTCCACTGCGTGTTTCATCAACAATTATGGCTTTTCCATGCTCGCAACCACGAAATTTTACTGCCCATTGATTTACAGTAGACCTATGAACAGCCTTTCAACGATGATGAATATCATTAGGAATTACTTTTTCAGCAGTCTAAAATTCGATAACAGCATGCTATTTAACTCACGTTGGCATAGCACTAGAATACATCTCCATACTTCCGCTTCTCGAAATACACTGGATGAATGAAACGACCTCAAACTTACGCATGCATATTGAGGGGGAATGTTACTTCCACATACCACCAGGAATGCTTCTGAAGGTCAAATTTGTTTGTAGCCTACAAGCACGTGTGCTTTATTTTTCAGCTTACCCTCGTATGACGTTTAAATTTAAAAAAGTATTAATTCCATTAACCCTCTTTATTTTATTAATACATTTATTATTTATTTATTTAAAGTACCCAAACATTATTTAATAAGCAATCCAAATATAATGTTTAAATTTCTTAAGAAAAGCAATCTAAATATAAAATATGGAATAATTTTTCATGTTACCAGTGGAAGCAACTGAGATGGCGAGGTGAGCAATTTAGAACTCGACGGGAACCTCTTCCATTTCCACATTAACTGTGTTACTTTTCGTTGGTAATTTTTCTTTCCTCATCAACCGCTCCAAAAATCTCACCTCACCCGTATCCCCTTATTATTTTTCATTAAAAATTAATCTTCCTGAGTTACGCCATCCATATTCTTCCATTAATTCTAAAATATATTACCGAATCAGATATCCAGATTAAAATACGTACATCATGTAGTACTACAAGGTTTGTACAAAAAGTATCGGCAACAATTTTTTCCTGACGTGTGCGTGAAGTGCTGAATTCAGCCCGACGGTTAAGTGTGAGCATGATTGCAGATCGTAATGGCATTGATATGGTGACAGTACACACCATCATCACTGAAAATTTGGCGATGCGAAATATCTGTGATAAACTCGTGCCGAAAGTCTCTCAAGGACGACCAAAAGCAGAGTCGAGTGGCTGCTTGCGAAGACCTTCTGCAAGGATACGATGATTTCCAAACCCCCAAACAGTCCCGACTTGGCACCCGCAGACTAATTCCTATTTGCAAAAGTGAAATTTTCCCTCAAAGGACACCGCCATGGGAACATAAGTGTCGTCAAAGAAGCTTGTACGCGTACCGATAAGGACCTTTCGGAAACGTATCCCGATACGTTTTACACAATGCATGTGTATCCACAGTGAATTACTTACGCATTTTTTTTTGTTTTATCTATGTTCATCTTCTATTTCCAGTATTCTATTCGGAAAATTTTCCACAATTTCCCATGTTTCCCTCTTTTCCTATCGCAAAACCTGGACTACATGTTTACAAAACTTATTATACGAGGTAGATCTTATGGCCTAGCTTAAAAGCCTTAGCTAGAATGAATTTCTGCGTTGCCGAGAATTCCAAAAGGAAATTATTTAAAGAGGGTAGTGCTTGTAATTACATCATGTGTATTAGAAATTGGCAGAATAGTACTTTCCAAAATTATTCCATTGGACATTGGTTTTTCGAGAGTATTTGCAAGAGACAATTAGGCAATTCTTTTAGGCACTTAAAGATAGGCATTGAGGTTTAATAATCCAATGCAATAGGGGTTTAATAATCCAAGTAAATTGCTGTAGGAGTTAAGGTTGTGTATGTATATGGTGACCGACTTCCGTAAAAAATAGTAGGCGACCCAAAAACCAGGACGAATGGGTAGTTACACATGACAATGTGAACTACAAAGGTTGTTAAAGTATTAATTTTATTCTAGTCAAGACAGAAATAACATTAACTGTACTTAAGTTATTTACAAAGCAACAAATAGCAACAAACCACGACATTTTGTCAAAAAGAAATGATCTTCCCGTATTAGCCACCGAAACGGAAATCCCTAAAACCTCTCGAATAAAATATATAAGAAATGAATTATGAATACATATATATATATATATATATATATATATATATATATATGAAGAATCGAGAATGCTTTGAGAACGGCTGATAAATGATTATACACATCAAATATTTAAATTACGAGACAAAAAGTGGCGATGATGATTCGATAGATTACTTTAACGAGGTTTTTTTCTCAGAGAATCCCGATTCTTGCTTAGAGAGATACTGTCCAGCCTTCCCCCATTCCCTTAATATCCTTCCTCTATCGAATTGCCCACCTATATTTAATGGTGCAAATGACGGTTTTTGCCACCTTCCCTAATAACTTCTATTGCCAAAACTTCTCAGACTCAACGAAACGGTCATCACGCCAACATACAAAATCCAAGCTTAGATCTTGTTCGTAGATGTAGTGCGTGCATGAGACAACGGTATTGACAATCTTGGTATATGATAAGATATATATATATATGGAGGTATATGATAATCTATCGAAAAATAAAAACTTAGGAAGAAGAAAAAGTAGACTGGAGCACAGCAATCGAATAAATCCAATAGAGGAGTAGAATAATAAAAGGTATACTATCGGAAATCAACGACGCGAGAGAGAGAGTTTTTTAAGGTTTGCTCCCTTTCCATTGCCCTGAAAATTGTCCCTACTGGTTTTTAATTTATATAATTTTATAAATGGATAGCATATGAGAAGAGAGTTAATGTAAAAAATAGTGCGTTTGGATAATGAAGAGTTGTTGTTTTATTTTCGGTTTTAAATAGCCAAGCAGGATGAGTTAAACGACTAATCATACGTTTTTATATCCATTGTGAAAAATTAATTGGCATGATTCTGAATTCAGGTAGACAAAATAAATAGGTTTCCAATAGGCTTTATCTCAACCGGAAAAAATTGCAATTTGAGAAAAACATATGAAATATCTCCGGTAAAATCGATGGGTACACACTATTTGGTATGCTCAACAAGCCCAACCATTAGAAAATTTCTGTGCTAAAATTGTCATGTGTCCTTCGAACGAAAACGTTGGAACTTTGCTTGAATACATTACCCGGTTTAATTTTAGATAAAATCTAATTTAACCCACGAAATTTCATATTGCTTCCATATTTAACCCATAACCAATGACCATATTTTCCAAAAATGACCACAAATTAATAATCTCTGAATACAAATATTGTTGCTAAAAAAGATTTCGAAATCATCAAAACACAGGTCAAAGCATACCTGTTAACGTGCGATGAACAATACAATATCTTGGGCGAAGGTCAATGTTGCAGACAATATCGAAATTCCAATTCAATAGAATTGCCAAAAACTGAAATTTTTAGTTGGTCTCGATGGACGAGTAATGACCTTCAACACCTTCCAACATTTCCGTCCCTTACATTCTTATTCCTCTTCCCTCTCACCCACTTTCCCTTGTCCGCATTCATCCCTCCGTCTATTCTTCATTCTATTTCCCCCCCCCACAATACTCCGCTAACCCCTCTTCTCACTCTCACCCATCACATTCCCATCTCGCCTCGTCCCCATTGCTATCCCTCCACCCGCCTTAACCTCGCCCCTTCACTTGCCACTTTTCACTACCAGCGCTCCTCTTCCATTTCCCATCCATATCTAAATCCCCGCCGCCCTCACCACATACCCCCTACCCCACCCGCCTAGTTACACCCTCTACCCCTTCCCTCCTCCTTCTCCCTTCCCCACTCCCTATCCATCCTCCACGCATCCATTCAACCTTTCAAACCAAACGTGCACCTAAGGGTCGCGAGGGAAGGATAGGGGTGGGTCGGGGAGCGTTTTTTTGAATAATGAAGCCACTTTTTCGACGGAATGCTCCAAAATGTAGTAGCGCTTCTCATTCCTCCTCCCCTAACCCTTTCTCTTTCCTGCACCACACCCAGCCACGCCACCTCTCGACTCAGCCACACCTCTGTGGATTGCTCTCGCGTCCACTCTTTTTCTCATGACCCTTGGGAACCGGGGATGTCCCCACTGCCCCCACATTCTAAATCATCCCTGCCAGTGAATCAAGACGACCCTCTCCATTCTGATACTAATCTTGAGGTTGACCGCCAGATGTGTATTCTCCCTTAAAATTATCCCGAGGGAAGGGTTGATTTCTGGTAGAGGGTTAAATTTCAGCCGTATTTGCCATAAGTCTGAGACGAGAGATGAAGTCAACCTTGCGGGATTCGACGTTCATTTTGCCATGCACAATGCATTGCTTACGTCAATTTATACATGTAATATTTACATTGTGTTAATATTTTTTACTCTGTTTGTGCTGACATACGGACCTAAATGAATACTATTTAACAACTAAATAGATATAATATATCCGGATATAGTCATAAATATTCCAATGAAATGATAATCGCCAACTAAACCTCTAATAGACATCAACGTTCTATCTCAATATGTGTGCAAGGAACTGCTGGAGACTGAGCGCTTGAATTTTAAACGGGTCCCTTTGGTCCCTGCTCCTTACGTACCATAGCGGATGTCCGCTCACCAGAGTATTAGGCTGAAACAGTGGGCACAAACACTCAGAACGAGATCCGCGAATCGAGAGGTACACAGTTGCACAGGTAGAGTAATTAAAGAAACGCACCGACGGTTCCTATGCGGTTGTATTTCCATATATATCGAGCCTGCAAATGGGAAATCGCGGATTAACAGCGGCTAATAATACGTCACGTCTGGTCGTTTGGTTACGACCGTGCTCGCAAATAAGGAGTCCCTCTGAAGCATCAAGCGAAAATGGCAACGTAGCGTAGCGAAACTTATCAAGTAAAAAATGTAAAATAATTTCTTCATAATTATCTTTTTGTGATTTTTTAAAATAATTTGAGTGATATGAAAACCTATTTCACGCCAAAAGGCCACGAATTAAACATCGTGCCTTCTCATTTAGAATGATAAAAAATACTTAATTTTTCACAAATATTTGAGAAAGCATATAATTCAATGAAATACGTTAATTATGAATTGATTTCTAAGTTTTCATTGTGATAAATGAATATTTACTTACGTGTAAATGACTATTAATAAGCCATTATGTCGTCATCATATTGGTTTGTGCCTAAGGATTTAACGAAAATTCTTAAATATATAAATTTGAATAATGATTTAAGTAAATATCCAAAAAAATAACCTCAACCATATTTCCGCGGAATAGCATTCAAAATTATTCAATCGTATACGTTTAGGTATTCATATGATTTAAAAATGCCTATAAACATAAATTATATTTATGTACTGAACTTTTTATAACGTTAAAAGAGTTATGACATTCAAGTAAATATAATTTTCATTTGAAAAAGAAAACATAAAATTGAGTTACTGATAAAACCTAAGCCAGAGTAAAACCATAGTTTCAAAATAATCCGAGCATTATTTACTTAAAATTACATGCATAATAGGTTGAAAGGTAGAAGAACTTGTGCTCTTTCCCTATTTCAGAAAGGGATAAAATGACTTTATAAAACTTGAAGGAAACTGACCTTATACAATGGGTTAAATACTGAATACGTAATGAATTCATCAGCTCGCGGCATTAGTCCATGGGTCTATTTCCTAGAGATTGGCCAATGACGTAACCTTTTGCCCTGAAGAGGAAAGAAGTAATGCCATTCGTTTTTATTTTTTGGAGCAAATAGCTATCGATCGCCTTGCTCTGGATTCCGTGAGCATGAGCTAGCAGAACGTGGCGTGGAGGCGAGTAGAGAAAGAGGCGGAAACTTCAGCCGCCTTATTGCACATTCATTTTAGGCACGAAGGAATCCGCCTTCGGGGGAACTGCACCGTAAGATTCGTTTGCCTCGTTGAACCACGAGCGCCTCAGCGAAGCACTGCACAAAGCGGTAGTGATGAAATTCAGCTGAGAAACGCTTACAGGGCAACACGCGGCTTTAACGAAAAAAAGAAGCGTGAAATCGTTTTATCAACGCTATACTTGTTCGCCTGCAAAATTACTCCTCCAAAAAAATATTATTGAAAAGTGCTTTGCACATCGAAGCTGTTCATTCTGAATTCCTTGCAGAGGATGGAAAATAAGTATTTTAATGCATTAGGTTTAGTATGTCTACATCCAGGAAGACACTTGGTCTTATCATTTTAACGATTAACTAATTGGCAATGATTTAGTAGCGTCAGTATCTAGGTTAGCAAAATGACAGTAGAGATTCTAAATTAGCTTCTATTCCATCAATATCCTCCATTTTAATTTAAATTTTTTAAAATGTTTATGGACAATTTACACGGATATTAGACTATCATTTTTATAATACATTTAGAATATGGTTATTTAGCATGGTGAAGATTTAATACAGATTAAATGTCTTACAATAATTTATCATGAACAAGTAAATATTATTTTCCCTATATTTTGATTGATACAGTTAATACTTCTTAGCCTTTCTTATTTGAAGATGTAATTTGATTATTTATATTTATCAAATTTTTGTACAATTGTCTTAATAATCCTATGACTGTCTATTGGTAGACGGGCTTCAATAAAATGCTGCAACGGGCATTTGAGAAGGGAGGTATCCTTTAATAAATATAGTCTTTAACTTAAATACTTGATATTATCTATCTATATTTTGACACATGTGTATATATGAGAAATGACCAAAGAATCAAGGGGATAAGCTAATGGCAGGTATACATTTCAGCTAATCGAAATATTATATCTCGGGAAAGGAGCTTTTTTAAAAATTCAAAATAATTGAAATACCTGTTGAGTTTGCCGTAAAAATTAATTTCAAGGTTCATAGTTTTTTCCTTGTGCAATGAAAAGGATGCCATCAGCACTTTAATGAGCAATCACCCATCAATCATAAGTTATCTTTCTATTTTAAATTCAAATGTACACGTATGTAAGAATAAAAAAAGGTTTCTACTTGAAACATATCTACAGATCTGATAGATCGAGTTTGACTCGTTACATATCATTATACTTTTTAGGTTGTAATTCCATTTAAAATAACAGAATATTTTAGCCAAATTAACAGGTTTACAAATAAATATATAATGTCACTAAATAAATTGTGCTGTGGAAGAATGGCTATCACACCGAACTTTGTTTAATAGCATACCCTGAACTTGAAAACTCAAAGTTCATTGAACAAACACCAAATCGAACAAAACCCGAAGAAATTGATCGCTGTAAGGCAAATTCTTCGGAAGTAATCGAATCCCAAACCATGGCATTCAGATGAGAAGAAAAGGCGACATTTTCACGGAGAAAATAATCTTTTTTCCAAACTTTCTCGGAGCGAAGTCCCCATGAACACGCAGGTCGTCATTCACAATGGGGAATCGGCTTTTCACCAAGGACGGATCGCCGCGAGTACTCAAATTTGACAAAGGAATTAAGCGCAGGGAGAGCTGGTAGATAAAGAAAGGACATGGGTGAACTGAGGGGCGGGGAGAGAGAGAGGATGATGGGAGAAGGAAAGAAAAACATGGATGGAGGAAGGAAATAAGCTTGAAAAAAGGGGTTTTATTCACGCCCTCCTAATGGTTTGGTGCCTTGCCCATGCTCTACCTTCCTGCTTGCTTACTCTCCTTCCCTCTTTCCTCCCAACCCCACCCACTACCACTCACACACACACCCAAGTATCGTACCCTCTCACTCCTCTGTTCCTTCCCGCTCTCGCCATCTTCTCCACCAGCACCCCGAGCCTCCACCCATACAACAGCCGCCCTTCCCTCCTTCAGAAAACTTAAAGGGTAAGAGAAAGAGAAGCGTCCTCTTAACCTACCCATCCAGCTAACCCCCCCCCCCACTACCTCCCTGTCACGAGCAATCGGTGTAATCACCTGAGTCATTAGCATTTTCAAGGCTGAGTGCCCTGAAAACAAGGGAAAGGTCACTCGATTCGCATGCGAGTGGAAGATCCATCTCACCCTCTCCCCTCCGCCCCTACCCCCACTTTCCTCTCACCACCCGACTCACCCTCTCACAGGTCCTTTCACCCTCGTACCCTTCCTTCAACATTTCCCAACGTCCCTTTCTCGCTTCTCTACACCCTCCTCTCTCTCTTTCTTTCTCTTGCCCTGCCGGCCAGCAGTCAGGGTTAATCTTCTTCAATGGATAACCACATCGCGTCAAACTCTCGGTCTTCGTTAGGGAAAAAAAGCACGTCGGATCCAAGAGGCGTTTGTTTGTTCTCTTGTTTCGTTCTTCTTCACTTCCGTGCCCCGCTGTTTTCGAAAGCATCGACCGTACTGCAGGGTTCGTCGTCGCGTTCGTTTGATTTCTATCGCCCTGCCATCCCTCTTTCCCTCCCTCCCCATCCAACGGCTTCGCCGCAATTTTCCGAACGGGAGAATGGGCCGACTCAGAGGGGTGAGGGAGAAACGAATGGTTTCGCTGACATTCTCAATTTCGCGGAGCTTACTGTTTGTAATTTTGTTATTTTTTTCTAATAACGCACGAGTCTCTAATAAACGTCATGCGACGACACGCTATCTGCGTTTAACGAGTGAAGTAGTTTCTGAGACAAAATGGGGTCGAATTTGCATTCAAACGTAAGAGGGTGGGTGTGATGGTAAAATACATTTCTATTAAAATATCGAGATAGTTTTCAGACGGTTCTCAGATACACCTTTTCGGGGATATTTCAGATGCTTGCATGGTTGACAAAAGATATAATTTTCTAAATTGGGATTTTTTTATTATTACAGCATGCTTCAACGCAAGCAAATGGAAAGGCGTGTGGGGTCGCCATTCGTCTCATTTGTCTCCATCAACATTTCTTGCAATGCATAAATGCTTTCACTCGATAGCTTTTTAATTAGTTTATTTTAATCTTCCAAATAGTCAAAATTATAGTGTTAAAATATGATGGAATTTCCCAATCTTTGGCAAATATAACGATAAAATTATCAAACAAATATTTGAAACTTTCGGGCACAATTCATGTATTGCAGATCAGATACGAAAGTGTAAATATTCAAGTACTATAGCCGTAAGCGCGCAGTTCGACTATACGTAAGAGATATGTTTATTTTTTTGTTGTAATTGATTAGGTATGAAACCGATAATTTTGGGTCAAAATCAGTAGAAAAATGTGTTAATTAGCAAATTGTCATCGAATGGATTGGCTTTTTATTAATACTCGTACAATTTTTATTCCATGAGAATCATCACAGATACATAAATACGAGATACTCGTACATAAATATCATAAGAAGATTATTTAAGAAAATCTTTGTTGGCAAATGATGAATTCGGGTATACAACGTGCTAAAAAAACTTAATGAATACAAAATCAAAGTCATTGCACTAACTAAGCTTCAGCCTTCAATCCTAAGGCCGTTCCATTACCCACTAAGCTTAATGGTACGGTAATGGTGAGGAGATCAGTTTCTACTAGCCATCCCAACCAGAATATTCGGATAACACGCCTTGGGTTACGGAAGTGCCATTTATACCCTCGGATTTAAACTTAGGAGTTTCCAGCTGGTAGAAAAACCCTCTACTTCTAATTATATGTTACTAAACTATACAACAATTGGATGACAATAAAAAAGATACTAAAAGACGCCCTTACGTATGCCAATGATATCTTTAATGCTTTCGAATGATATAGCCATTCATTGAGGAAAATTACTACAAGTTAAGCGTAATAGTATAATATACAAAATAGATATGGCATAAAGAGAAAGAACCTTTGAATGGAAAATTTAAATTAATTAATTTTGTTTTTCCAGTAACATCACAGTTATACGACCTGTCCAGAAATATGAGTATACAAGTACGTAAAAATATACAAAAATATTAGTACATCTACATAATACCCCGCAAGCCGCCGCAAGGGCGTGTGACGGGGGATGTAAGGTCACCACCCGTAAAAAGGAACAATACCATATGCAAAAATAACAACATGAAAAACTACACCCAGAGGAGCGCACACCCTAGTGCAAAGTATATATGTTAGTATAAGAATAATGGCGATATTTTTCTCGAGAGAGAGATGCAAAAGTATTCCCAGCACGCCTAACGTGTATATTTATATAATTAATGAAAATTCAATGCTGTTTACTTTTCAAAAACTTTAGGCAGATATTTTTTTCAAAACACTAATTTAGCTGAATAATATTTAAAACTTGAAGAGCACAGTCTGCGCATCAAAAATTAGCATGAGAATCTAGAAGTAGCCTACCGATTATTGTAAGAAATTTAAGGCATTGAAGCAAAGAAGAAATGAGTGAACACCCAATGCCTTTGCTCCATCAGACTTAAATTCTAAAAATTATCTTGAAAATTCTAAATTTTTCACCTGGCTAAAATTCTTCCTTGTTTTTGGAAATCACTCTTAAGTTGCCTATTCCTTCATTTCACTGTAAACTCGTAGGAAGAGTTGTCGTATCAAGTTGAATTTATTCAATTATAAACTTTGTGATAACCAATCGGCTGTTGCTGCTGTTGGTCGTGGAAAACTTCCGCAGGATAATGCTATCAAAAAAAATAAAAAAAATTATGATTTGGTCTAATCTTTATATTAAACATGATACAATACAAAAAGTGTTTTTGCTGTTAAGTGATATAATTTTAAAGCATCCGTGTGCATTAGACATATTTTGGTGGCTCGATTACACTCTGTTTAAATTTTTACCTGATATCATTTATCAATTTTATTTATAATAATATCCATTATACTGCATTGATTTCAGTTGTTTTGCATTTTCAACCCTAAATTGAAACACTTCATGTTTATTTTTTCCGATGAGAGTCTTCCCTTAGATATCCCATGACTTTCTTCCGACTAGGGGTTTTCCGCCTTCCCATCTCATCAAAGGCATAATATTGCTTACTCAACTTTAAAGTTTTAACAAGCCCATTTCATGACTGGTATCTTTTTCTCCACTGAGATCCAGTCGTCCATCTTTCAACTGAGCAAAATCCAATATCTCAAGATTTTTCCATCCCTTATTTTGCGTTTTCCCTGCAAATTAAATGAGCAGGAAAATCTCGTCTCCCACTTCCCTAAAAATACACTAATTCTTTCAAAACTTTGATGGCCTCCTCGTTACAAATTGCATTACACTCCGTCCAGAAGAAAATATCTCTCCCTTTATAGTAACGGAGTCGACGGGGTAACCAGTTGAGGGGAACTCGAAAAAACACAAGTTTTCGTTTTGCGCTATTACCTCTCAGGAGAGGTTTAATTTGATTGAAACTCTATACATGACTCTATATACTATCTAATTGATAGAAAACACGATTCTAAGCCAAGCGCATATACTGTCGCATAATGCGTCAGCCAATACTTCCATTGAAAATAAATAGTTTTTAGAATGATATCCAATTATTTTTTGCTCTTATCTTTTCGATTTCTTTGACGTCTCACTAATCATTTTCATGCATTTTGGTGACATTTGCAAAGATTGAATATATTTTGGAATCGATCACACCGATAAATAATTTTTCTTTGATTTTAGAGCCACAGACGTCGGATCCTGAGATTTGGGGAAGAAAATCGTCCTATCTTGTGGGAGAGAAGTTAGAAATCAACTGCACATCTTCACCGTCACATCCCCCGGCGCACATCACGTGGTTGGTAAACGAAAGACAGGTAAGGGACGAATGAATATCTCTTCCCTCTTTTGATTACTTATTTTTACATTAAATTAAAATCACAGAAGGGAAAAATTTTTCTTAGCCAAACCTTCTGTGCTTGTTGGTTGCACCGCTACAATTATCCGTCATGGTATCCTATATTTTTTATTTTAGCTAATGAACATTGTTTAAACTAACAGTGGTAGGGTTCTCAAATTTTACCTTAGAGTTAATAAGTATAGGATAACGGAATATTGTCGATTCAGTGTATACTGAAGAAAGAATACTAGGTGGTGAGTTGGTATCTTCTTCATAATTATTATTTTAAAATCCTCACTTTCAGTACCAGAAGTAAGGCATTTGAAATATCGCGATCATCACCGCCAACTAATTCATACGTACATCTGCCTCAAAGATAGCTCTTTAATGTTTATATCCCACCGTTATCAATAATCTCTATAGTGTAGAACCTAGCATAATAAAAAAGAATCTGAACTATCAATGAGATATAACTGAACTCGACTATCATTACCGTATTCCAACGTAATTGTTCGTGGAATTTTTCATCAAGACTATAATTAATTTTTTAAAGATACTTAACATGGAGTTAATTAGAGATTTGCCTTGAAAGTTTTTCTAGTGAAATTTTCAATGTAGTGCAGGGAACCTACTTTATCGGTGACCTATTTAGGTGACCTTTTGACCCCTCGTAATTCGAATGACACCCATAAGATTGTGATGGCACTCCATTGAACAATAGGCTGAGGATTGTTTTGAAAGTATGCAGGTCAATCATGTTCTCCCAAGTGAAGTTCATCTAGTTCATCAACCGCAGCTATTGGTCTCGTTGGAAGCGGAGTGCGGTTTTCACTACCCCACAAGTTGCGGTACGATTCCCATCAAGTTATGTTTCCTACTCAATTAGTCCCAGATACCCGTGCTAATCTTTGTTGTTATTTCGCTTATAACCCAGTGTAAAGAGTCAAAATTGGCTGTTTTTTTAGATTTATCTTAAATTAAATATATATCATTACATTGAAATATTAACTTTCGCACGTTAAAACATCGTTACTCTATACATTGAACCAACGAAGGTTAATAATGCATCAGATATCAGGAATTTTTAGCTACAAGTTAACAAGTTTAGGTTCAAGAGATGACACGCAGTGAATTTTATCTTCCAAAAGATACGAAACCTTATAGAACGAGTTTAAAGGTTTCTAAATAAAGACTTACACACTTACATAATTTATCATAAAGTTCAATATATATACTCATTTTAAAGGATCCCTAAGACGGAAAATTACCTCCATGGCTGTCATGAGTTCTGAGTCTGGCGAGGCCAGTACCTATCCGAGGCCTGACTCAGTCAGGTCAAAATAGATTTTAAATAGCGGCATAAATTTCCGTCATTTTCTTTATAAGAGAGCAAATTTTAATACGCATTACGAAACTTCTTAAGGATCAGAGACCCAGGTATGGTCAATCATTGCCCTACCACGGAGGGGCTTCAGGGACGAGCCTCATTTGCTCGTAATGTTGCCTGAGAGCGTGAAAATAAAGATGTTGACTTATTTAGTTTACCATGCTAGGGGAAGAAAATGACCTCACTGCTCTACTGGAAAAGCTTTCCCCACCGTGTGCGGATTGCAGCTTATCACCTGAATTATCGATCAACAGTTACTGATGTGGGTCAGTTTTGCACCGTTCTTAACTACCGCGGTGTGTCATTCGGATATCCTCAGAAAAATGGCAGGCCCTTGAAAAATGTACAAAAGAGCTGCGTAAACAAATAAGAACGACGGAAAAGGTATATCCAATGGGTTGCATCAATTGAGCACATTATCAACGCTCTCAAATCATGCCACGCTTCCTTGGTCCACATTCCATGTAAGCATTACCCGTAATTTTTTTTTGCTAGTCCGCTTTTGTCATGTTTCTCATTTCCTATTTCAAAACTAAACATAATACAATCATTTAGTTTTTTGTTAATTTTACAATCATATCAAGATAATATTCAAGACAAAAAAACCAACGCAGTAACCAACTCGAAAGTTGGTATGATAGATGGATATTAAGTACACCCGAATCTAAGGCTTATACGGCGAGTTAAATTCACACATCAGGGCGGGGAGTTTTTTCTTTTCCTGTGGTTTCCAGGAAGATCTGGTACACTAAAAATCGAAAAACTTGAATTAATATAGGAGATGATCAGAAGCGTCATCTGAAATCGTACCCAAGCCATTCGGTTAGCCCAGCTTTCTTACCCGATGGATTATTACATCCGACAAAAAACCAAAATTAGAAAATCGAAGTTTAGTTAAATAGTGAAGGCTAGAGCACGATACGACATCAAAGAAGGAGGTAATTTTTTGTTAGCAATTGTGGAGATTTTAGTCGAACGTGTCTCAAATTTGGGGCTTCTGTAGTATGAGCTCATAGAAATCAGTTTCGTCGTGGATTTTATATAAAACTCGTTATATTTCATATGTGCCGAATGCATAATTGTGATGATACTGAAAAACGAAAGACAAAGCATTGCCTGAACATCAAAATGACTATCAAAGCTGTGCAATAAAGCAATTACATAGGGTAAAAATCTATAAATTCAGGCCGGGGTTTCTTATAAATGATCCTACAATAATGCATCCCATTTTAATTAGAATGTCATAGCAGCTTTAGGGAAGACGATCGACAGCTGAGGTCATTTGCGCCAATAGGGATAGACAGGTAAGGATAAAGGGTGAAGAGAAATCCGGCGTCGGCATTAGCCTACCATTATCGAAAGGTGCCAAGGGGTCCGCAGCTTACCGTCCCATCCGACGTACGATTCAAAGTGCCCTCCATATAGCACCTCAAATAGGGATCGGGATATCACTGAAAAATATCTGCCGCCGCTGTGATTCGAATCAGAGCCCCCTGGGTGGGAAGCCCGTACGTCAGCCACCGCACCAATCCGATCCATTATCAGAATATCGCATAACACATTCGATTTTATTTTGCTACTGCTGCCATCCATAATGAGAGAGATCTACCTGTACTTACATTCCTTTAGAGTGTTTTTCTAGACGTTTATCTAGATCCGATCTATTAAAAAAATCCGAACCCAGAATATAACTCTTAGACTTTAAAATCCAGGCGATGTATGGTAAACAAAATTCCAGGAAACTTTCTATATGGCTGCAAGTGACCGTCGGAATTAAGAATTATCATGAGCTACGTAATGGCAAATCAGTGAGCTAGTCTATCATTGCATCAATAAATCACCTTAATATACTTGAAAATCGATGTTCCATTTATTGATATCTTAGGTCTACCTCATTTAAGTAAGAATGCAACTGAGAGATCCTTCATCCTTCCTTTGGAAGGGAATTCAAAAAATAAATGAACTCGATCCATGCGGAGTCTTATTTTAGTATTTTTTCGCAATACATTTGAGTGCCATAAGACCTTTAATTAATATTTTTGTTTTGTTTTTGGAATATCCGAAAAAGATTAAGCCAAATGCTGAATAATATATACTCATTTAATGTACAATACATTTGGTCATCGCCCCCTTTCCACGCGATTTTGGTGGATCGAGGTGCATGAGGAAATAAAGGGAAAATACGTAGAATGGCTGATGACCAACCACCCCCTACAACACGACCTGGCGACGGTTTGCGGGGTATTTTGTAAATGTAAATGTAGATGTCCTTAAACATGCAATTGCTTCCTTCCTCCTTCCCCACCGTACCTAAGTAGGACGGTTACTCAATTAAAGCTTGCTATCTAAGTACATTTTTAATGCATTATTCCCAATTGAAGAGTATCTGTAAACATGAAAATAGTCTATGTATATTATTCAACCCTAGGACTGCTTTTAAAGTGACGAGTAATTAACCAAGAGTACTAAATCCTTTAAAGAATCTCTATAAGTCAAATATATCAAAGATACATTTAAACTGACGTTGTGGATTTGACTTCAAAAAGAGGAAATGGGTCTAAACATTACGCCATAAATAGTTACCATTGTAAGAAATTTAGCTGACGGATTTGAGATGAAATTGATAGCCATGTAAGGCATATTATATGGGCGATTAAACAAGTGTAATTCTATCTTACTACACATACGACTAATTGCGTAGGCGTTCTTGAAAGTTATCATACCAGAAATGAGCTTGGCTTCTGTTTGAACTAAACTCTTAAATCAGCTTAAAGTAAAAATACGACAAATTTAGAGGTAGGTAAGGATTATTTAGATCATCAGTCGAGGTTTTTCATGAAATCGCACGTCTGACCCTGCATCTACCTTGCAAACACATCTAGTGAGATATATGAGTAGAGCCCTGAAATTGTCTAAATTACATATTTTCAAAATATTTTTCATAGGTATCATCAATGCAATATCCTGTAAACGAAAACGTAATGCAATATAATTGACTGATAATTAGATTTCCGACATTTTTGGTGTCAGAAAATTGCTAAATGAAATTTATAGAAAAAGTAAATAATGAAAAAGCCAAAATATGAAGCCCTCATTGCCAATCTATGTTTTGTGAGAAACTAACCCAATTCCGTAATCAAAAGCCGCCTACTGATACAAAACTTGAATTATGAATTGAATAATAACTAATAACTCTTCGCGGAGGGTAAATATTTTAGTACGATTATCTTCGGCCAGATTTTAGAGATATTTTATGTATAATCCTCATTTTCTTAAAGCTTACAGGGAAAAGGAACATGGTTTTAGAGAAACTCAAATCCCTAGCCGACGGGATTAAGAAGCTTCTAGACCGTTATTGAATGGGTGTGGCTGTCCGGAATGAACACAATTTAAAATAAAGCTAACTTAATATGCTTTTTTTATTTGAATTGAATGTCTGCTTAATATCATATTCTTTCTTTTAAGTTAATTATTACAGACATGAGTTGTGGACAAGAATGTGAATGTTATCAAAATTATTTGGCGATGGAAATAATTCCCAAAAAATGCCAATGGGGGAATATTATGAGTAAGATTTCTTCAAATTGTTAATTTTTTCGGTAAAGTTAAGTAAAAAATAATTTTCACATCCCATCTCGGAATATTTATGCTGTTTTTATAGCTGCTTCACAGAAAAAGTAAATATACCGTTTACGACGAACCATGCAGTCGAAAAATAAAATCCAACCCCTTTTGTGGCAACCATTTTACCTGAAATGTATTAATAATGTCCATTCTGAAAGATTTTATTCTGAATGTAAGTATTTTGTAATTTTCCTGGTTAGAAAATTCAATCTAACAGTTTCCGATTCCCTGAGTCTAAGTTCTCATTTGGGAACCCAATTTTTCCGAAAATCTATCACTAATAGTACCTTCCAAAAGTATAAAACTAAAATAGTCCTTGTAGTTGCCAAAATACTTTAATTTTCCCATGCATGTGTATCGTTGCATGAAAAAATATATATTTGCTAATAATTCGGTGAGACAAAGACTCCAAAAAGGTCAATCAAATTTCCAGATTTTGGTCAACCTCGTGTAGGCCGCGTGCTGTTCTAAGAACATGTAGTACGAGAGGTTTCTAACCCCTACTCCGCTAACTGTATCAACTGCAACCCAAATTGCCTCCCAATTCCTTCTGCCCTCCCTCAATTCACCTTCAATCCACCATGTCTCGAATCTCACTCCATTAAAATCCCTTGGCAAACTTCACCTATAAATATTCCCTCCAATCCTGTCGGCCTATAGGCCTCCAATTCACCATGAAGAATGTTCATGCTCCGCATTCGAGGAGAAATAAAAGGAGTTTCTAGGAAGAATGGGAGTTGTAATTGGAAAGGGAGGACGACATTGTTCTCGAACCTATGCTATTATAAGAGCCTAGAGTCTTTTTCTGACAACTTTTACCTCTCTTCTCCCCGAAGAAAATCAAACCGCTCCACCCCTCGCATTTCCTCACGCTCCTTCTACATTTCCGTACCTTTTCTTCATCCTCTTATCTAATTTTATTGTTCTCCTCCTTCCACTCCCATTTCCCTTCCACTCCTATTTACGCCCTTCATTGTTTTATTACGTAAACATTCAGTATCTGATAAACATAAAGTCTAAGAAAGCAATTTATTTCATACCTAAACCTCTTTATTCAATCCGCCGATCTATGATTTTTTTGGCATGGAGCTCTCTGATTAATCCAAATGTCGCCGATTTGTCATTATTATGTATCACGGATTTGACTCAGACACAGATGATCAGTGACTGAAGTATTTAAGTGGTGGTATTGACGGTTATTAAATCATGTTGTGAGCAGACAGATAAGTTCAACTGCGCCATCTGAGATAGGTTTCCCAATGAGGGTAGGTAAGGGAATGGCATTGAGGCAGTACTGGTACATGTATTAATGGATCCAGTGGATTTACTGTTGAGGTTCCCATAGGAAGGATGGATAACCCTACTCCACTCACACCCTTGAAAGCATAAGAATGTAGTTGTATCATTTTTTAACCATGATATTATCCATCACTGCTAAGGCGATTGTTACACTTTGAAAAAATCCCCGTACCTCCCAATTCGTAAGTCCTTTTTGGCACGTGCATTGTAAAAGTGAACGTTGACCAGACTTGACCGTTACCATCAGGAAAATTACCTAATCTCAACGAGATTTATATAATAATAATGACAGTTTCCGTCTTGCAAAGCGGACTTGAGCAATATCTATCCAGCTCTTTTCTTTGCGTTGAAAAATGCAACATTTCTATCATATGAGAATGCAAAATTCTATAGCCACAGATTCAATTCAATGCGTCTAGTATTGGATAAATAATGGTAGCACTTTTTCACTTGACTTATCAAGTGGAAAAGTGCTACGATCAGTTATTCATTATGTTCGACATCCATCACATCACGCCCTGAAGCTACTCAATTTTTTCTTAGTGTTTAGTACTCTCGGAAAATGGAAAAATACATCACCGTTAATGAATGAGCAGGTCAGTCGGATGATATACCTCCATGGTTCTAAAACCGAGGATCTTTGCTGAATTTTCGAGAATCGATAGCGTTTCCATACTTAGCACTCATATGGGTAGTTAACTTCCAAGTACTCTGTCATTTGGTGTTGGCATTCTAGCGTGATGAGAGTATATTAATTCGGACATGAAACTTCACCTATCCTTCTCCATCATTCCAATGAACACATCCTGTGATTCGTTGAATGAGGTTATTGCTTTCATCATCACACTTTTCTCATTTGAATCACTTGATTATCAGTGGTAGTAAATTCTAACAAGCCCTTTGAGCTTTAACTTGCTTGCATTTGTATCGAGTTTGAGAATTTACTTTTCCTAAATGATTTAGACATTTTCAGAGTGATGATGTTCGTTTTTCCAGGTCATCAAAGGTATGCCCACTCAACTCTCAAGAGTTATTCCTACGTCCGAAATTAGATTACTGCGCCGTTGAATAGTGAATGAGGGGTCCGTACAAGGTAAATTGCAGCTTTGACTCATGTGTGCTCAGTCTATGTGATAGAAATCCCGCCCAATAGAAGGTAAGCTGAGAGCGTTTGACCGTTTCGTCCATCATTTCGGGGGAGCGGCACAAGGTATGGGGCCGTTAGGAAGATTATGCCTTATACGCCAAGGGGGCGAGGAATCGCCTCGATTCGATAGGGCGTAGCTTGTTTGAGGAGGCCAGGGACAATTGGTCGGTGACCCTCCCCTCAGCGGGGGGGCGTCAGCAGACCCGAGGTCACCGCCCGAATTGGAAGCCGGAGGCAGGTGGCACCTGGGGTGCAATCATACGCGAGGGGATACCTCAGGCAAGCAATTTCCCGCGGGCCATTGAACGGATTGACTTCGAATACGAGTAATTGTCAGTAGAGTATGAGCGTACCTTAAAACTTCCACATGGTATTCGACGATATATGAGCACAGCATACCAGCGGTTTCTTCGCGTTTCATTCAGGGATTTATTTGGATTGACTTAAGTTATAAAAATATGAACAAAAATAATAATTGATATATCAAGAATAATATTGATTTTTAATAATAATTTATGATTTAATAATTCATGTCAATACTAATGCAGTAAATGTTTCAAAGATACAAAGGAAGTTCAATTTTCATCAAATGCAGAAGTCGTTTCGAAATGGAAAAATATCAATTCACTTTACGGATATTCAGTTAAGGTTTATCCAAAATGCAGAATTTCCGATCGGAAATGGGTAAACTCGAATTCATAAATCCCATGAAGTAAAAATGAAAGGAAACCCTAAATCAATTTTTAGCCGAAGTCCTCATGCTAGTGTAAACTATGGTTAACATATTTTTAGAGCTTAATTTCATTTGAAATGTTTACCTATTTGCCTGAGATTAGCAAGAGTTACAGAGCGAAAAGGAAAATAATAGCCAATAAATTAATCTTCATCTTAACCTAAAATTCCTCATGATAATCTACTGTGTTATTTTAAAACTACAAAGCCACTGCCCGGATAAATACGTCGTAGGCTTCACCCCAGGTGTCGAAACCGGCATTCTTCCTGTAAAAATATTTTATAGGTTATTTTTTTATTTAGTTTAAAATATTATATAGGGTTTTATAGGTTGTTAATATTTCAAAGTACTGTTTTAGATAGAAGGAGGACTAAAGGTAAAGGAAACGCTTCAAATTAGTCGAAGTTTCCGGCATATCTCAACACAATTGACTATTACTGACGATAAATCTCTTCGCTTTTCATGTAATTCCGCCATATTTCTTAATTTCTATATAATTCAATAAAATATTCCACGAAAAAACAGAGAATACATGTACATGAGAAGACGTTTAATGTAGCTACCTCCTAACGTTAACATTGTTCTCTAATTTCTCTCATCTTCTTAAATAATCAGCTTTATTATACCATTGAATGAGGTGTTAAAACCATTCAGCCAAGGCTAACGACCCACTGACGAGTAATTTGCAATGTTTATTTCCTCCAGCCATCGTTAATTCAATGGTTGACACATTGAATCTAATGTTATAAATGAAATGATATATCTGTAATGCGGTATGAGTAGGGAATACTATTATCATATCTTCACACTGGTCACTTATTTTTCCATTGCGGCGAACTAGTATAAATTTGTGCTCTACGTAGAATATGGCACGAATTTAAAACATAACATCTTACCAGTAACGTTACAACCATATAAAGAATCAAGGAAATGGTACATCGCGGATTCTCAGAGGTATTTCTGTTCTTCGAGAAATGAGCCCATACCTAAGGGAGTTCGTGCAGAAGTGCAGAAATAATAGCTCTATTCATATCATTTAGAGAATTTTTTTTGAGAACCAAGATATAATTGCAATAATATTTTTTTTTAATTTTAACAGAGAGTTCTTCTTTATAAAAGAGAGAAAATCATAGTATTAAATGAATGGGAAGGCTTAAAAATAATTTAATGAATATAATAAATTATCTCACCAAATAATTTCATGGTATCTTAAATACCACTATACTTTGGTTTGTAACATTATTGCCCTTCTTTTCCCAAAACTTTATCTTTTTCTCTTTCTGTTTTCTACCTTGCCTAATCCTACGCATAATCATAATTAATTTTTAATTTACATGTATTTTAAACATAATTCAAAGTAATATCCATATAAGCAACTGGCATTACTAATCATTAGAGGCTTCCTGAACTTGAAACAACACCACGAGTAGATGAAAATGTTCATGCAGGCACTCTAAAAGTGAATTAAAAATTAATATAAAATGATTCCTTCAAATATTATAACCGTATCCCTAGTGGCCCTTAAAGAGTAGTATACTCCTAGCAACCCCTAAAATAGTAGTGTATAGTTAATATCAGCAAAATGATATTGCATAATATAATCCTATTGGCCTTGATATCGCGATTCTCAATTAAAATACAAAATCAATTTCACTTGTCTTGCGGTTTTGATTCCTGCCTCAAGCTTGTTTGTTGTTCAAACTCAGTAAGTTCGGGCTTGAAAACCTGATGACTTAACAAGAGAGGTTTTTCAAGATCATACGATCGCACCGAACATCTGAGATCTCCAAAGAGTAAAAACAAATCTGTAAACCCACTGCCTTTCCCAGCACACACTTTCCTTCATATCCTTCTTAACGCACGTCTCTAGCCCTACCCTCCCCCTCTCCTGGGGAAGGGTTCCTCAAAGGTCATAGAGAGTGACCCAAGGACCTCCGTGAGGAAGGCAATTAATGGGAAGTGAGAGAAATGACGGGATGGGGCGAGGTAGACGACGCACCGAACTCACTCACCGCACCCAAGCACCCACCCCATTTCGGATAATCCCGGGGTGGAAGAGGAGAAGAAAAGGACTCTTCGGAGAGGAAGAGGGGTTGTGGTCGTCGCGTAAACCAGACACGGGGACATCAGAAAGATTGTCGCCCGCAGGCAGGCGGGAGGGTGTGGGGAGCAGGTGGGTTTGGGAATGTCTGACGAGGGTGAGCGGAAGGAGGGAGTTCACAGGGCGGGATGGACTCAGGCTAAAACCTCTATCGAGTGACTGAAAATGCAGGAGAGATGTGAGGAAAATAAAAAAAGGATGGTTAATTGAACGGGTACGATTTGGTTGGTGGGAATACACTTGGGTGACAATGAGTGTTATAAGCAATTTGAATAGTTTTACATTCAAATTGTCAATTACGTTCGTTTTATCTACAACAAAAGAACATAAAAAGTCTATTGATCTATATCTCTTACGTGGTTGAAATTTTTGGAGGGCCAGTAACTAATATGATTGCAAAAAAACACAATTTTCCTATTTCAATTCTTCGTGACAAAATTATCTTTTTCACCGGTAGAAAGAAAACTAGTTTTCACCCGTCAGTTAAAAGAGGTGCTAATGGCATCAAAATATTCCAAATATGAAACTGCATATATTTTTAATGCTTTTTTCCCTAAAATTGAGTGTGTATGTATATATGTGTGTTTTTATACATATAAACCATAAAAACCATAAACACAGTAATCAACCCGTAGGTCGGTTTGGTAGGATATATATATATATATATATATATATATATATATATATATATATATATATATATATATATATATATATAATAATAATTTTGTATTGTTCATGATCTATTGGTCTTGGATGAAAATAATACACTAAATGCAATTGTTATGCATTTAAAAAATGCTTTCGACGAAGTTTCTCATAGAAATTTGCTCCAAAAATTGGTAAGCTACGGGATAAGTACTCTTTATAGACTAGATTCATCAATTTTTAATATGCTCGGAGTAAAGGATCGCAATATATCCGGAACAGTAAGCATCTCATCATGTGTGCCATACAAAGCGTTACCGGTCCATCACTGTTCATTTTATGCATTAATGATATCAGTTCATAGGCTTTCAGTAAACCGTCTCTCTGCTGAAGATACAGTGATCTGGTGGGTCATTATCAGCCAGAAAGATAGATAACCCTTATCTAATGATCTTAGTGCGATCCAAAAGTGGTGCGAGAAATGGGAGCTAGAATTAAATGTGACGAAATGTGTGTTGAGAAATTATTGGAGAAAGAGTATTTCATTTGAAAACACACCATACAGGAACCCAAGATAATAAATCTACAAATCGGTCATCGGTGTAATGATAACTAAGGATATGTCCTGGTGAAAACACATTTGAAAAATTTACGGAATAGCAAATCAAAATGTTAGAATTCATAAAAAGGATATTTGAGAAATTAAATGAGAGGGTAAAAAGCTCTGTTATTTTACAATAATTAGGCCTCACCTAGATTACGCCGAAAGTACATGGGATCCTTACGAGGTAGGCTTAGTTTTGGTTCTACGAGTATATCAAGTGCAAAGTAAACCAGCTAGGTTTGCAAAAAGTTGTTATGAATACGGTATCAGTGTCACGAAACTATTGGAAGAATCGGGATGCGAACCGCTAATTGACCGTAGGTTGGAGGTTATCCTCGTATCATAGGAATTAAAATAAATACTATATGATCGGCCGGCGCTAACGTGATAATTATTAATGGTCGTACATGTTCGAGTATTCTGTCGATATCCTGTATGTATTTTAAATAGACCCATTTTTATTACATTGTTCCCGCATGATTTGAATATATCATTTTTTTGAACTATTTTATTATTGAACATTTTTTAATGTAAGTGGCTTCTTCCGTGTGAATAACTTTGTTTGAGTGTGTTATCGTACTGACCTATCTGTGTAGTTATAGTGAATGCATGGCTTGTGACCTAACAACCCCCGCTGTCGCTGTTGTGGTGCCTTTTCGGGCATTATGTAGATGTATATTAAACTTAAGTGGATAAGTATGGGTAAACAAGGACTGTAATGTATTCTAGAAGGCGAAAGTGACATGACATTATCTGGCATTTCTTCTAAAAGACCACTCTGGGAATTAAAAAAGGGGCAGGTAAAAAAATTAAAGTTCCTTATCTTTCTGTGGGATGGAAAATATTCGTGGAGAGGCAAAAATATTCGGATTTCCTGAAATACGTTGCTATTAAAAGTGAGATTACCAACCACACTTAGGTTTACAAATTAATAGTGCACAGACTATATTCATATATCGTCTATATACCTTTGGCTAAAGTTTGTTTAGCGGAATGTATGATTTCGAATGGCTGTTAACTTCAATAAATATGTATCATGTAGCAGACCTGGTTTCAAACGGGAGCGTTTTAAGCGCTGCGAATTTTGAAAATTATTTCAGAAAGGCACATTATCAATAAAATCATGAAAAATCCAAAGAACGAGCAAATTGTGGTAAAAGAAAAGTGTGTTTTTTCTAAAATACTGTTAGGAATTACAATACACAGAGCATTTTGATTTAACCTATTTCCCAGCCTAATTATTGCCCAATAGAGTCGTTTTCTAGAAAAGCCTGGCTTGCCTAAATTGAATAAAGTTCAAATAAAGCAATCAATACATGAAATAACAATTGGAGTACTAATATAATATCTAATAACTCTTCGCATCCTAATTTTCACCTCAGGACCTTAGACCATAGTATTTTTAAAGCACAATAAATCATACTAAATCTTGTGTTTGGCCATCTTGTTTATAAATGTCATATTCATTAATAAGATACTTGCATTCATAAATTTGAAAGAATTTAATGGTGAATAACGAAAGTAACTAATGGATAAATAATTTATCATAAGCTGTTAATGTTCAAAGACAATTTTTGAGCATATCACTTGTTTAAATATTGTTCCGGTACTTTAAAATCACTTTGTACAATCTCGTTTTGGGCGTAATTAGGATCTGGTTAATTGTATCCATAGTAACTTTGTGGAATTGCTTCATATCAAAATGAAATACACTATGTTATCCCACAGAAGAGCTTTATTGCTGATGATGTCGATCTTCGACGAAACCCGGGTCGTACAATAAAGCTCTTCTGTGGGATAACATAGTGTATTTCATTTTGACGTAATTAGGATAACATTTTTCGAGAAACATTTCCTTAAATTATAAAATCTTTTGCTACAACTTCTGATTTTGCAATGTATAAAACAAACCCCGATAGAATAAAGATTTTTCTTGCGATATGACACATCAATTGAATTTTTGTATAAAAAGGTCCTTATTTTCAAATAATGTAGAATCCCAAAAATATCTGGCTTGATTCAGTGTAGAGTATAGAACAAATAAATGAGCAGCTGAATAGACCGTCAATAATTAACCACGAACTTTTAATCAGGAGCATAACTTAGAGCATATCTGTGCTTAAGAGCAGGAATTATTAAATAACTGTAAATATATCCTCAAATTAATATAATTTGTTATCTCACTTTTGAATCCATCCTTTTGGCAATGCCTTCATCTCATAAGCCTCTTACTGCCATTAACTGCTTTTGTTCACCTTCCTCTGCGAGTTTACATTCCAAAATAAATAGAGCTTTGAATAATTTCGTCGGCATCTCCTGGGAGCACTCATGGAATTGTGACCACCTGGAAGTTTTAACTGGCGCTGAGGTCATAACGGAGTTGCCACCGCCATTTTAAATTTTTGATGAGCCAACTGGACTCTCAAGAACTTAATAAACCTAGAAATCCTAAAAACCATCAATTTCTTATATGTAACCTCTCTCTGCCGTTTACTAGTGCCCCAAATCGTTTAAGTTGCGAATCTTTTATGGCAATGGCTAACTAAAAGCTAATTGGCAAATTTTATTCATAGTTAAAATGATGAAATAAACTAGTAAAGAGGAGAATATATTTTTTGAAAAATTCTATAATACGTCTGCGCTATTGCAATTTTTGCAACTAAAAAGAAAAAAATCTCTGAATTGATCAACAATCAGGTGGTAAACCGAACAAATCCAACTGTTGCCTTCGACTGCAGATGCATCGTCATGGAGTGAGCGAACAGGTTATGGTTGCCCCTCATATTCCAATTAATGGCTCATGTTGATGGTCATCGGTGCACTTCCAATTTATCAGCGAATATGTCGTGCCTTCATTGATAGGCTGTTCGTGAAGTGACGTAAGGGTATATCGCACTGGCGCTTTCACGAGCAGAGGACGCACGTAAAAAAAATGCAAATGACATAGTATGTGGCCAGGCTACTCTTCACTGTCAAGAGGACGATTTCACATTTGATATCGATCACCTGCGAGTAAAACAGTCTCGTGCTCACGTTGCCTGTAATTATTTTGCCACACATTTGATCCTCACCTTGACCATATTTTACTCTTCCGATCAAATTTATTTGGTTTTAGAATTTCAAAACTGTTCAAAATAGATCCTTATGCCAGAGAGGTATAGATAACATGGCTTCACAAGGGCTAAGGGCTCAATTTTCGTCTTTAGTATTGATACCTTGTCAATTGAGGTGATTGAAAATAAATAATTTCAATGCCATTTTAAAATTGTTCACTGAGACCCCTGAGTCACACAGACAGCAAGGATTATCTTCAAAAACGATCAATCATACGAATTTTGAGACTCCTTTTTATTTTAAATCCTATATAGCGGTTATTTTTACGAGAAAAGCATATGAAATCCGATTATTTTTATCAGGATGAAATTTTTCCTAGAGTACTCAATTTTTACTCGTGTATTCCATTTAATTATTTACTGTGAAAAGATGTGATTTCCTTGGATGAGACCTACTCATGCGTGATGAAACAATCCAATCTCACAAACGAGAGACCTGATTTTCATTTATTCGATTGGCATAGACGGGTTAGAGAAAGTAAAGGATTTATCAACTGGCACTATTAACCAAAATTATCAAAACAATTTCCCACTATACTTCGTGAACAGTAAAAGGATAGTAGTTTACCTAGATATCGCAACTTACTGAATTTTATCTCATTAATAACGTAAGCTGTTTATACTACCAGCCCATGTTGAGAACCGTCTAATTAAGCTGAATATCTAATTAGTAGAAATATTTATTTGGTTTTAGGTAACTCAAAGTTTATCGGGACGGACAGTCTAGATTAGCTTATGTAATTCAGTTCTAGATCCGGAGAAAACCAGAACTACAACTTTAAGAATCTAATTACCTTTTTCAACCTGGTTTAAGAGGGAGCAAGCACCCGAGTGGCATTGGGTGTGCTATAACATCCGACAGTACGTGTGCGAAACTACTACAGAGGGAAACGAGAGAGAATGTATCGTTACCGGCGCACCCCGTGTGTGGTAATGAAGCCTCGAGGAGACCCTCGTTCGCGACTAAGTTCAGAGGTTAAGGCCAACGGTCATAGGTTGCATGAGAAGGGCGAACGGTTGGTAAGATCCACATACTGGGAGGAGTACGTTATAGTGGTGCTAGAGGGTTTACGATTGGGGTGATTGTGTTGAAATATTGGCTCTAGAGTACCTCCACGAATACGAAGGTGTCATGAACACCGGTGCAAATACTACTGATTTGAGTCAGAGACAAAGAGAGAGGTCGATAGAGAGAGAAAGTGAAGGAAATCAAGCTGAGACACCTGTCTGGCACCGGCATGGTGGTGTTCTTCGTATAAGTGGTTGTGGTTCATTTTAATTCCTTTCTTTATGGTTTAACCGAGCACTTTTACAATGAATGAAATTGAGACATTCGGAGCTTTGTTTCAAGGTAGTACGCATGTAAATTTGTACCAACATACACGTATTTACTGGGATTTTAGTTGATGTTTATATCCCTTTTCCTAATCCTTTAAACAACATTCCTCTCCCTAATCCTTTACCCTTCCCGCATAGTGCTTGCACCCTCAACAACACCACCTTACCGGTAGATGGCGGGGTATTTATGTAGAAGTAGACATTCTAAGACTAAGGCCACTCGATCACAATGCAACGATACGAACGGGTGAAATGCAAAAGGGTTGGTGAGAAAATGAAAGGTAGGAAAGCCATTCATGGTGAAATCCGTTTTGATGAATATCCACATTGCTCCGTCTCTCGATTTTAAAAAAGAGAGAATGAAGAAAACGGTACGTTTGCTTAATTTACCCATTTATTAAAGGGCAAAGTTTCTAGCACAAGAGTTTGATGCTGGACCTAGAGTTTGAGTTTAGTTTGAAGGACAACAAACTCATAAGCCAAGAGACAAAGTTCACATTCAAAAGTCAAAAAACATGTTAACGATGATAAAAGGGGATGGTCAAGCCCTCTCCTGCATGAATATCGACTTTTTCGCATAATTATTATATTATTCGTTCATAATTCTGGGACGCGTCACGCAAGACCCATCTCAGAAAACGTAGGTATTGGAATTCCCAACCACCAAAATTAAACATTGATGGCATTTTAAGGAGTAATTAGGAAAGGAAGTGATACTATTAATACACTTGCCTTGAGAAACTCTGGTATTGATCGCCGTCACACGTGAATTCATTAGCTATTTCCCTAATGGTGATTTCCACACCATGAGTGCGACAATGACGATAGTATCATTTTCTGTCCTCAGAATTAACAAAATATTGGGATGGCTATGAGTTTATAAACATTTTACCGCGCTCTACAGTGCAACAGGTTATTAAGAAATAAAAGAGGCCTGTCCAAAAAGTATCACGACTTTTGGGGTTTTTCAAAAATTATTTATTTATTCATGAATATCTATTTTGTCCCCTTATAAATAATCACTATTAGATATTACACACTTGTGCCAACGTTTTTTCCATTCCTCGAAGCACTTCAAAATATCATTTTTTGTGACCTTGTTCAGCTCCTCCTTCGATGCAGATCTCGTCAATCGTAGCGTAGCGTCGTCCTTTCATGGGCCTCTTCAGGTTCGGGAGCAAAAAAAAGTCACTGGGGGCCAGATCTGGGGAATACAGTGGCTGCGGCATCATTAGTGTGTTGTTTTTAGCCGCGCACAAGTAACGATGTGTGGACAGGGGCGTTATCATGGTGCAAAAGCCAATTTTTGATCTTCCACAAATCCGGGCGTTTTTGGCGGATTGCTTCACGCAGAATTGCGCATAACTTGCAAGTAATATTCCTTATTTACCGTTCTACCCTCATGGCAAGAACTTATTATGTATCACGCCCCTGCAACCGAAGAAAACTGTAAGCTAAACGTTCACATTCCACCAAACTTTTTTCGGTCTAGGCTCGTGCTGCAGCTTCCATTGGGGTGATTGAGCTAGCGTTGCCACGTCATAACCAGAAACCCATGATTCTTCACCAGTTATGACCCTCCAGAGCAAATTTGGGTCGTCGGGAACAGAGTTCAACACCTCATTGGTAATGTTAATGCGTTGCTATTTTTGGTCGAAATTGAGCAATTTTGGTACGAACTTCGTGGTAACCCGTATGATGCCCAAATCATTGGTAATGGCACGATCCAATCGATATGTTTAGGTCCTCAGCAACCTCTCTAACGGTAATCCGACGATTGGCCAATACTATTTTCTTCACTTCGCCTGTTGTTGTGCTCGGGCATCCGGCACACTCTTCGTCGTTCGCATCTTCTCGGCCCTCTGAGAACATTATTATCACCGATAAACGTTGCTTCGGTCCAAGGTAGCTTCTCCATATGCCGCAGTCAACATTTGGAATGCGTCCGCGTACTTAATTTCGTGTTTCAAACAAAAATTAATACAGATTCTTTGATCCAATTTTTGGAACAGGCAAAAATCGAAGACAAGCCAAAACACGTCCAAGCAAAACAGCTGTCAACTATTAACTGAATATTCAAAATTGCCGAACGTTTCGGCATAAGAGCGATACATAAGTACCAACATAATGCTACAAAAAAATCGAATATCAAATACACGCAACTCGCGAAAATTCAAAATTTACGATACTTTTTGAACTGACCTCGTATATGCATACCGTTATGCGAACCAAAATGGCTTTTACAGTAAACATGTGTAAGTTTAATTGAAATAAATCCCTGTGACATACATTTGCGAATTTGCAAAATGATAAACTGGTTAGTAATTGACTTTGGAAATCAGTCATTAGATGACAGCTTTTAATTCGAGTGAGAGACAATATGCAAAAAGGTTCAGCAGGTGTTTGGGAATGTTGCACAAAGCTAAATTAACGCTAAAATTCTAAAAAAAAGTGTCACTTTACATTAAGATAAGCCAATTACGTAGACTACGTTACTAGTAGTGAAAGGGGTTAACCTAGATCCTAGAATTGTGAATCGATTAAGGTCCCGATGCTCCGAACGTCAAAAACGCTCTTATCGTCCCTCGGGTTGGATAGCCACCCGAAGTTTCGAGGGTAATTAGATCTCAGTGCGTCTTTAAAAAATTCGTTTTAACGATGGGCATTCGATTGTAGCATCATGTTGCAAAACCTAAATAAATATTTATCGCCATTTAATTGTAAATGTGAGTAATAGTAAGGGCAGCGCTTGTCATTATCCGACGAAATATGTTGCTTGTCATGCTCGATTGACTCTCTGCTCTTCGAATACATTCAAACCACAACGAATTTGAAAGTGAAAACGAGCACATCAAGAAGAAGAGAGACTACCAGCGAAGTCTAAAAGGATAATTATTGGGGAACCAGAAAGGAGCTAAAAGATCGCATTAGTTAAGTGAAAGTATAAAGACGGATAAGAATATGGGAGCAATTTTAAGGCATGAGACGCCCAATTAAATCCTGATTTCCAAAATTTGAAAACGGAATTTTTTCATTTATCAATTAAAAAATATCCCAGTCTGAAGTGATAAATTATTCATCACGGAACAAACCTCTAAACCTGATATTAGCTAATCGTAACTTACAATATGATAACCAACATCACAAGAATTAATGGGAGTTTGATAGCAGGCTTTACAAAGTCCAAGATGAACCTAAGGGAAGAATGAAAACCCTCTCGACCTGAGTTGAATATTTCATTTTAGCCGAGACGGAGGAGGAAAGTTTGCTTAGGATAAGTCATACTGCGGCCAACTCTCATGTTGACCCAGTGAATTTTAAGTCGGCAGTCGAACCCCATGGCAAGCCCCATTAGTGTATAGGTACCAGTGGTGCCAGTCACTTGGGTGATATTTTTGAGGAGGGTCCAAGATCATTTTGCATATTCCGATCCCAACTAAGAAGGAGAAACCGAAAGATTTTGATGGTGGTTGTGGAGATCAGAATAAGGATTAGACGATCGTGGAAAACACTTACAATCGGTGGTGTTTCCGAGGATTATGCAACCCTCACATTTATACGGTAGATCATGTCTTTCCGTGGTCATAAAAATCATAGCTTAATCCTTTTAATTTACCCAAAGCTAGACAATATAAATCAAGTGTCAAAGTGAACGCATTCTTCTATCACCTGTTGAACTTATATATCATAATTAGGTATTTTATTAATTCAAACTAATAAGAAGAAAAAAACGCTTTACATGAGGTTTCTTATCGGTCTCGTTGCAACGTTTCACTACGCCCCTCTATTAATCTTTAGGCCTGCTACGGAATTCAGCATCTCCCAAAAGTTACATATATTCATTCTTAGTTAATGCTTCTATTTTAGTCGATCCACTATTATATATATATATATATATATATATATATATATATATATATATATATATATATATAGTGGATCAACTAAATATTTTATCAAACAAATTATATACATATGACTGTTCAAATTATTTTACATATCCTGTATTTTACGATATTTTGACATTTTTACATCTTGAGTTTTGACTGCTTCTCGTGGTTTTATACATTGACTTTAAAAGTTTTGCGGTATAATTTGTGAAGAAAAGATGGATCATTTTACTTTGGGTAAAAGTCTCAAGAAATCTTTCCTCTGACCAATTATTTACACAAAATTGATGACATATTTTTGTTTATCATTTTCTCGACGCCTTAAAAAATGCTATTTTAACCAAAGTGACCAAAAAGCATGAATTCTAACTTGCGTCATGGATACGCACCGATGAAAAATTAACATTATCAACGGTTAAATTAGTGTCAATAGCAAGCCATTAAATGAGAACTTATGCATTAACAGTCCTTTCGATAGCGTTTTAGATGCAATTGTGCTTGATTCTCTTTCGTGGGCGCCGAGGGTATCATATTTTCCAGTTTAAATTCAAGGTATCACTTTCCATCCCGGGCGAGAATAAGCTTCCAAGTGATGATAGACGTCCTCGGACCATATTTCCATTAACCTACCCAGCAGAGTACATTTTGATGTCCACCATTTTTCCACCATGACCCTTTCACAGCTCCCTCTCTCTCCATCTAGACCAAACTCCTCTCCTCCTTCCCCTGCCTCAAACCCCTAATTTCTCCTCGCCACATCGGACACCCCTCCCACACAACCAATATTCCATTACGGAGCGATAATGGGTTTTGCAAAAGGGAATGAGGGAGGGAGAAGGAATGGGGAGGTGTTAAAGGGGGTCGCGGTGAAACGCTGGGTGAATTGCCATGGGAAAGTCGAGGGGAAAGCGTCTTTTTACCGGCTCAAAGTGAAAATCGGCGGGAGGAACTGGCTGAAAATATAATTTCCACACCCATATCAGAGAGGCAACTATTCTTTATAATGGCTTTTTCGGAGTTTTCCAAGTCCTACCGCAAGTGAGAGCAGGAAGGAAGGAGAGTAGGCGAATGTTCGATGCCGAGTACGGCTCAATTATTTCGGCGCGTGTTCCATTACTCGCGAGTCACCTGAGAAAGGTGTTCTCATAGCGTCAAATCTGCGTTGCACCTTTCCGGGATTTGGGATTTTTTTTATTTAGGAAAATCTAATTTGGGGAAGTAATCTTGTGCCTGGTGACTTTTACTCATTTACATTGTCCGTATGAAGGTTAGAGAAGGACCGGGAGCAATGACGGCATGGGTGAGGTAATTGACGGGTTAAATATCTCAAATAAACCTCAACCAAGTATAATCTTATTTTGAACGGAGACCTAGAAAGGACTTTTTGCGATCTCTTCAATTCACAGTTAATTATCAAATTTCTCGCTTCCACTGTTAGCATGGAACTAAATTTGAATGAGTATGTACGCAAAAAAGACTCGAATTTCATCACTAAGTTTCTTGTACAGATACAAGAGCTACCATTACCTAGACATATCTTAGGGCTATTTTCCAAGTTATTTGTTGAGTTTACAACTTTTTTTTATTTTTAGCCAGCCATTTAAATGGAAAACTACCAAAATTTGTTCTCCCCGGAGAACTTTTAATACTGATATTGCTTTCAAATACATCGATTTGAATCTACTGCACAGTTTTTCCAAAAAGAAGATGGATAACCAATATCCATAAAAATATGTACTACTCCAATAATATGCCAGCTAGGACTGTCACTTGACGCGTTTTTGGGCAAAACCAGAAGGCAAGAACACAAATTTCCGCTATATTTGAACCTTGTTATATCATACATTGATTTTTCAAAACAAATTAAAAATAATTCCGTGAAATTAGTTCTCATTTAGTGTTACTAAACAAACAAATAATATTTAGAGGTGAGTACTTCCAGCAGATGACTACGCATAGTTCCTGAAACGCTAATGGAGTGAGGGCATTCATGATTCCCTGATGGATGGAGATGGAATTTCGGCTTGACGCCCGTCGCATCACCAAGGGAAGGCACGTAAAACATTTAAAGGGAATTAAAAATAAATTTTAAAAGTTCTTCCTTTTATAGGTATTTTCATTAATACCGTCATTGTGTCATCCAAGTTCAGAGGTCTTCTCTAATATACTAGAGGTAAATAAACCGATAATAAGTTTTTTATCTTAATTTACTTAAAAAATCATGTGGGTCAAAAACACAGTGGGATATTTATATTTATTAATTTAATTAAATAATTTAAATAACAATAAATAAAATAATAATGATTTTTGACGCATTAAAAATAATAAATCACCCCATTAACGGAAAACTAGTTTTCTTAGCAATACTTCTTAGCGTCATGTATTGCTTAGATTTCCATAAATATAACATTTATTTTCGCCCTTTACTATCCAAGTCGAGACGATAAAGATTACAATCAAATGAATATGATATAAGTGCATAGCCAGACGAAGTTGAGGATCCTAGAATATGGACGAGCCTAATACGTAAGTACAACTCAACCCGGGAAAAATTAGCATATTTCCTCGCTTACCCTGAAACTAAAAACCGATGAAAATTTCACCATTCCCCACTCCCATCTCCATGCAAAATACTAGACGTCAGCCATCCCTCCATCCACGAACTATTTCTCTCTCTTGTGAATTCTCGGAAAACGAAATGCCCAAAGATGCAGATTCGGAAATTACCCATTCACTAAAGCAGACCCTCTTTCAGCATCTTTCCGGTCTACCGAACATTGCCGAGTTCCCATCAACTAGTTTCTTCAAAAGGAAGTCATTTAGGTGCATCCATCTTTGAGTTAGGTACTTAACAAGCAAAGGAAAAATACTTCTTCACGCAAGGCTTTGCGAGGAGGCTCCAAGTTCTTCCTAGCATTCATGACCTAATTATAAAATCTATGATAAACATTCTATATTCTTGCTGTATGATGAAATATGTTCAACCAAAGTCTACTAAATATTGGTTTCAAATATACTTCCTTCGTGCAAAATCCGCATCTGAAATACACTTTACACAATTATTTTAGGTGATGAGGTCCTTAAGCACCGACGCCGACAGTCAATTAATTTTAATGATCGAAATGATCATTTTCATCACTATTTTGTTACAAATTAGCTTTTTTATTTCAAATGAGATTCAGCCAATAAATCCCCCCCCCCAGAATAGATAGGCAAACAGACCGATTTAATTATTATTATTATTTTACAGTTACGTTGGAATTACACGATTTTCCTGGTGGCAACGGTAAAGTTTGGTCAAAGATAACCCTTACAACGAAAATTGCATACATACACGCACAATAAAAACAGATAAGAGAACAAATACTATATTTTTACTTACAGTGACACTTCCACATCACATACAAACAAACTTCCACATCACATACAAAATGCCGTCCACATGACATACAAACAATATTTTAATAACTACAATGAAGTTTATTACCCAGTGGCTGCTTTACACTTATACTTAAAACTTCTAAAATTGGATGGATAGGGCTCAAACAAACCTCCAGGCAGCTGGTTCCAATCAATTATGGTTCTACTTAAAAAAGAATATTTTTTCTTATTTGTTTTTTGAAGCCTTATTTTTATTTTGAAGCTATGGTCGTTTTTTCCCTTTAAGTTAGGCTTTTCTATCCCTTGCCATAAATCTTCCCACGCTTCGTCCTTTTTAACAATTCTATACATCACGCCTAACAGTGCTGCACTGGTTCTAATTCATCAACAATTTTCTTGTCAAATTTCATTGAAATTGGTTCAAATGCAAAAACTGAGTAAACGAGCAAAATGATAAATATTTATAATAAGAATAATTCAAAAATGAAAGATAAAAACTGTTACTGCAAGATAAAAGAAGTAACTTGGCGTTTCCTTGGGCTCAATTCCGATACCCACATGACGGTTTCTTGATATTTACGATACCTTATTCAATTTATGTTTTATTATAATTAATATCCGTCAATTTTAACGTTTTTTCTGTAACTTACTCTTATTTATTAAGAACAGGCTTGAATTAGGATTTCTTATTTCTTTCCCAGGAGTTTCTTATTCGTAATCTTTAAAATGTCTGAGAATTTGTGGCTTCGGTTGTGATATTCAAGGCTTTTCATTGAGTTAATTTTATTTATGTTTGCATCAGTGCACCATTCATTTTATATCAGTGTTTGTTAATTTATATATTCTACATATAGACGTTTAATCGTAGTTTATATTATATAGTTCGTGTTGCACTAATTAGAAAAAGATAGCGATTATGTTCCGTTCATAAATCATAACTTTGATTGGCCATATCATTTTGCTTGAGACTCCACCCTCCTGTAGTTTGTTTTTCATCATATTTAAATGTTATAAATCCAAAAATTTAATCATTTATAACTTACGTGGTTATAAGATAAGAATAATCTCCCCTTCAAAGCATCTGCCTAGCAGTGTACTACGTTTTTTATTTTGTTATTCCGATATAATTATCACAATTGTTTTGGTTCTATACTACCAGAGTAACAGCTCTTTCAAGAAATGATATAGACTTTCCTCAGTGCTATAAATATTTGATGTTCTACCGTTTAATGAAAGTTTGGATTAATATAAACTTAATGCATCCAGGTATTAAATTTTAGGTTATTCATTGAAGGATGGTATGGTGTGTGCAAAATATTCAATTTCAGCTGAAATTTATCAAAAAGTACTCAAAATGGTATTTTTAGTTAGTATATTTTTTTACGGCTGCGACCGAGTTCTGTTTTTGTGGCAGCGGGATCTTTGAGTAGCATGTGACAATTCTGAGATTTAGACAGTCCGTGTATTCCTGGATAATTGACCCTAAGTTAAGGCTAGCTACATCACATATATCAAAACCTCTTTCATTAAGAAATGGCACTGATAACTATTCCAAAATTATCAAGAAAAAAATCACCACGTAGTTAAGAACTAACACTGCAAATACCATAAACGTAAAATCTTTTGAGGCGCACATGACGATGCGTTCTTTTTTCCCTGCTGGTCCTGAATCGTATGCCATTTGCCCCATCTCACACGACCGCTCATTCCGCACCCAGATCTCCACGGGCGCGGAAACTGCCGCACCCCGCATCCTTTAGCCGTGTAAATGCTTAATGAGGCGCCTCCCGGAGCTCCCCAGACTCGTCAGGGAGGGCCCGCGCTCCTAAACGAATGGCACCGCGTCGTTCAGCCGAGCGTCGTAGGAATGGGTTCAGCGTAGAGAAATAGGGCGGCAGGGGTTGGGGTCGTTGCCGCTTCGGCCGAAACCTCACGAACCGGCTTTACCTGGGAGGGGGAAATGTAGGAAGGAGGTCGGAAGGAGGAGCCGAGGGGAGGTCGAAAGCGGAAGAAGACCTTGCGTAGTGGTACCTATACCAGTCGCATACCGCGACGACCACTGCTACCTGTGCTCGCAATGATAACAGCATTCCCTCAAAGGAGAAGGCCGTGCCGGAGCATCGGTTGGTCGCTTTGAGTGCTCGCTTGCCGCGGCGAATGACACGGGAGCATTTACACCACGCGCCCCTAATTCGTAAACGACGTCAGCCGGTTCCACTAGATTCACCGCCCTTAACACAAAAACTAAATTACTGCCTCGGAAGTTAGCACAATATTGAAAATATGGCTTTTTTTGGTGTATTTTCCGGAGAAATTCTAATAGAGGAATTTGTTCGTCGGCGAGAAAGGAAAATATTGTTCCTTCTTAGAATTCCAGTCCATGCATCATCCTCTTAGGTGAAATGGTTTCGTCTATTTCCACGCCGATACCCTTCCTCTCTTCTCGTGCGTCTTAAGTACATTTAACGATAATCTTCGAACAATGTTCCGGAGAAAATTCAAATTTCGTGAGAAGAAAGAGGTGAAAGATTTTTAAAGGGCTCGTTAATGCAAAGCGATGATAAATGTATACTTTGAACGTTATTTTACTTCCTGCAAAATGAAGTCTTTCCGACTGCTGCTAGTTGTCCATTACTATTTACATATATTTGAACAGAGTGAAATTCTCGGGAAGACAGTATCTCACGAAGTGGCAGAGCTCTCTTCTAGTAGTTCCTCTTTAAATTCCCTTTCGGAAATTTTAAAAGCTTGGAAGGTTTCACACATTTGGTCAATAAAGTATCAATTTCCGTGGTCCTGACGATAATCGCATTTATTCAGTCCAAAAATCTGGATAATGTTTGAAAAAGTCCGCCAAACGATTGAGGTAATGGGAATTCCGAGTATATTACGGCCAATCGTAAATCTATTGAAATATTATATCTAAGTAGTGTTTATGATTCAACCCAGCTTATATAGCATGTAGATGCTAACCTGAATAGTAATGAGCCTCTTTAAGATGTAAATTGATTTGTCGTTTCCTGTTAATAACTTGTAAATGTAATTTTATTTTAATTATTAGTATTCACTTCAATAAGCTATTAATAAAATTCCTTCATCTTTAAATCCAATTGTTTTCATCAGATTAATTACGCGGGCGAGTTTCGTGGTCCCTATATTTCAAAATATACCCCTTTCCGTGATATATTCAGTGATAAATAATTAATCTAGGATATATTAATTCCAAAATTACATTTTTTACAAAATGGACAAAGACGGAAGACGATGTGCTCTCTGAGTATTTTTGCTCAAAACTTCCATTCATCTTGGAACCTTGTAATCACATATGCACAAAATGTTACCATTGACAAAAAGAAAACTGTTTCATACGAGAGGGCTTGAAAAATTAAGGTTGAGAAGTACATGTAGGAAAGACAAAATGGATTACATTGATGAGTTAAATACAACAAGATCATTTTTTTGTACAAAACTAAAGTCCACCATACTGAGAGGTTGTTCGTCACCAAATTGTCACATTTATACAATCGTACTTTACATTTGCCATATCTCTAAGCCTTAGTGTACGCATTGCTTCGTTTCCCTTCGTGATAGAACTACTTGGCTTCTTATATGTCATATTATCAAAACTCATTGTGGTCAAGCTCAGTAACCAATATGCGCTGAAATCTGTCTTTAAGTTAAATTCTGAAGTCATGTTCTAGCATACAAATGAGCGGGTCTTTAATAACGCGATCAGCGGGCGTTTCAGCCAAGATAAGGCCAAATTAGGGCTAAAAATATCATCTTGAATAAATATTTGATTGCCAACTATACCTTTTGCTTAAAAAAACCTAATTTGGGGGACATAGGTAGGAAGTGTGGATTGGTTTTTAGTCAGTACGTCTTCCAATTATGGAGGAGGCGCCGGCTTCGGCCTCAAATTGGCTCATCCGCCGGAACATCGAAAAACCTCTAGCCAGAAGCTGCATGAGCGTTGGGAGGATTAATGCGTGCTCCAAATGGGATCGCGAAACTCGAAGATGCTCCCAATCGTATTCGTGGGCACGTCTTCCCACAAATAAAGATAATATATTCTTAAGTTTCCTCTTTCAATCATTTATAGTCCAATTTGGATTATTTAAAAGATTATTTGTTTTCCCAAAATTATGCAACTTTTGGCAAATTATGTTTCACTTTAAGTTGATTACTGAAATCATCTGAAGTTTACGTCCTTCCTTAGAATGAGCTATTGATTTGAAGAGAAATGAGGTTTCCGCCGAAAAAGGGGAATCAACCACGAAGCAGCTGTAACGGAAAGATTTTTTCTTTTATCCTTCGTTGCTCTTATTGGAGGAAGAACGTGCTCTCTGAAATGTATCCCCGGAGGGCGTTCTTGTCCTTCTCCTCGAGAAAGCATCGACCGGCATGTAATGAAGCTCTCCTCAAACGTTTGCCCGGGATGATCACATGTCCGTCGAATCCGCCCTTCGCGGAGAGAAACGGAGGCGAAATTTGTGAAAAGCGCAAGTGGATGAGAGGTCAGGGGGAGAATCAAGGAGAGTTGGAGGATAGCTAACGATTTCTCGCTTCTCTGCCTCGCAAAACCGAATCACTCTACTCGGAGATCAACATGGGGTCGATTTTCTTTCATTTTTCCCTGTTGGTTGTTTACACAGCGTATTTGCGAGTTAAGAAACCTATGTAAACGGACTCTGAATACACCTAAATACGTTCTTTAGAAGCAACTCTCCGCACCACTTTCGCGGAACTCAACTGTTAAGTTCATTCTTATTGCAAGTTTCGTACTATTCTAAATTCTTATGCTTGCTATGGTAATAAAGCATATTATATACATATGAGTGTTTATATATACTATATACAAACACACATATATATACGTTTGGCGGGATTTCGTGATTGAATATATATATATATATATATATATATATATATATATATATATATATATATATATATATATATATACACTCATATATACAGAAACAGATATAAGGAAAAGGGATAGGAACACACATACAGGACGAACACAATAGAGGTGGGGAAGGCGGAATCGAACGGATCACAAGAGTAAAAATATTAAAAATATTACTGTCACAAAAAATATTAAAAACATATACCGGGACCTAGAAAATGAGTTACAAATTATTGAAAAATATTTACACAAGTTAAAAGTCTAACATTTTTCTTATTTAAAAAAATTTCTTTTTAAATTATTTACAGCCTCCGATATTTGCCAGTCTTCATGTTGTCCCTTTACCCATGATGCGAGGTGAATCAAGAAATTCATTATTCTGGATTCCCTAAAATTCTAATTTACTTATGCTGACGTTGGCGATTGTAAAATGTGCGAGCCGGTGCCTATCCTTCGCTCTAATTTGACAGTTGACTACTTTCTCATTTCCTTTATAACTTTTCCATTAATTGGACTTTTTTCAAGATGATGGGCGCGAGTTTTTATAATGTCTATCCCCCTGTTACACACCATGAACACCATCCCCGTCACTTCTTTTGTGTCGTCTACTTCGTGGATTTTTCGCAATACTTTTACTTTTGAGTTCTCATGTGCGTGAATTAAGAATGCTAGAGATAAGTTCCAAGAGTAATTTCCATCAATGATGGGAACTTATCATTGATATTAATTATGTTTTTGCTGTTGCACTTCTACACTCGACGAACAGTCAATATGAATACTCAGATTTAAACAGTTGACGAGCGGTTGATTTAAAGCATGCTTCAATTTCATTAAGTTGTGAAGCAAGCAATCCCAAAGAACTTGGCGAGGAATACGGTACCGGATTCAACCCCTCTCCTGTATCCCCAGTCTCTTCACCTCTCTCTCTATTGGCCCCGCTCACTCGTCCACTCTCCTTTTTCCCGGTCATCTTCCTCCTTCCCATCTCCTTCTCCCCTCTCCCACCCCGGCCAAGACTTTTCCATTTGATTCCCTGGGCCAGTACCTTCTCCTCCACCTCACCTCACCTCTGTCTTCCATTCCTACTTCTCCGAAATCCTGGGACTCCTCCAAGACACCCTTCCAAGAGAGGTCGGCTCAACGGGGTGGAGATCCTCCATTTCCTTTTTCGGTGGTGACCCATCGGCTTTCGTTGCTGGAGAGACTTACTCGCCGTAGCCCTACAGGTGCGTCGTGACATAAATCTCCTCCTACCCTCAGACCTTCCTCTTGCCCTCCCCATAAGCCTTACTTCTCCTCACTCTCCTCACCCATATATCCCTCCTTAATGCATATTTCGACTTGCTGATGTACTTCCTTCCACCTTCCCTCTCATTGATTCGTCCATCTCTTTTGCAACCTCCAACCATCAAAGCGCCCTCCTCCAAGTGGTCAGAATATTACTCTTCTTCCACATTCTCTTTTCACTTTCTCTCCCTCTCTTTCTCTCGCCAGCTTTCAGGAAACCAACGTTGGCTAACCTTTCCACCAGGAGAGTTAATCTGCGCCACCGGTTTCAAAACAACTGTCAGTTGTGATGCTAGAGGAGATGTGACCTAAACATGAGAGGTCCGTGACCGTATATTCTAACTGTCAACAAGAACTTTCCAACGAATTTCTCCAAGAAAATTTGTGATTATTTCATATATTGGGCAGTAGTCAAGAATTTGCGTCCATTTTCAGATTCATCACGAGGTGACATCAGTCCTAGTATTGGTTTTTTCGAAGCTCTTCATTCTATTCTATAACCACTTAATGTCTTTATACGCCTTAACATCTTAACTCGTCTTAATATTTCCGTGATATTTGCCATGTATTACAAAAGAATTCGGCTATTACGCTCAGATTTTGGTTAACCATAAAACTTAATCATTTTCAGTTATAGTTCCATTTCTAGCTTTCAATTTTAACTTCTCCACGGTTTCTATCGCAAAAATTTTGCAACATTTAGTTTCTTATCACTATAAAAGGCCTAATAAAGGATACATTGAATTCCATATTTGAATCATATACATTTTATTTTGGAACCTTGTCCCTCTAATTTTATAATCACATCGCTTAATTTTTACAGGTGTGTCCTAAAACTATAATTCTATCCAAGAGTAATTTATTGAATATTTAACATGTAACAATATGGAAATAAAGGTATTTTAAGGTAAAATTTTCGTCTTTTCTAACCTTGGATATCTAAGTCACCTTTTTTGGATTTAAAAAATAGTGTTATTGAACCAATTAAATTTGGTTAATTGTAAAGTCGTTCAATATTAAATTAGAGAGATAGGTTCATAATCCCATTTTGGGTACTCTCTACCCTAGGTAAGGTTTATTTTATGTAGAAATTAATTCAAACTTTCTAGAAGAAAATGTGGAGATGTAAATCCAGTTAGGTGCTCATGTTTTTTACTGTCTTAGGACAAAGAAGAGGATACTGCTTGAAGTGAGTGCTATAGGGCAGTAAGAGTAGATTCAGAGACAACCAGAAGCAAAGGTTAAACACTGAAAATGACACGTGAGCTAGAAAGCGATTAGGAGGATAGTTTCACGGAATAAATGGAGAGCGCATATAATGATATGAGATCAACATTATTAAAGTGAGTAATATTGCGAGTAAAATATGTTTAGTAGTAGTAGTAGTAGTAGTATTTTTGTTTATGGGGTGCATCGACGGCTGAGGTCATTTTGCACCACGTCGAAACTTTTAAAAACCACAGTTAAGGTTTAATAAATAAATAAATAAATAAATAAATAGATAAATATTAAAAACAAATGACATCGACAAGAATAAAAATACCACGGCTAAAGTTGCCTCATTAGGCCAGTTTCCTTTAAAAATAATAAAACCTTGCTTAAAGAGTTGGGGTCATCTCCTAATATTTGTTTCAAATCTCCCCTTACATGAAACTTTTCTCTAGCCCTTATATATTTTTGGCACTGCGTAAGAATATGTTTCATTGTAAGGGGCACGTCGCACTCATTGCAGCGCGGTTGCACTTTTCCCTCCGTGAAGAGGTACGAGTGTGTGAGGGCAGAGTGCCCTATCCTCAAACGCGTAATCGTGACCTCTTCCCTCCGATTCTTTCGGATTGAAGAGGGCCATGCCGAAACAACCGGTTTTATCTCCCTAAGTTTATTATTTATTAGGGACCGCCAGGCTTCTTTCCACTGATTTAGGACATTGTGCCGCAAAGCGGCCTTTATGTCCTCCACCGGTACCAAAGAATGATCGCACTCATTTTGGTCCAGGGCTTTCTTCGCTGCTTTGTCGGCTTTTTCGTTGCCAGGTATTCCCACATGACCAGGAATCCACATAAAGGATACCCTGGTCCCCTTTCTCTGAAGGGATAAGAGGCTATGGTGGATCTCTTGGACTATCGGGTGCATTGATGAGAACGCCGATATGGATTTTAAGGCGCTCAACGAGTCCGAACAGATGAGAAAAGAGCCGTTATGGTCGTTTAGTTGTTTTAGGGCGGTTCTTATGGCTGACAGTTCGGCTGTGAATATACCGCAAAGCGTGTTCAATCTTTCCCTCACGACTCCATGGTAGCGGGAGACGACCGCATAAGCACATGCGGACTCCGACTTCGACCCATCGGTGTAGACCGGTACGAAGTCCGGGTGCGATCCGAGGAAGGCGTTAAAGAGTCCTTGGTATTCTGACTCGGTCGTGAACGCTTTACAGTGCGCATGAGGCAACGACTTCATATCCGGCTTTGGTGTTAGCCAAGGAGGATGTTTAGCATAGGCAACAGGGCACGCTTGAGGTAAGGTAAAATTGAGTTCCTGGATAAAATCAGTAACACGAACGGCCAAGGGCCTAGTTGCCCTTCTTCGCCTGTTAAATATATCTAAAAATCTTGGTTTAAAAAGAATGTTAAAACATGGGTGCTTGGTCACGGATAAAACTTTACAGGCATAATTTCCCATCAAAATCAACCTTCGGGTTGCTAACGAGGGTTCACCTGCGTCAGCAAGTAGGCTTGGGACTGGGCTGGTTCTAAATGCCCCAGTGGCCAAACGTATCCCGGCATTGTGGACACACGTCAGGGGTCTCAAATAGGACTCTCGTCCTGACGAGTATATTATAGAACCGTAGTCCAGCTTCGAACGGACCAAGCCTCGATATAATAAAAGCATGGTGGAGCGATCTGCTCCCCATTTGGAGTGGGTTAAAAACCTTAGGATGTTTAGGGTCTGGCGACACCTCTCCCGTAACACCCGTATATGCTCCCGCCAATTTAGTTTTTTGTCCAGGATCATGCCGAGAAAACGGACGGACTCAACAAATGGGAGATTTCTGCCCAGAAGGCCTAAGGTCGGTGTAATGTGGTGTCCGCGAAGACGGTGGAAATGAACACATTTCGTTTTCTCCGTGGAGAAGCGAAACCCGTTCCTTCGCGACCACTCTCCCAGTTTGTTCAAGGTGACCTGGGCTTGCCTGGAGGCGTATGTCAGTCTTGTAGAGCGGCAGAAAATAGCCAGGTCGTCGACAAACAGCAATGCCATCACCGGGGGCATTGATGCATTCCGTGACGTCGTTGATTGCGATGGCGAACAACGTCACGCTCAGCACTGATCCCTGAGGTACACCGTTCTCCTGGGTGTAGGATCGGGATAAATGATTGCCCGTCCTTACTCTAAAAAGGCGGTTTGTTAAAAAATTTTTTATGAATATGGCCATATTGCCCTTAAAACCCCACTCATGCAACGTGTTTAAAATCTTTCGTCGCCACACACTGTCGTAGGCCTTCTCGAGGTCGAAGAAGACTGCTACGACGTGTTGGCGTAACAGAAAGGCTTCCTGGATGAAATTGTCAGTGCGCACCAGATGATCTGTCGTGGACCTCTCACGCCGGAAGCCGCACTGAGCGTCGGAGAGGAGGTGTCGTCTCTCCAAGCACCAAACGAGACGTCGGTTAACCATTCTTTCCATCAACTTGCAAAGGCAACTGGTGAGAGAGATGGGCCGATAGCTGTTCGGGTCGCTCTTATTCTTACCCTGTTTCGGAACGGGTATCACCAGGGACTCCCGCCAGGAATTCGGGAAACTACCCACAATCCACAATTGGTTCAGGGTATTGAGGACCTCCCCCAGCGCTGACTTCGGAATATTCCGAAGAAAGGCGTTGTGGATCTGATCCATTCCCGGTGAGGTGTTATGGGAGTCCGTGAGAGCGGACTCGAGTTCCCATGGCGAGAATGGCTCATTGTATGCTGCAGGATTTCCAGCTTCGCGAAAATTGAGAGGGACTCTCTCGCATTGCCTCTTGAAGTTTGCGAAGTTGGCGTCATATAATTCATCACTGCTGCTGGCCTCGAATTGCTTGGCGAAGGTGTCGCTTATTTCTGGGGGTGAAGTCACCACCCGTCCAGCAACAAGCAGTGGCGAGATGACGAAGGAGCCCTTGGACCCAGAGATTTTTTTGACTTTATCCCATACCTGCGAAAGTGGGGTTCTCTGGTTAATAGTAGAGACGTACTCTATCCAGGAAGCCCTCTTGGCCTGCTTCACCGCCTTCCGGGCTCGCGCTCGTAGGTGGCGGTAGGCTGCCAGGTTTGTTGCCGTGGGGTATTTCTTAAAAATATTCAACGCTTTTTTCCTCGTCCGGATCGCCCTGTCGCATTCCTCGTTCCACCAAGGGACGGGTGCTCGATGAAGGGTGCCAGACGTGCGAGGAACACTTTCGGTAGCTACGGCTACGAGCGTTGAAGTCAGTGTCTCGACATTTTGCAACGCGTCTAGACTTGCGTCATGTTTAAAATGAAAATTGTTCCTAAAAAGCGACCAGTCGGCACGGCTGATACGCCAGTTTTCCGGAGGTCTGAAGGTGTTTGGCGAACGGTCTACTTTCTCGAGTAGAAGAGGAAAGTGGTCACTCCCACAGAGATCGTTGTGGACGATCATCTTCAGCTTCGGGGCTAGGCTTCTCGAGCATATGGCAAGATCTATTGCTGAAAATTCCCCTGTGAAGCTGTTGAAGCGAGTTTTTTCCCCGCTATTTAATAAAAACAAATTAAAATCCTCAATAAAATTCGATAAAATTCGGCCTCTCCTATTGCTTGGGGTGGATGGGCCTCCCCATAGTGGGTCATGGGCATTAAAATCGCCCATCAAAATAAATGGCCGAGGTAGCTGACGGACAAGGGCTTCCAAGTTAAAACGAGTTACCGGTGCACCCTCCGGCAGATAGACGTTGCATAACGTCATCGTCTCTGGGGTGTGCACTGTGACAGCCACTGCCTGGAATGGGGTGTTCAGTTGGACTCGGGAGGTGTAAAGGGCCTCGCGAATCGCAACTGCCACTCCTCCTTGGGCGCGTTGACCACTCGTGTCGTCAAGTCTAAAAACAGTGCACCCCTTTAAAACACCCTTGTCTGTCGCCTTAAAATGCGTCTCTTGCAGACAGATGCAAGAGGGATCAAAAGCGTCCATTAAAACGGCCAGCTCCTCCTTGTGCCGATAAAAACCGTTGCAGTTCCACTGCAGTAAAAAGGCCATTAAAATTAATTATAATTAAAATAAATAAATAGATAAATAATTGTGTTTTAAAATTTGGGAGATGACCGGTTTTTAAGAAATCATCGCTTAAAGCGATGTTTCCTCCTCCACTCAGTTGCCAGGACCTCCGTATCCGAGATACTCTGGTCCTCCAGAACCTCCGGCCTCCCTGGTTTTGCGGGAGGTGTAGGGGAAGGGGTCTTCTCACGCCGTATCGTCGTGTTCCCCTTGGTGGTTTTTCTTTGTGGGCTCTTCTTCGAAGGGCCCACCGGAGTAGGTGGCTCATTGTCCACCTTACTCTTTGTCTCTTTGGTGCTTTTTAATTTTTTGCTTTGCGTGACCAAAGCGGTGACTTGAGGGGCGTCAGTTTGCGTGGCGATGGTGCACTTTGGCAATGGGGTAGACGCGACGGAAGCAAAGGACCGGGAGAAAGTTGGGGCGACGAGTGCCCTGTACTTTCTCCTCGCTTCCAAATATGAAGTCTTTTCCAGCGTCTTTATCTCCATGATCTTTCTTTCCTCCTTCATCTTCGGACAATCACGGGAGTACACTGGATGTGTACCCTCGCAATTGACGCAAAGAGCTTCCGAGGAGCACTCTCTATCCTCGTGCGCGTCCTTGCCACAGCGCGGGCAGGTTGCCTTGCCCTCACAGCGCGACGCGACGTGGCCGAAACGTTGGCACTGAAAACAACGCACGGGATTAGGAATGAACGGCCTCACTGGGACCGATTCGTATCCAATGAATACCTTGTCGGGCAGCCTATCACGAGCGAACGTCAAAATCACGGACGTGGTGTTAATATTCTCGCCGTTGCGCCTTGTCGTTAGTCGACGACAATCCGTCACTCCCTGAGAGAACATTTCTCTCTTGATTTCGTCGACGTCAACATAGAGGAGGTCGTAATGGCTGATGACTCCCCGACAAGTGTTGAGAGTGCGGTGCACCTCCACTTTTACCGGAATGTCATGGAGCATTCCCATTGCCAATAATTTCTCGCTTTGCTTTTCGTTATTTGTCTCTATAAGCAGAGTACCGTCCCTTAGTTTCTTGACGCTCTTCGGGTCCCCAGGTACTATCTGCGACAACACTCTCCGTATAAGGAAAGGAGAGACCTTTTTCAAGGTCTCACCTTCCTTAGCACATGACATAATGAGGTACCGCTTGCAAGCACCTATGCATTGATCTCCCCCGCCCGAGTCCGGACGGGATCTTTTTGTTGGTGGAAAGGGTTTTTCCTCCATAATAATTAATAATTCGTCCCTCGGCCTCCCCACCCACCACGGAGCCACACATTCGGGACGCCACTCCGCCAAACCGGAGCGGTCGCCAGGGCTAACTCGAGGGATATAGCGCTTCAGGAGTGGTTGTCTGTTTCGGGGTGGATCTTCGATACAAGGGCCCACCAAAACCCTTACATCTCCGACCTCCCTACGCAGACCCCCACAACCTTGGCACTCGCCACCGGAGCGAAAACGCGACGGAAGCCGATTGACCGGGAGTGGCTAGCTCCCGGCCTCCCGTTTACACGAAATCCGGGGCCGAAGAGGGGTATCACTCCCCGGTCCATACAGGGCATCCGACACCCTGCTGGGAACCAGAAAGCTCACCCTCCAGGATCCCCTTCTCTCCCTTACGGGTCTCCAGGCACGGCAAACACCTGGGCGGATCGCAGGCCAGATGGTATGGCCGCTCACAGACAGTGGATCCACAGCACTGTCCGGACGCATCCCTTGCTGGCTTGGGGTTTGTTTTCGGGGTTTTCTCCCCGCCCTTTTAGTCGCCTCTTACGACAAGCAGGGATACTGCGGGAGTATTCTCTAACCCCCTACCCGCGGGGGGGGTAAAATATGTTTTTTTTGTAATGTAAGGTGTTAGAATATTTAGCATCTTGTTACGTTTGACTCAAAAGTGCACGAGTGGTAGCACTGCCTAGTCTCTTGGTTCATCAAAAAACTAACCTCAACTGTGAAAATAATGTCAACTAATATAAAAATGTTGTCTCCAAAATAAAAAACAAGTAACGTAACATAGATGATCTTTACTTAATAAATATAAAGCAAGTGATGTTATATAAATAATCAATTCTATATTAATATTGGATATTATTAGTAATATTAAATTATGTTTTGGATGGAGCTGTCTGTGGATTTTCATAAAATCTTGACTGATTTCTCTTTTGTCCAAGCAAATCGATAATCGGTCTGTAGTACTTGCTCATGACAGAATATGAATTTAAGCGTTTAAATTCCATCAGCTATGTTTGGAAGTCGCGGATGTTTCCGAGTAGTGAGATTACCCAATACAAGTATACGGAATGGAAAATAATTGGAATTTCTTTCGTGAAACGAGTTCTCAATGCGTTCGGGAAAATTTTTGTATTTATTTTGCTCAGGGGACTGAACTGACCCGGTATTTTTTCAATTGGATTCGGTCGGTAAGCCAAGAAATCTCAGATATTTCGAAAAATGCAACATCTTTTAAGCTGGAAATTCTCTTGATACTTGGGGGACTTGAATATATTCCTTTTTTCATCCGCAGTCCAAAATGTATTTCCAAACCTTTGACGGTTTCACTGAGCTATATCTAATTAAGAGCAAATAAAAAATAATTGATTCCATGAGACAAAAATAAATTTTTACTCAGGATATTGGACGTGTTTACCAATTTCCTGTCCGTAGTAATATGCATTAAGACTTCTCATTTGCAACGCGGCAAATCTCCTGAAAATCATGTAGAAATCATAGCGGGATATGTCCTACATTTTTATCAGAGACACGTGCATCCAAGTCAAGAGACAATCAAAATATGTCACTTAATTCACACAACACAGCTAAATCATTATCAATCAAAAGTCAAAGTCATCGATAAGACAAAATAGGGACCACGGTAGATTTTTCCTCTCCTCCAAATCCAAATTTGGCTCGAAAAGCTGCTTTAAGTTCCCTAAGAAATACAAGCACACGAGCCGGCCATGGGGTGTCGACAGAATTTTCAGCCATCGCGATGAGGCTACTGGACTCTATTGCCCCACCTTGTCGTATTCCCTTTCCAAGTCAGACACCCATCGCTTCCATCCCCCCTTACGCCTCCGACCCCTCTCACATGTCACTCCACTCCTGGTTCTTCCAGTTCATTCCCCACCCCACCCCGTTACTTTCCGATTTCCAGCTCTTTCCTACGCGTCGCACCATCGCACCCAGCATCATCTCATCAACGTCACGTCCTCTGGAGAGGACGAGTGGGTGGCAAGGTGGACACATCTGGCGTAAGCCACGTTAGTTGTATAGAATTACGGAGACATTTCCGTGTTTCTTATCGGGAGAGATGTGACGGAAAAGAATGGGAGAGGCGTTTTTTTTTCTTTAATCTACGCTGTCGTGCCTTCACACAGAGAGTGTGCAATTTTCGTATCCAAGTGACGCGTAGTGGGAATCGTTTCAGATGCTGCATGCAAGAGAAAGAAATGCGAGTGCCATTTACCGTCGTCGTGAAAATTTATTCTCAAATATTAACTTATTTTATGGTGGGGTCATATTCGGACGCTTTACTTTCCGCAATTCGTTGAATAATATTAGGCTGTTGATCGGTTAAGATTCACATGCCACTTTTACTTTACTTCTTGTCAACATCAAGAGATATCTTGAAAACTTGGGAAAATACTTTATTTGACGTAAGTTGTTTCAACTGTAGGTAGGTTAAGAATATATACACGATAGTGAGAATCTATACATATCCTTCATTGCAAAGGAAATATATAGTATCTTTTATAAATTCATAAATTTACTTTTTTGCCCGAATGTATAATTTTGACGACAACATACTCATTAATTATAACCATATATTCCGACATTTTAAACTAGGAATCCAACCCATTAAATCGTACCGATGACAGAGGTCGTCACGCAATGATGAAAAAAAATATATTATACCACGTCAAAACAATTCATTTTTAAATTAATTTATGTAGCTAATACTCCATTAATTAATTTATGCAGAGAATAAATTATTCTTCATCACTATAGATCTAAGTCGTGGTCAGTGATTTATTAAATTTCAGTAATAATTTACACCTTTAATTGCCTACTATTCCCATTTTCTGTGAAATGTAACATATGCTTTCGTCCACTTAAAAAGATTGCAAAATAATACATGCCTTCAATTAACTAAAAGTATTCTTTTCTAAATGCTCAGGAAACTAAAGAATAGTCATATATTATTCCGGGTTTTAGAATAACACCTTCAGAGGGAAGAGTAGGAAAATACCATTTTTTCATTTGAAAATGGTAATATAATCTGTTATGTTCCTGTATGATTACTAACACTAATGTGTATATACGTATGTATATGTCTGTGTATACTACCTTGATCAAAAAGTTCCCGGAATAACCACCGTGTGGCGCTCCCATCGTTCCGATTTGAGTTCTGTTTTTTTTGTTAAATTGGTACATCTGTTGTTGATATTCCCTTTAAATCTTAGTGTCATAACTTGACATTTGCAAAAGTTACGTAGCCAAGAGTACATCTATCTCTGTGTGTGTTGGCGATTTTTTACAATTTCAGAAATGGATTTAAATTTGCAACAACGAACTTGTATTAAATTTTGCGTAAAAAACGGATTTAGTGGCGCACGGACGTTGGAAATGTTGGAAAAGTGTTTCGGCAACGATTCTCTAAAAAAAACGGTCGTTTACCAGTGGCACGAGCGGTTCAGAAGTGGTCGTGAGTCAATCGAAGATGATGAACGCAGTGGCAGACCATCGACATCGAAAGTCGGTGAAAAAATTGATAAAGTAAAAGAAATGTTGGTCAATAACCGCAAATTAACCATCAGAGAAATGGCGGAGGACTTGAACATTGCCTATGGATCCGCCCAAGACATTGTGGTTAATGATTTGGGTTTCCGTCGTGTAGCAGCAAAGTTGGTGCCAAAAGACCTCAATTTCATGCAAAAAAGAGACCGTGTTGACGTCGCAAAAGACATGATTTGCGAGGCTGAATCCGATCCCACATTCATCAAAAGGATCATTACTGGAGACGAGACGTGGGTTTATGAGTACGACACGCAATCCAGACATCAGGCAAGTGAATGGCGTTCACCAAATGAGCCGAGACCAAAAAAACCACGTCGTTTTCAGTCAAAAAAGAAGGCAATGCTGACGGTTTTCATGGATTACAACGGTGTAGTGCATCATGAATTTTTGCCAGAAGACCAGACAGTAAACAAAGAGTATTATTTGGGCGTTATGAGACGTTTGCGTGAAGCAATTCGCCGAAAGAGACCAGAAATGTGGGCAGAAAACTCGTGGATTTTGCACCATGATAACGCACCGTCGCACAGTGCTATCATTATTCGTAATTTTTTGACGAAAAATGCAACAAATACCATCCAACAGCCACCGAATTCACCTGATTTGGCTCCCTGTGACTTCTTTCTGTTCAATCGAGTTAAAAAACCATTACGGGGAACGCGTTTTAGCAGCCGAGAGGAAGTAATGGAAAAATCGCAGGAAGCACTGATGGACATACCGAAAACCGAATATAAAAAATGTTTCGAGGATTGGATCAAGCGCTGGCATAAGTGTGTTGCAGTCGATGGGGATTACTTTGAAGGGGACAATATAGATTTAGATGAATAAACTTTAATTTGATGAATAATTTTTAATTTTCTGAATAAATTCCGGGAAATTTTTGATCAAGGTAGTATATATAAATATATTGATTATTGTGTTTATGGTTTATATATATATATATATATATATATATATATATATATATATAAACTATAAACACAGAAATCAACCCGAAGGTCGGTATAGTAGTTGATGGTAGAGTTCACCCAGTACGAAGCCCGGCGGCGTGTGAAATTCACACATCAGGGTAGGGGGGTCAGCTCCTTTCCCTGTGCCGGTTATGGTTTCCCAGGAAGACCTGGTACCCGAAAAGTTACATAGCTTGGGTGGAGCTGCAGGTGCCGAGAGACTATATATATAACTATAACCAGAGACTATATATATGCCTATAACTTCCTTTTTTCAAACTGAAAACGCTTTCAAAAAGGATATTATGATGCCGCCCCCACACATATGTATGTGTGAGTTTTTGTGTGTATGTGCATATCAAATTAATGATTAAAAATGTTATGTTTATCTTTAAACAACTCTCGTTTGTTTATCTATTTCAAATTAATTTCCATTAATTTAAGCTTCCAACCCAAATTTTCCTTTTCTCTTTCACTCGAAACGAGAACTCGTTTATTTCTTTTTCTTTCTCTCCTTGTCTGCCCCTTGTCTCTAAATCAGATATATTCCGAGGAATTTTCTCCGCTGGTGGGGGGGTGGGGGGGGGGTGGCAGGTATTCAGGGTATGTCCCTCCGAAGAAGGATTCCCAAAAGAAGACTTCCACGAACTAACGTAAATCCTTTTGCCCATCCTTATCTCTAATGGATCCCAGTATGTCTCTGCCTGTTGTGCCCACTCCAGTACACCCAGCGCGCGCCAACCTCTCCCGTGGTTTGCTCTCCCGTAGCGACAGCCAAAGCCTGCCATTCCCCTCCCAATGCATTCTCATTACAACCTCCTAGAGTAGCCTCCTTCTTTCCTTCCCTAGCCACTCGTTTTCCCTTTGCATAATGCATGCCTTCAGCACAACCGTCAGTCATAATCCTCTGCACTTTCTCGAGTGATATTCCTCCCATTTCTTCTCAGCGTACACCCAAGAAAAACTATCCTTTTAAATATTCATAAAATTATCCGTCATTTTTCTTTCATAGTATGCAATAAATTGGACGCAAGTATCCCCATCATCACTCTTCCGTAACCTAGTTTTTAGATTTATAAATTTTATTTCTGTTGGATATGTTTTAATTAGTTACATGAAGTGCTACTACTAAGGTTTTTTTGACTAGGACCCAAATTGTGCAGGGCATTAAGTTGTTATGCAGCAATAATGCTCAATCTGTAAATTGATCGTAACGTGACCAATTTTATCATTGAAAGATTTGGAGTTTTTTTTACAGTCAGGAGTATTTTTAAATACCTTCCAGCATCAACGGTCACGATATGTTATGGCTCATGTGTTTTTCTGAGATTGGTCACTAATATCCATGTTAATATTTTGAACATTTGCTCATAACACATAGTTTATTAAATCACAATTGCGTTGATGCCGCCGCTTAAATTTTAAATATGATGTAATTCACTCCAATCGCATGGTGATTCACTCCAATCGCATAGCGCAAATGTACACAAAAACAGTGTGTACATTGGAGAATGCATCTAAGACTCACCTGAAATACCACTGCATTCCATTATAATTTTCAAATATTTATCTTCTTCAAGAAACAGATAATTTTATTTCGTTTTTAATTCCATGACTTTTTAAAAACTATTTCATACAGGGAAATAAATGACTAGTAAGACAACAAATAATTATCAATGCCGTCTTAAAATAGTTGTTTGAAATAATTCTATGATGTAAAAAAAATTAACTTACGTTGTATGAGGTCTACCATATATTTAAGCAGCATTAATTTTACCTACTTAACAAAGGAAATCAATCAAGAAAGTCTAAGTTTAAAATACCTCAAGATGTGATTTAAAAATACTTTTACGCGTTTAGAGTTGTCCATTCCCTCTTTAACAAACGTATATGAGTCATTGAAGGTTATTGCAAACTTGAAAATTTTTCTGAATTGCAGTTTTAGTACTTTACGAAAAACGATTTTAAGTCTAGAAATAGTGATTTCCCGGGGCTAATATCTCTATCATCTTTCAAAATCTGGGATAGAGGAAACCACCTAGTTTAAAAAATCCGAGAAAGGAAAAATATAATTCAGTTTTTATCATCCAAAGTCCACGAAGGAATTAAGTACACCACAGTTAAAAAAATCTTAGATCATATTAAATCATTCCTGACAGCACTCCATTTAAAAAGTGCACTAAAAGACTTACGAAAATGAAGACTTAAATTTACAGTGCGATACAATTAAGGTGACGTACGCAATGGGAAAAGTTTGCTAGATGATTATATATATTTCACAGACGGTTGCATTTAAGTGCTTATTTTAGTACGCCAAGAGCAGTAAGATTACAGCCAAATTAATAGGATGTCGTAACAAGCTAGTTTTGGCCAACGCTAATAAAGACAGGCTCGTAAAATTCACCAAGCAATAAAATCTGCCGAACCGTCCCATCGCTCTTTCCACGCAGCCTCAATACTATCATTTAACCAAGATAGTCGTCATTTTTCTTTTTTTTTCCTTCAATCCGGGTCAACTCCGGAGCCCGTGCGCCCTTTTTTTTCATTTTTTCAACCTTCTCACTCTGAACGTTCTCAAGTTTTTCATATTTTGGAATTAACATTTCACGTGCCTAACAAAGAAAATTACTTTTTTTTCTCTCCAATTCACGAGTATATACCCCTTACCATTGAGTTTAATTCTTCCCGATTGCCCCTCATCCTTTCTCAATTAATCCCGTTTCATGCATTCACACTCCTGAAATTTCTACTCCCGACGATGCAACTCATGCTTCTGTACGTTTCATCTATCAACTTGTTTTCTTTAATGACATTACATTTTTATTTCTCATAAAAGCTACTTTCCGTAGTGTACAATCGTTTGAGATCTAAAATGGACTCTAGGTTAGCATACATTTTTTTGCTAGGCAAAGTAGACTCAATGTCGTAAAATCCACATTTTACATTTTGCATCGGCATTTACACACTTAGCATTACGTCATGAAGTATGATTTTACTTCAATTTTAAAGTTGATGTTGCATCAATTTAAAATTCAAATTTGTTATAAAGCCAAAAGAGACAAGTGATATAAATGTTTACGGGAGAGACTGTCAATTTCTTCAAACGATAACACCTGTAAGTATTATAAAAGTATACGCATATGTCAAAGTCATTTCAAGATTCTCTGATTAATATTTGTGATCATGATTATAAATACTCATCGTTTAGAAATTATTATTTTCGATGATTAAAATTTTCAGTGAATACTATTCACTGAAAATTATTATTGTTTAAAAGACATTTTAATTCAATATTACACTAACTATTCCTTCTTTAATCAGCACTAAAGTCGTTCGTATCCAGCATTTAAAGATTTACTATGGGAACACCCCTTCCGTCTATAATTATATTAATACAACATTTTAATTTTTATTAAGCTAACTTCCTCTTTCTTTCCAGTCTGCTAGCATTTAATACAGTTTTCCAGTAATACTTATCACGAAAACAATAATTTGCATAAACTTTATCATCACTTTTTCGACCTATATTCCCGCGAACAAAGACTTGAAGATATTATTCCCCGCAAGACTCTTGTTGTCCTTATGATAATCCGTTCCGTATCCTTAGGAGCATTGATAAAAAGCATTTGTCTCATGAAAAAGTTTTCATATATTTTATATTAATTCAAATTTTCAAAACTATGGGGAGTTCGTCAAGTATTCCTCAATAATTCTGATATTTTTCCACTATGGACTTATAAGCTTTAATGAAGTACGAATATTGAAGGAGAAATATTTTTGCCTGTAGTTATTTAGAAGATTTTCTGCAAACATGAACCTGTTTTATGACATCCTTACTTTGCATGTATTTTGCGTACTTAATTTAATAAATAAACTAGTTTGAAGGTACTCGTATTAATGTGCCAAAATGTTTTCAATGTTCTCATTCACACTAAATAATACAAACAACATTCCTAAGCAAATTTAATACCAACAGACTAAGTATTTTTTTTAACTGGAGGCCACGGAAAATTCAGAGAGGAAATTGTAAGGAAATGAGTATTTTTCTATAGTCACAAAATATGTCACCAGGGTGATTCCTTTTTCTAACATTCATATTTTTCATCCGTTCTAAACTCATGGCTTGAGAACTAGCACTCTTCGTGTGACTTTCCTGATGCACAATCTAGAATACGGAAGCCGGGGCGGGCGGAGGATGAAGTGATAAAGGTAGAGAGAACCAGATAGAGAGATACGAGGGGTAAATGCGTTCCCACGTACCAAACAGACCTTTAAAGCATTCACAGAGACCACTCCTGCACTCGGAGGAACGATAAATTCTCTCGGGACCTGAACTCGGGGCGAGTCTTCTATGACTTCCTTTTAGGATAACACCGCTCCTAAAGCCCCCGTTACACATGACAAACACACATGGGGAGGTTAAAAGATCTTCTTGCCAGAGGCTAAGTTCAAGAAAATCCAACGGCAAAACCCAATTTCCGCATTTCGTCAACAAATGGAATACAGACCTTGAATTAATATTATCTTATCTATAATTCAATCCAAATTTTCAATTGCAGCAGATTTATATTTTTACTCTCTAGCCAATATATGCAGAACAATGACCAGTGAGTAATGTGGAGAATGATTCGTAAAATCAATCATCATAATTAATAATGTGAGTAATCATTTAGAATCTCTATATAAATTTATTTACTCTAAACAGACATTTTACACATATGTTATTATTAGTATTACACGTATTATTACATGCATACGTGTAATAATAATAATATTAATCAAGTTCTTATTCTCTTCTTTGGTAACCTATTTTTTACCATACTTTGATAGATATGTCTTGACAATACTATATATTCTGTTTCTTTATATGAATTAAGACTCTCTAAGTCAACAGTCTTCCGAAATCAAATTTCGAAAGGAAAGAGAAATACTAAATTCACGTAAAATACTTATCAGTTCTGTCCATTAAAACTCGAACATATAAAATCGTAAACTTTAGAGCAATATCTTTTTCAAATATTGCTTTAGTTTATGATAAATACAGTGAAAACGTTCCGTTAAGCCAGCACCAATAATAAATTAATAGCGTGTGTATGGCCATGGCTCCAAAACGCCCAGTTGTTCTGGAATGCAATCCGTTATACAGAAGTGTATTGGTAATTGTATGAAACCGCGGCGTTAATTTTTTTCTGTAATGACTTCGTTATTGTTTTCAAATTTGGAATAAAATTTACTTTCAATAAGTCAAGCGAAAGAAGGGTCATTTTTTTATTAATTCGTTGCGTGTGGAAGAAGAATACTCTTGCAATAATCTGATTTCGCTGCATGTATGAAATACTTCTCTCGCGCCCCCCTGGGCACAGTAGGCGACTCTCCGCCGACAGTCTGGGCATAGTCAGCGAAGTATGTTCAATTGAATGCTATTTTTTTAATAAAATTTGAAAATAATATTTGAATAACAAATCAACCTTTTTCACATAAAAACTTGTAAGAAAAACTATAAAGAGTATTTTCTTTATGCAAGATCAAATTGAAATGTTTGGGTCACTTCCACTCTTTAAGAAATAATTACGGCTGAACAAAACAAGATAGTCGAAAATAACAATTTGTAGCAAATCAATTCAAAGGCTTAGTAATTCTATTGCTTGTCTATCGAAAAACTAGTCCTAATAAGTTCATTGGTGACGAAGTACAAGTCATAAATCAAACGATTCAGATGTTTCTTACAACGTACACTTCCGTCTAAGCGTGTTTTCTAATGAAAAGTTACCCTTGTGCTGAAATAAAATCACATTTATCTTGCACCACACGTTCGCCAACACTCCAGGATTCGTATAAAAGTAGTGGCAGGCAGTAAGAGAGAATATAATCATTTCGTCTCCTTCCCTTACGAAGTCCTACATTGCTACCCATCCTGTAATTCACGAGACCGTTTCAATTGCATGTTTCCCTATGGCCGGTGAAGGTAAGCGAGGCCGAGTGATTCACTACGCCGTGGAAGATTGACCGATACGAAGGCATGGAAGAGGACGAGTACCATATATATTTTATTTCCTTGTCCTTGAAGAAATACAATTTTCACTCCTAATCGATCGACAAGTGTAAGGTAAAGAATGAGGTGGTTTTCACTGCCTCAGCAGTGCTCCAACACGGAGACAGTAAATTTATGTTTGGAATGTGGGTCGAATAAAACTCTAATGCGTGCAAGACAAAAGGAGAAAAATGAGCTTGGGTGCATTGCGCAAACTGTCTCTCAAAAATTAGATGGAATCGAGCCGTGTGGCAACAATCTCGTAAAATATTATATGTAGTAAATATGAATTCATAAGTTAAAACATACATGCTCTGTGCATGTAATAAATATTTATTTATTTACTCACTTATTTATATATATACGTTTAATATACATGCATATTGTCTATCATCTACTTTATACTATATTCATCAAAGCATAAAAACAAGTGATTGAAAATTTATTGAAATTTTCGGTAACAGCTGCCTTCATCTCGCATTCCCGAGAGCCCGCGTTTGATTCTCAGGAACGTCTCAGGGTGCGTTCAGCTTTACCCAAGTTGTTCAATTTTTTTAATACCTCCACTTTCTAGGCAATTATAGAAGGCATAGGGAAGAGAATTGACTCCCCTGCCTGGTTGTGGATTTCCTTTGCAATGAGGCTTAGTATTAGGTGAGCACCCCAATTCCCAATCAAACAAACCAGGTCAATAGCTGTTCTTGGTCGTCTTTTTATAACTATACATTGGTGCTACTTCACTGGTTAGAAAGGTATGGAAAACTTAATCAATTGGCATTTATTGGTTAACGGTGAATGATGCCACAAATACGCACACTGTTTTTAGAGCTTCCGATCAACAAAAACCCTCTCCAGCTAAAGATATTGTGCTCTTGATTTAATAGAGTCGCAATAGAGAGAGAAATAAAGGATTTGGTATTACAGTAATGTGTTTTTAAAATTACGGAGTTCACTGGGAAAAATTTTATGCTAGGAGAAGAGGGTTATAAAGAAGAGGAGAGAGGTGAAAGAATCTGGGGATGAGAACTGGAGCTATGGTAGAGTCAAAGAGTATAAGTTTATCAAAATTTTCAGATGCATGGACGAATCTAAAGCAAAAACTCGAGAAGTGTCGCGTTGGAGAATGCATATTAATCAAATGCACGAATACAGTTATATCACCAAAATGGATTCTTGTTATCTCGAAGAAAATATTCCAGTTCTATACTTTATGTGTTGAAAGAGTTCCATATTGAAGAATTAAAAATATTACACCTTTTAACTAATAAAAAAACATTTGATGCCACTTACTTATAATTCGTACTTGACAAAGTGTGCAAATCTAAAAAGTATTGAAAAATATTAATATTTTAGTTGAAAATTAGGAGAGTATTCATTTCCAATCTGGTAAAACATACTAATGTCTGAAGGCTAAAATGGTTCGCTAGGATAGTCAATGACAAAATCTAAATATTATCTGTAAAAATCTTGATTTATATATCTTTAATTTTTAATTGGTTATATTTAAACTAATTTTCGTTATATAAGTTGAATGTAAGCTCCACAGAGATGCAGTTATGAGAAAACCAAATTTGCACTTTTCCACAGATATTTTTGTAACGTATAACGCGTTTCAGTACATCGAACCATCTTCAGGTACAAAACAAGAATCAAATTGTGATACACCATATTTATACCTATTTAAGGAAGGGATGGGAGAAAAGAATGAGGAGTGAGGTAGGTGGGGACAAAGAGGAAAAATATGGAAAACTCAAAGAAACAGAGAAACTGAAAAAATGGAGATGTAAAAGTTCGATAAACTGAAACGCGTCGTACATTGCAAATAAATCTATGTAAAATTGTAAATTTGTTTTCCTCATAATAACAAACTTCCATTACATCTCTCCTGAATCTGTTGAATATATTCGAGATACAGATATTGACAAAGCTATGCAGATTCAGAGGTCATAATTAAATCTCACCTGAGCACCGAGATTTTTCTTTTTCTCCGGGAAGCTGACTGTTTGGAAAGTTAGCCCTTATAGATATTATCACAACTAGTAAACTACGTTAATATTTCAACAACTTGAGATAGAACTTCGGAATGTTCCATAGTTTATAATGTTCATGGATCAGGAGGGAGTGCCCTGATCCATCAAACTTTCGCTTACCCAACATTTCCTAACTAACCCAAACTCGCCTCACCTCTTTTTCTTCTCCACCTCCTCGCCCCTTCCATCGGTGCCACGTAATCGTGAACTAATCCCTTTTCCGCGCCTCACCGCCCCCACCCCCGCACACTAGCCACCCTTTACATCCAACCGTCCTCCCCTTCTCCCCAACATCCGCCCTGCGAGGGAGTCAGCCGCCTCCTTTGTTCCAACCGCACCCTACTAGCCTGATTACTCGCTCTCTTCCATTTCCTTCTCTCCTTGCCTCTCAGTATTCCTAGTGAACATGATACAAAATCAACTCTCCTTATACAAGTATGCACTTCAATTTAGGAATCAGTTGCCTCATTGCCGGATATTTGACTAAATTTTCTGTCAAAATGTGTTTAAACTCATTCAGGAATTATTGGAATAACTTTGAGGATTATTACCTACGGAAAACGAAACTTTCTGAAATTCATTTAGCTTTTCTTACCGGACATATTACTTCGCTCGTTATCTCGGTAGGTTCCTCTATTGCTATATACAAACAGTATTTCCCAGTTTTGATGCATTCGCTAGTCCCTAAATCTTTTTTCACACTATTCCATCACGATTATAGAAGCTTCAAATAACTTGCGATTATACAATCTGCATACTTGTTCATATTAGGTCCCAAGAACATCAGTATTCTCTCCAATATACCGTTATTATTGCCATGATTTCATTTATCCTTTTATTTATTTTACTTTTATGAAATCGACATATTATGTAGATAAAATCAGTGTGTTTTCTTGGTGCATAATTGAATTAGCAAGGTGGCTGTTTTTTCCATGTAAAGTGGTTTTTGTGTTTTTATGCTATAAATTTTATTTCTTTGTAGAGAGTATACAAAGTGCTAAATTATGGCTGAGTAAATGATAATCTCTACATCTAGCCTAATATAGTGTCAGTTTGCTAATAAGCCTTCCTTATTTTCCACACTTTGTTACATCTACATCCACATGATACCCCGCAATCCGCCGCAAGGGCGTGTGGCGGGGGTGCTGGGTCACCACCCGTAAAAAGAAACACATCCACATGCAAAATCAACACATACATGCAAAACTATACCCACAGTGGCATAGACATTCATGCAAAACTCCTTTCATTCAATCCGCATGCAAATACATATACTATTATCTAACAAATAACGGCACCTTAGGATGCAGTATGAAATTAATCCAATAAAGTGCAAGCTAGAATTTGAAAAGCAAGAAGGCGCAATTCCACCACCATCTGGACATGCAACATTCAATGGTCTCCTCCCTATGGACACAGGTAGGGAATGTGACCCAACGCTGCAGGTAGCAGGAGGGTCCCCCCACAGAGAGAGACGAGGTATGGGAGGGGAAACTTAAAAACAGAAAAGGCAGGGCAAACAATACTGTAAAGAGCACTACATTATTTGAAGGCATTCTAATGAGGTCACGCGGAAAGAAAAGGTTTTGATAACAAAACAAACGAGGTGAAAGTGCATATAATTGAATAGAAATAATTATTAGACGATGAGGGTGGCAAGTGGAATTTTTGCTATCTATTGCTATCCCGTATTTTCCGTGGGAAGAAGGAGGCCTTGAGTCTTCTAGTTCTGGCATCTATTTCCCAAATTTACACATGATCCAAGCGAACAATATATGTTGGAGTGCGAATACTTTGCGAGACCTCGGTGGTGAAACTTGAGGATCTGAATTTATTTAGTAAGCTACACCTAGCATTGAATCGTCGTCTTTCTTCTAATGATTTCCACCCCAACTCCATAAGCATTTGTGTGACGCTTTTCGTTTTATCGAAACAGTTTTTAACGAAACGGGCTGCCCGGCGTTGAACCTTCTCAATTTCCCGATTGAGGCATTTTTCCCTCGGATCCCATACGCTGCATGCATATTCTAAATGAGGCCTTACAAGATTGTGGAAACAACGTTCCTTGTCCTTGGAGTCACTTCTGCCCACAATGCGTCTAATAAATCCCAATTTTTTATATGCTTGCCCGCAGATTTTACGTATGTGGATCCCCGAGGTTTAATCTTTAGTGATTTTAACACCTCAGTATTTTACAGCACCTACTATTTCTAGGCCAAATCCAGCTAATTTCTTAACAAATCCCGTTGACCTTTTAAAGAAAGTTACCTCTGAACAGCTGTTATGGTTTAATAGCAATCCCCATTTTCTGCACCATCTCGAAACGCTATCTAGATCGTTTGCTAATATTAAACGATCATCATCCCCAGATATCTCCCGATAAATCACCCGTGTCATCCGCGAAAATCCTAATCTGACTTTTCACTTCGCGGTCCAATTTGTTAACAAAAATCAAGAAAAGTAATGACCCGATAACACTTCCCTGAGGTACCCTCGAGGTCACTCGAACGCTGTCGGAATTAGCGCCATCAAGGACTACCTTCTGTTCCCGCTCTGAAAGAAAATCTTCAACCGAATATATCGCGCCGTTGTTTATACCCGCGACCTTTTAATGTGTGAATAAGTTTACTATGTGATATCTTATCAAACGCCTTTTGAAAATCTAAAAAGATCGCATCAATTTGCCTACCCCTTTCACCCGATAAAAGTAAGTCATGTGTGAATAATCCTAATTGGGTCTCGTATGAGCGGGTTTTCCTGAATCCTTGCTGATCGTTACTTGAAAAGTTAATGTTATGAAGGTCTCTCATTATTGAACCGACAGTTATGTGCTCTAAAATTTTCCAACAGATAGAAGTGAGAGATATTGGTCTGTAATTATTGGGGTCCTCTCTGTCACCACTTTTAAAAATAGTCGTCGATAGACTAGGACAAGAAAACATCGTTCCTTCACTTTTTCGTCACATTTACCCAGCACTCTTTTTACAAATCCCAATTTTTTATTAGCACGACCGCATATTTCCCGTATGTGCTTTCCTCAGGACAGATCGTGAGTAATTGTTACACCCAAGTATTTAAAGGAATCTACCCTCCCTGTGGGGGGTGTAAGTGTTCATGCATGAATGTATGCCATGTTTATTTTTTATATATGATTTTGTCGTTATTGCATGCGATTTTTTTTTTATTATTTTTCTTTTCTAATTTATGGGTGGTGTCCTAGCACCCCCCGCCACACGCCCTTGCGGCGGCTTGCGGGGTATTGAGTAGATGTAGATGTAGATGTACCCTCGCGATTTCTGTTTGTTTCACTTTGTACCTAAATGGAGGGGTGTAACTCTTTTCCCAAAAAGGTATTACTACGCATTTTTTCAAATTTAATTCCAATTGCTATGTATCGCACCAACTCTGTATTGCATTTAGGTCGTTAGCTAACGTGACTCTGTCATCGCGACTTCGAAGATTGTTCTCATTCATGTTTTAATTTAGTCAATATATTGAAGATAAAATATTTAAACTGATATAATGACAGCATTTTAATAAAAAAATCCATATCTCAACTATCCAATATGGTATTTTTTTTAATTATTAGTGATTCCAACGATTGGAAAAGAATTGTTTGAATGCGTGCACAAGCTGTCACATTCGTTTGTAACGCTTTTCTCGAATATAATATTTCCTAGAGTTATCAGCCATCACCCTGGGAAACTACTTTGTGTACCTGGGGGAATGTTTAGCGACGAATCTGCCTGAGAGCTAGAGGTTAGATATTTTCGATATAACTTTCCTTTTCCAAATACCGCACATGTCCATTCCAAAATCCCGCATGGCGTGGCACGATATTTTCCGGCCACAGCCATAGCTAATGCAAGAGGACAAGGTGGATGGAGAAAGATGTGAGGTAAGAGAGCGGGGAGGGTGAGGAGGATAGTGGTGGGCTTGAAAAACACGGCCGCGCTGGAGGTAGGCGAGGTTTTATAGGGGTTAGTAGAGGCCGGGAGAGATGATAGGGGTGGCCTTTCCTCGTATTCAGAGCCGCCCCATTACGCTGACCACTTCCTGCTCCTGGAAATGCCCTTCTCTTTCCCTCCCTTTCCCCACGGGGGAGAGGAGGGTGGTTTCTCCCCCAGAGCCGGCCTCATATACCACACTCTTGACCCCCCTATGCTCCAATCTCCTCTCGCTTTCTTCTTCCTTTAGCAACCATCTCCCCTCTCCCTGTTTTCCTTTGCATCCCTATCCTACCGCTACGTCGTCAGCAAGAAATTACATGCCCGGCGTTCAAATATGAATCGTTTATAGCGGCCCATTTTCGTCCGAATTTGCATAAAAGCTTTATTAAAACTATGCATAGTTACGGGATGCTATAATTTATTTTTGAATCGCTAGGAAATTCATCTTGAATAATGCCTCTTCACAAATGCACCTCTGACAGTGAAATAAATATTCAACAGTTGAAAAGCATCCTATAACAGATTTGGATTACAGTGTTTATTTTTACTATGCAAATGATAGGTAGGTAAGTGATAGCATTACCATTTTGTTTGCTAACAATTAATAGGTCTATGAGTTCCACCTCTGAGAGGCATATCAATTCAACTTTTAACCTGTTTAGCAAAATACATCCAGTTTCGTATACCTCCTTCGACTGAATACTACAAAAGAACTCAAGGGCACTCGATATATTAAGAGTATTATCGAAGTATTATACAAAATAACATGACTGTTAATGACAGAAAGATTCTCAGAATATACTTTTGGAGCGTTCGTATTCTTTTATAAGTATTATTATTTTAAATTATGATGAGATCTTCAATGATATTAACTATAAACATTTTAAATACCTATTTACGTTGCAATACTTCCTTTTGTCACTAATGACGTTTCATTTAACTAGTAAGGGTCCTCAAGATTTCATTTCCCCGACTGTAAAAAGTTTTACTATTACTCTTCCCATACAAGCCAATCCCCTTAAGGCGTCGCATAGAAAGTAACTTAATTAAAATGGTTCTCTTAAAATAAGCCGCATTAAAAAGAGAATGCAATCACCCTCCTGTCGATGGATCAAGAGAAGCAGTATCTGTGAAATTCCGAGGCCTTGTGTGTGTTTAGATCGCTGGTCATTCGGCTTTACCGAGCTGAGTGACGGAGACCTAAACTAAGTGCCTACTATCTTGCCACCATCTAAGTGACAAGAATATCCAGGTCTACTCTCGTATAAAAGGTCAGCGAACACACAAGCGTACTCTCAAATGGGTGGACAAATGATCGCATACGGACACACCAAATGACTGCAGTGCTCTTGAACAGCAAAGAGGGATAAAGACGTTTTACGGAGTCAAGTGTGTGAGCAAAACGCTCCCCGTCCACCGCTGTCTCCCATCAATTCACTTCCTCTCTCTCCAACTCAACTTTCCAGAGTAAACCAGGCAACTCACCAAACCACAATTCTTTAACCGGATCTTCATTTTCCCTCTCAGAATATCACCTCTAATTCTAATTTTGGCCCCTCGCAGAGGAAAATTAGCAAATACGAGCACTAGCACTCTGACTTCTGGGAGAAAGAGAATTCAGGGCATTAGTAAAATGGCGGTGGACTTGTCCCATGGTCGAAATTTTCTTTTAGAAGTGCTCTGGTTGTATCGCTCCTACGGGAAAAAAAGTCGCATCTCCAAGCAAAAAGATTTTATCAAAAAGAACTTTTCCGACGGAATGAAGACGGAGAACAAAAATCTCTCCAGCAATAAATGCAACTCTTGCGCACAGAAAAACTCACGGGCGATAGGCATAGTCAAAATAGTTGGTACTGGTATAAAAATGTTTTATTTAAGTGGAAAAACTTTTCAAGGATGAAAGAATTTTTTACTTAATTATTTTATTTTCAAGCCATATTCTTACGTTTTAACGACTAAAATAAATTCATATAGTATTCTTAAAAATTGACTTTTAATTTGTAGGTTTACCTACGATTCAAATATAAAAAAATGTCTATAGGCATTATGATGGTGTTATTTTTTATCTATAGAGGTATTTAACAGGAAAAAAGTACTAGATTAATGGAAGTAATAAGCTTATCTCTTTATAGTTAGGAATTTGATCTTCAGAATCAGTTAACAATAATTTCAATTACGTACCATTTTTTCTTATCCCATTTTCTCCTTTCTGCACGAAACTTTTTAAATACGACTTTTGAAATAATTCCGTTTTCGATCTTTATCAGGGGCCTATCAAGGTACTTTCTTTCTAATTTAAATTTTCTTTACAGACTAAGTTTTTACTTTATTTTGGCCTAGTCCGGCAAGTTCTATCCTGTAAAAGGATATTCAAAAAATGTTTGCAGAGGACTATATTATTTCTAAGATATAAAATATTAGTTCTCCAAATGGCACCATTTAAGCACTTTGTCACTCTCTCTGCTTTACATCTTTAAATATTCCTTGAAATCTGCCATTTACCTATGTTGAATGGCTAATTGTATTCCCAAATAATTTGTTTTTTTTAACTTTAACGACTTTTGCTCTAACGACTTTTGAAATAATTCCGTTTTCGATCTTTATCAGGGACCTATCAAGGTACTTTCTTTCTAATTTCAATTTTCTTTACAGACTAAGTTTTTACTTTATTTTGGCCTAGTCCGGCAAGTTCTATCCTGTAAAAGGATATTCAAAAAATGTTTGCAGAGGACTATATTATTTCTAAGATATAAAATATTAGTTCTCCAAATGGCACCATTTAAGCACTTTGTCACTCTCTCTGCTTTACATCTTTAAATATTCCTTGAAATCTGCCATTTACCTATGTTGAATGGCTAATTGTATTCCCAAATAATTTGTTTTTTTTATAATTATATCATCTACAGCCAATTTATATCGCAGAGGAAATCTAAATGATGTCATAATATGGTTTTACGGTGATATGTCATAATTTTCGTGCAGTCAGTTTTAATCCTAAAGCAATGGCTATGTACCATTATCGTCTCAGCTGCCAGGTTTAAACTTTAAGCAGAATCAAAACGAGTAATGGCATTCTTTAATTATTTTAAGGCGAGTTGAATAACTGAGTACCTTGGTGCTTAGTCATTTGTTTTCCAATAGAGAAAAAATAGGTTACTTGTTCGGTTATGAGGATGAAAACGATTTAGACTTCGAAAATGTTATGCTAATAGCCAAATTTGACGGTTTATAGGAGTAAAATATTGATTATACCAACATTGATTATACAAATTTGGATTAGTTTTACGGAACCTTCAATGCAGAACTAACCCCTTTTACTATTTTCTCTACCTCATAAATCTTGACGTCTTCAACCACTTTCTTTTCAAGATTCATTTATGACCTTCTTATTCCTTCTCCTGTTTCCCTCTTTTTTGTTTTCCATAGCTAACTGAAGTAAACAATTGAACCACAAATTGTTTATAAACAATGTATTTTCGATAGAAACTCTCTTCAACTTCACACTGATTCTTCATTTGTTATTATTTGTCCACCTTATCAACTTAATCTTACTCTTACATCACGCGACCATTATTTTTACCTTCATTTTCACTTCTATAGAAATTAGAGTTGTAAAAAAGCGGAACCCATTAGTAGACTTTCACGAACCATATCTGATGTCAAACGTAGTCTTGCTGAAAGCTTCTACTTTCTCCTGAAAGGCTTTCTACTGATAGAAAGCCTTCTTTCCTTGGGTTTTAGGGCTTATATCTACACTTTCTTCTTCCATTACTGGTAATCTTGCTTGAGTAGACAGAGTTTTCTTCTTTTCTAATGCAACATAATAGAGTTTTTTCAATCCTTTACCTTGTTTCATCAACAGATAATGACTTTTGTTTCACTATTCTCCATTTTAGATTATACTTATCCACTTAACCATACAGAATAGTATATTTACAGCATTTTATTCTTCCCTTGGATGATATCCAGGAAGTTAATAAATGCCGGTCCATCTTTATATATTCTTTTTAATGTAGCATAAGATTGATAAGCAAAATAATGTTTAACTTTTCCCTATATAATTTAAAAATAAATTGAGACTACCATTAATACTCCAATTTTCTGATTCTTTATTCGCGAGAATATTTGCTTAATCATATTCATTTTTTCATATTCAACGGATGTTTACGCAGTTTCCATTTCCAGTTTCGGGGTAATTACAATTCATGAACATCTATCGATTTTTATCATCTTCCATTATTACAGCAGGTTAAAAATATAACAGTGAACACTCTAAAGATTGGTTTAAATAAATAGGGAATATTTCACCGAGGCTTTTGCGAATGATATGCGATTATAAAATTATTGTGACAACAGTTTATTAGTGGAGGAGATCGACAACTGATGTCCTTGGCGCCATTTGAGATACGTGGGTACTTTGTCAGAGGATGTTCCGGGAATGTGGGAAGGGTGTAGGACAACTCGGCGTTGGCATTAACGTTATCTCAGCAAAATCTGCCAATGAACCCACAGTTTAACGTTCTATTTGACAGACGGCATACTCTATATAGCACCCAAAGAATAGAATACCACTAAAAAAAACTGCCGTCACTGGGATTCAAACCTGGGCCCTCGGTTCTCTATAAATGCTGGATTCCCACCCCAATACGTCAACTTTTTCCGGCTAACGAAAGTTACACGCTTGAACTGAAAATAAAAGGTTTAGTATAATAAAAGGTATATGCTGAATTTCACGATTTTAATGTTTCAATAAAAGTTTTCGATGATAACTTCAAAATCTATATTAATGTAACGTTTTTGTATCAGAATAAGTTATTCTATCGATCTTGCTCGCTTAAACTTAATTTTAATGGGCAATGAAAGACAAAGTGATAGATTTCTTTAAAAAATAACTCTATGGTTAATTTTATATAACATTATCGGATATAACATTATGGGCCATTTTGATAAAGGGCAGAATTGCTTCCCCAACGCTTTCACTCCAATGCCGGTTCCTCACAAATCTAATAGGCCCCTGCCCCGCCTTGTTCTACGAAACGCTTCCAATCGCCCTCACATCCTTCTCGTCATTCTTCGCTGCGCACGTTAACTAATAAGGTGCCACGCGCCAGAAGACCCGTCCGTACAATAATATCCCTTTATTTCTCCACCCGTCAACATGTTCTCACTTGAACCGATGCTTCCTAACACTTCGAAATTGGATCCCTCTCCCATTGGTTTAGAATCGCGCCCATCACGTCTCCCAAGTGCTCCCGATACTTCCTGCGCCATTTACGACCCGGAAACGCCCTTCCGCCATCGGATACCTTTCCCTTCTTTCTTTCACCACTTCGACCTCCATCCTTGGCCCTGAAAACTGTCCGCACTCCATATTTCTTTCGCACTCTTCTAGCTCGGCACGAGCGGTTCTAAAGGGCGGGGGGCAGACGATGTGATGGAAGGAACGTCTCATTCTCAGTGGCGGAGATGGAAAGTTTTGCAAACATGGGGCAGACCAGCTCTGTGTCCTTTGTAAGCATGGAATAGAGCGAGATGTGGGTCGAGGGTAGTGCCGGCTAGGCAGGAAGGGCAGTGGTGGTTCGGAGGAGAGAATGACGATGAGAGAAAAGGGAAGGTATACAACCTGACCCCACCCACGCGCAAGCCGACTGCCGGACTGGGGGGAACAAATACACCCATAGGGAGAAGTGGGGAATGAGGGGAAGGGTGCGTGGGAGACTTGAGGAAGGAAGGTGGGCGGAGGACTTTAGCGTAGGGACGGTGACTTTGAGTGGAGATAAGTGTGGAGAAAAGAGGAAGAACAAGAGAAAGAGAGACCACAGGTTCAAAGAGTGGTGGAATGGGCGTGGGTGGATAAATCCTGAATGGAGATTTAGACGGTACAGAAAGGAGAAATTAATTTGCAGTAATGCCCCAAAAATCCCTCCAGTGCCTGCGTGTGTGGTTTTCAGGCCCCATAATTAATTAATGGTTGATTTTCCCAAAGAGAGAGACAATGAATTAGAATAGAATGGAAAACGTGTCTGCTGATCCCCAAGAGAAGTATAAGTTCGAGCAACGGATAATATGAACAGCACGAAAAAAATCTGTAGTTTTTTAAATTTATGTGATAAAATTCTTCATAATATGAATAAACGGTAGCTTAGCTCTTTTAATTTTTTTCTTCATTTCTGGGTGTGCCTCTGATTAATAAAAAAGATGCTGAAAATCTTTCATATACTGTTTACTGGATGTGACACAAATTAAAATAATCCATTTTAAGCATTGATTGTTTGTTTTAATGCGATCAAAATATAATAATTTATATTTAAGGTAGAAGACGAATCCTATAAATATTTCAAATGCCAAAACCTTTTTTGCTATAGTCATTCACCAAAGCGAATTGTGTCTACAACATGTGGTTGGTTTTATAATTTAAAGAAAAAATTAGAAATTAATATTCTGGTGACTTAAATTTAATATATGAATTAATTTTAATCGGAGCTCTTTGATAACCATCCCTAAAGTTTACTAGACGCTTTTGGCAGGTAGATATGGTCTGTGTATTTTAATGCTTTGAACTCTTTTAATACGTCTGAAATCGGGCGTTCAAGCAAACAACACGCTCGTTTATAAAACTGAAGAACTACTTCAATATTTAACAAAATAATTAATATATTCATCAAAGTAAACTATTTTTTATTTTAATATACTGGAGTACATTATATAGTTCTTTTGCAATGGAGAGAAACGGATTTAAGGTCAATCCAGTCCAGAAGCAATGATGAGAACTTCCCTTCATTAACAAATTAATTAATACAATACAACAATCTTGTGCAGAAATACAAATACTATGCGACGAGACCAAAGTATAGGAAACCATATCGACCGCGACCAGCATTAGCTCATGCCCCTTCATAAAATATTGGTTAATTTCATAAATAACATCATTTTACAACACATCTAAGCACACGGCAAATGTTCTCAATAACAAAAATATCTCGAAAAAAAATATCTCGTTTAGATTCGGTAGTACAACATTTTCATATCAGTTTGAGCTATCTGACTTTGTTGATCTGATTTTGTGGTGAACCAAAAATAATGAAAACTGCTGGCTCGACTATGGGAAATACATTGTTATTTTTCTTTGCTAACATCTTTCTCCACAACTTTGAACACAAGAAAACGCTTCATTATTTTCCCAGAACATAGAGTATACCCGTATTAAGAGTCCTCTATGAGGTCCGCGTGTCCCTTAGGATACTTCTGCGCCATGATGGAGATACAACCATTAATATAGATTAGAGATATGTTGATGATATAGTGCAATCAGGAAATTATCACGGAAAAAATATGCAATACTAATGGTTCGCTGACTGAAAAAACAATGGGGGCAAAAACTAATCGGGAAAAATTACTTTACAGTCAAACAAAACAACCCCGTCCAATTTTGGACTTTCCAGTGGTAAACACCTGAATAATTCTATGGTAATTAACTGACTTTCAGTACTGCACGGAAACAACTTATAGGTAAAATTAGAACCTTTTCCAAAAATTAATCAATTTAAATTCTCAAAGACCTTTAAATTGTTAGATTATCCAGCCACTAACTTCAAAGCTTCTGGAAATTCTACTACATAAGGTATATAAAACGAGGTCCTTATGCTAGATTCAAGGATATATTATTGAACCATAAAAATATTATTTAAAATCGGTAGTTAGCAAACACATTTATGAAACAAATCTCGCCATTTTATCACATTTATCCTATTCTAAACACAAAACTTTCAAGCTTGACACTACTGAAAGCCATAAAATGTACATAGATAAAACTATGAACAGCGAGCTAGATGTATTCACTCGTACAGTAGCAAAAGGAGAGATCCCAGCCCTCACTTTCCTCTATCCTTCTATTCTTAGCACCCTTACCTCGCCCTCCTCTTCACTTACCCTTCAACTCTCTAGGCACTTGAATACTTGTTTTGGTATGATCCTTGACGAGTAACTGTATTTGAAAAGTAACCCTTCCATTTGCAGCCGGTTCCAGATATTTTCTCCGGAACGATAGACCCATTCCATTCCAAAATATGTGTATATCAATTCTTTTATTTCAAAGACATAAAGCTCTACATTCTTTTTCGACTTGATTTTTAAATGCTTTCTGAAAGCATGTTGTTAAGGTTCGTTCTTAGAAAAAATGCGCAAGGGTAAGGTGTGTATTAATATCGTATAACAGTATAATTTATGATTGAGGAAAATAAATTATGATTTTCCGTTGACCGTCACCAGGTAAAAGATCCCCTAGAGCCAAAATACTAATGAAAAGTTAACGGCAAAAAGTATAAGAAATCATGATAAACGTAATCAAAAGTAATAATGAGTCTTTATTTAGAAGCTACACATACTACTTGAGATAAAAAGTAACTTATTCGGCCAATATGTGCGATGGTCTAAGGTTGAAGCGATGACACTTGATCTGCCTTGGGAGCTTTGAATGAGATAGGCTTATCAGATGTTGCGGAGTACTAAGCGGTGTTGTGATTCCACGATTTGACGCCAGCAACAAATGGGCCGCAAATGACCCGAAGGAGGAGGTCTCCCTCATATGAAAGTGAAGGTCATTGGCGCCGGTGAATTCTTGGCCCCCAAAAGGAACATTTTGTAAAGAAACAATCACTTAAACGGATGCGGCATTAAGAAATGAAAATTTCCAGTGTTATGTCAAAGGATGGCACCTCAAAAAACTTTTAATAGACGTAGAGGTGAAAAATAAATTAGATATGTTTTTATTATTAGTGAGGGACATGCTCAAAGGGCTTTATTCGACCAATCGTTCCACTTATGGTGATATTGGAGGTTTTTTGTTTTATCAATCATATGTATTAATTAATCATGGGTAAACGTAGCATGTGGGTAAATAAGCAGGAAATTGAAATTATCACAAAATACAGTTTTACCACGCCGCTTAAAATTGAAAATCTCTTTATTTAGTCCGCAATGCGCAATCAAATTTTAACATATCTAAAATTATTATTTACTTCAGTGGTAAAATATTAAGATGAGGAACAAATGCAGCCCAGCCTTCATTCAAACTCCACCTGCAGCAATTAGGAGTTGAAAATGCGGTGGTTCTATTTTCATTCCTTCTATTCACGTTATCGAACTTTAGGCAGCCATTGTGCGATGAAACGCCTCGTCTAATAAGCGCCTCTCGAGTAAAATCAATTCTCGCCACCCCCATCTTTCTTCCCTCATCATCAACCATCCTATCACCCCCCAATCTTCACGTTTCTTATCTCTTGTGCCTCAGTCTTTTCTTCTTTATTTTTTCCCCTCTTCCCTTCTCTTTTATAACAACCAGCGTTCAGGCCTTGGAGGGTATTTCAGCTTTTCACTTGGCCATTCCTTTCTTTACCTCCCTATCGGTTATCAACAGCAGTAAGAGTAGTTTTTACTCCTCTGCCCACAAAATACGTAAAACCATGGCGTTGTCATTACGTATTAATGTTTATTTATATATTTTTGGTTATATTATCATAGACTTGGGCATCATATAAGGACTTAGTGAACATAAAGCTCTATTTGTGTGAATTAAAACTACGTTCGCTAAAGTTAATAAGGAAAAGTGTTAAGTTTGTCTCTTGAACGAATGGGATTTTTCATGGACTTTGGGAGAAATAAGAACGCGCACTGCAATCATCCAGATGAGAATTTCGCAGCTATATCACCGGACACATTTTAAAAATGTCACATTTTGAATACCCGGCAACTATTTGTTATCCATGGGAGATATCCTTAACTCGGGAATTGAGTAGAACATATTTTTTTTAATGCCCGATTCCTTAAAATTTGGCACGAGGAGAAAATGAGCGTGGCAATTATGTTAAAGGGGTTAGATTGGGAGATTCAAGATTCACGAGTAGAATACACTTAAGCTTTCAGAAAAGTACTGGACACCGAGGGAATTGCTGTAGTGCCAAATTATAAGGGTAGATTCGATCAACAAGAGAAAATAAGAGGGATAGGCACAGTAACCAACAGTTTCACGTATTTACGCGTCTAGGCATGCATATGTGTGTAAAAGTGTGTCCTGGTATATGAATTTGTAATTATTGTAACTGTATATCTTGTCCAATTCAAGTGGAAGATTTTGATAAGAATATATACTGTAAAGCAAGAATCGCATTTGTAAATTAGATCATTTCATCGCAGCTATGGCGAGCCTTTTAATTCTCGCGTGCCAACTGAATAGCGTGCCCTGCATTCATCGCGTGCCAGTGAAGGCTCAAAATGGGATGTCGCGCAGCTAAAATAATTTTAAATATCTCATTATTGTGACTTATGGTCAAATTTCATCATTCAAAAACCCTTTATGATTTCAATTTTGTGCCACCAGACATGTTTTTTGAAGAATTATATATAAGTGATTAATATAGCCCCTCGATTAGTAAGAAAAATAATTTATTAATTGTGAAATATGTAAATATTTTCCTTCTGCTATATTTCATAAACTAGGGAGCCTAATTTTTTGAGTCTGCTATTTTCTAAATCAAGGTACTTAAACACATTTTTTACTTCCACATAAAATTTGAACATTATGAAAGAGCAGCTCGATGAAAATAAATCAGTGGGTATGCTTCGAGTATAAACGAGTATAAGCTAACGAGTATGAACATTTACATGCACATAATACCCCGCAAAACGCCGCAGAGGTGTGAGGCAGCAGGTGCTAAGACACCACCCATACATGTATGATTTTATACACCTTTTTGAATATATATATATATATATATATATATATATATATATATATAACATAAATATATCACTATACACACGTGGAACTGATTAAAATATATGCCATCTGCAACTCTTATAAGGTTTTGAACTAACATATGCATTAAAGACAGAACTAATATAAAAAGAGGAATATCAATAATAAAATATATGGTATTCTGAAATAGTCTCCATAACTTTGCTACCTGTATGGATAAGTTTCCCCCGCGTAGTATTTGTTTCTATAGCTTTTGCTTCTCGCGATTCCTCTATCTTATTGGTTACTTTGGAGGGATCGGGGTGGTGCGGTGTCTATCGTACTGGCTTCCCACAAAGAAGGCCCGGGTTCAAATTCCGTCGGTGTTGAATATTTTTCAGAGGAATATCGATCCTTCTTGAGGTGCTTTGTGGAGGGTACTTTGAGCGAGTACGCCGTCCGTCGGATGAGGCGTTATGCTGCGGACCCCTTGGCGTCTTTCGTTAAGAGTTGGCTAATACTGACGCCGGATTTCCCTCCACCCTTCATCCTTTCCTGTCCATCCCTAATGGCGCAAAAGACCTCCGCTGTAGATCGCCTCCCCTGAAAACTGCTATTCGTTACTTTTAAGGGAGTAAATTACCTTTTTTTGCATTATTTCATAAATGCTTTGCGTAAACGGACGGGAGTTACTGACGCTCAGTAATGCACTGCAGTGAGCACGATTGCGACAGATTTTCAATGAAAAAAACAACGAAAAATACCATGATGCAAAGTCGAACAGTGAGAAATGAGCCAATTATTTTGGTTTGGCGCAAACAAAAAGTCAGTACTTCGCCCACCAGCGAGATTGCGGGATTCATATTGCTCCACCACAAATTTCCTGAGTCTTGGGAAATAAACATTTCCACGCCATCACCTCACCACGTCCTCTTTTCTTACCATTGTCAAATATTAACTTCAGAACACCCGTCGAGCCTAACGAGGCGTGGCACTCTCTTCATAGCTTGAGAAGTGTGCCAAAGGTGTCCATAGCGAACAAAAAAATTAAATAAAATCTGGGAAAAAACAAAAATAAAAGGTCAGAAATTAGATTATTTCCCCAAAAATTTTTGAAACATTTATTGTCATCGTTAGATACTAGTTGCAATGATAAAATTAAAACAATCTATGAAAGAAGACGCTAAATGCTGTCAGACGTTAGGAAGAAAATTTACTTGACAGCATTTCAAGTTCGTCTCTCAAAAATTATAATAACAAGGTGTTATCATAATCAGTGGATTTATTTTAATTGACCCTTTACTTTTCAATTAAGCTTTCCTTAATATATCCGCATGTCTTGACCCTCATTTAATCATTTATCGTATCAAGTATTCAAGTAATAGCTTTACTCTTTAGTTTTTCACACCAGAAGTGATTTCAAAGGATGTCTCAAGCAATTCACCTTTTATCAAAATGTGTTCGATAAGATTAACACTTATTTTTAGTACTTCCATGCAACTAAACTTCCACACATGATCGGAACAGATGTAGTTTATTCGTTTCAACCCTTTTACTTTAACCTATTCATTTTCGGAAGCACCGATAATCCTGTCGCTGAAGTTATACTTGTAAATACTATATTAACCTTGCCGATATCACTGGAGTCATATAGTTAACAGGTGGATTTATTCAAATTCCTTCCCAACATAACAACAATATTATTCGACGTTTGCATGTCTCAGTTAGTACACGCCGAAGGGAATATATAGCATGTATTTCGTGTATGAGGTGCGAAAACTTGTAAATGACATGTCGGCGTTCTCGGAGGACTCCATCCGTCGCCGGGTGTGTTGGCGGCAATGTACTTACAGTTTAAGGGGACAGCAGAGGATCTGGCGTGGAACCAGGAGTGGACACGGGAGGAGAAGCCAAGGACCGGAGGGAGAGGGGTACCAACAAAATCGGAAAAGTCCGGGTATGGAATCCAATCCGCTGAAATGTATGCGGTACGAGGAACATCTCCCTCTCTCTTCATCCTCATGCCCGTCCTCCCGCCGGCCCTCCCCCTTCTCCACCCCACCCCACTCTATCCCCACTCTCATGGGAAGCGGCAAGGGAGAGCCCTCTCTTCTTCTTTGTTTATCAAGAATCCCGCTCGGATGGAGTGGGAAGCCCGTGAAAAGAAAAGAGACGTGGGGAAAAGAATAAAAAAAAGAGACAGAAAAATGAGCGGGCAACGGATCCAACACTCCCGAGCTCTTCCCGCCACACAAAGCAAGAGGAATTTCTTTTGCCTCCCTTTAACTCCCCGCCTACCCTCCGTTGCCCCCTTTGCGATCGGCAAAGATGTGGGGGGGGGGGTTGGTTGGGCGGACAAAGGGGAGGATTCACCCCCTCGCGGGCGGGAGAAGAGGAAAAGTTACGCTGATGATGCACTCACTCAAAAGGGGGAGAGAGAGTACGGCCAGGATTCCCGAAGGGGATTGTGGGATGTGGGACTTGGGGGGCGAGGGGCACCGGCTGATACGACCGTTGTTTTCTCCTCAGGGATCGACGTGGTTTACTTCAGAATTCTGACGAAGACGGCGATTCTTTTCAACGGAAAGCTATTTGAGCCTACAGCATTCTGTGAAGAGACTATTCTAATAGCCTCTAGAGGTAAAATCCTTAAATGAATACTAGGTGTAATTAAGCTTGAAAAAGCAGTCCACCACAAATTACCTGCAACATGACAATCCGCGGGCAAAAAGTTCATCTACAAGTACGTGTATTTACCGTGATACTTCGGCAACTTCACTTTTCTATGATTTTGTAAGAAAACATTTAACATTAAAGCATTGAAATAAAGCAAATTGAGAAAGTAACATTTCCCTTACAATATTTAAAAATTCAATAGTGTCAAATTGGAAGAAATGGCTCATAAGAAAGTACTCGAAAAAAATTATGAAGAGCTTATATTCCTTCACTTCAATGAAAATTATTCCTTCTTTGAAGTTCCAGAATATAGCCGCAACCATTTAACTTTTACAAAATATATTAATTTTCAAAACAAAAAATAAAATGTTCAAAATATTCTAATCATATCGAAAAGATAATGAAGTCAAGCTTTATAGACTGCCATGATATGAAATATCCATAGCCAAAGATTCATTTGAGCTATCAATTATCAGTCACAAAGGTGTACGCATTACACACTCGGCTTCTGAATCGCCTTCATGCGAGTGATGTTCTCACACGTACGCGTCTAAACATTTTTGCCTGGATAAAATTTAAGAGCCTATGAATGAAAGCAATGCCTTATCGAACTATTTTTCGTATCCACTTTTTGAGGCCAGATGTTAGGCAAATTTCTCATATATTTAAATGGGTAAAACGAAATATTTTTAAATTTATCGAAAGACCACGTATTAATTTATCCTACTTAAGGATAATTTCACAATATTGTTTCACCATTAAATAATTGTTCATCTAGGGTGAAAATTTAACAAACATTTTCTTTATAAGTTACATTTATTAGGAAAGACAAGAGAGAGAGAAAATATTAAGTATTGATTAGGAAAACCTCTTTCTAGCGTTATCTTTCAGATTGAATAATGAATTTGTAATCAAATCATGAAAAAAACTGAACTCTCCATAAATTGGCTTCCCAATAATTTGTTGAAGTACTCAGTCAGTGCATCTGTCTGCTTTTGAATCGATTGGGAAATAGTTTACCTTCTAGGAAATGTATAATCTAATAAATTAAAATTATTTCTGATAAATTTAGTAGCTTTTGCGCAAAAATAAATGATTTTGGCACGTGTCAATTCCAGTCAAAATCAACAGTGCCAAAAAAACAACAAAATTTTATGCAGAACTTATCGACACATCAATTGATACAGAGACGGAACGCTTTAGACGTCAAACGGCTCGTTTGGCAGGAAATGTTCATAAATAATGCATGCAGGGTCGCCAGATTCATTCAGAGAGTTCAGGCACAAGGCTACCTATGCAATATTGAATCTTCTTTCGTGTTAATTATGCATGCCAAGTGAATGCATCACGAATAGATCCCACTGATTTCAAAGCTGAATTCTTTGGTGAATATCGTATCTCCAAAATTTGACCTACTTCCTTATATGGAATTATTCAGCTTATTAAATCCTTGTTGATAGTAACCTCTGCGTCTTTACTGGCGGCGCAGCAGCGCACTGAGACATTCGCAGTTCCAAAGATTGGATTTCTGTTGGCAAACGAATTAAATGCACACCATGAGTGGTATAATATTTGGTTTGGAATTGAGTTTGAACGCATTTTTGGAGAAATGGTAGTTTTTACCCAGGCATCCCATGGAGTTTAATGAATGTTTTGTTGTAACTCTTTACGCATAGCCTCTCATGCGGAAAACGCACAAATATGTAAATGAACTAATAGCAAATTGTAACATACCTAATGGGTTAATTAGAGGGTAAATGAGCGCTTTTTTCTTCTAACATAAGGTTTCACTTCGATTATGATTCGATTATGTAAAATCCTATAGAAAATGTGGAAAGATGAATCTTCATGTATTTGGATCAATAGATGGCTAGAATAAACTGTATATAAATCAGCTTCAGATTGAAGTCGAACATGCCGGCATTACGTTTCCTATGTAAATTTATGTTGAAATAATTTCTATAGCGAATAAAACGCCCGGATTACAATGGAAGAAGGGATCATGAACGAAGGGACAAAATTTTTACTTGAAAGAGGAATTGTATAGAATTAAATCTTATTATCACCATAGGCATCAACAAATAACGCTATTTATCATTCATGATCCTATGTCGAGAGGCCAAAAAATTCTGGTATGAAGCATTTATTATATAATTATCATTTCTTATTTTACTGAGAGAGTTATTATTTTCAGTTAGTCTTTTTACTTACATTTTTTACTCGTTCTACTGGTCTTGGATCCATGGAGTACTAGCTACGACGTCAATGCTGCAGTGTATGCCAGGCTATTAGCAGCACAGGTTAACTTCCATTGTCTGAATTACATACCTTCTCCATTAGGCCCTAATCAATCCCTAATACGTAATCGTGGAATCAGACCTTGCCACACACCCTCGGAGTGACTACGTTACCGTGTATGTGTGGCACTTAAGTGTCATCATGATATTTAAACTTTCTTTTTCTTTCTGATCGAACTTTCTTTGAACGGGTTTTTCACCATAGACTTTTATTTTGGTGATTTGATATTAGTTTTCTTATTTTATGCCTTAAAATGCTGTTAAATTTAAAATACTTCTGAACATAACACCTACTTTTTTTATTTTCACTACACTTTTTCCTTGATATTCATTACTTCCAGCGAATATCTTTTATGATAAATGAAATCAATACGTAAATAAATATACTGCATGAGTACTTAACAGTTAATAACCACCATTAAAGAAAAAATTACGTGGTTATTTAAAATCCCTATACATTATGAAAGACTTTTTCAGCGGTATTTTAAATATAATCTTAGTGATTATTTTCTCAGCATAATTCACATTCAAAGTAAATTATATTTATCAGTCATTAGCAATAAAATTATTTGTAAAATAAAAAATTAAATTAATATTTAAAAAATAAATAGTTGAGATCTCTTAAAGTGTAGATAATGATGGCTTCAGCTTCGTTAACTGAAATATCCAATGGTAAAATACTACTGAATGGACAAAAGACTACCTATTATTTGAAAGAAGGAAAATAAACTAAGGTTAGTCGAAATAATGGCAATATAATAAACTGCTTAGAATGGAAAAAGAAAAATGATTTTTTTCCTAGCGCGGCGCGCTACATTTATTGCAATCCCTTCACTATTAGTTAATGCATGCATTTGAATGTATAATATCTAATAAACCAAAAGAGAAATGTTTAAAATTGGCATTGGAAACACTAGATATACACGCACGAATGATAATCGATGCTGGTTTCAAAAAATTTTAATTAGTTAGGTCTGCGGATGATCAAGCTTCAGTTAGGCAATCATCCAAAGGGAAGAGAAAATTGTCCATAAAATCATTGGTGAGCGCATTTTGAGGTCAATGTAAAAGGTATGGAATGAAAATCAATTAAAACAAAAAATAGTAATATAGTTTAAAAAAAGGAGAGCTAATTTAATAATTAAAATATCAGTTCATTGGCTAGAGCATGTGGAACAATTTAACTATCTTTCTTATCTCCAGCGTCATGGGCGGAAACCACAAGACTTTTTCCGTGTAATTGATGTTTTACCCTTCTGGTTCTCCAGTTCTGCATTACCTGTATGGATTTGGTGACGGTCTTTAATATGGTAGGCTACGTTTATTTCTGTCCCCTCCTATGTAATATGCAAGCTTATGTGGTGGCTGACATTGAGACTTATTTTAATCGGGGTTTAGCGCTAACTAGCTTGTTTGTTAGCACAAAATACCGATGCGATATGTGTATGCGTGTATACCCTGGTGTCGGTTCGTCTACAGGGAATTGCCTCGAATGTAATTTTCAGGGATTTTGTTTCATATTTTTCCTTCCTTTACCCCTTAGAAGCCCTATCATCTCCCTTAACCCTAGCCTTTCCCCTGATTCCTTCAACATCTGCCACACACCTTTTTTTCTGGACCGTGGGGGTATTGATGTAGATCTCGGAAGTGTTTTGGAATAAAATAGTCGAAGTAGTGGGGACACAAGAAATGATTTACGTTAGGCAAAGAAGCTTTCTCAATCAGGAGAGAATTTATGGTATCGACAATGGGTAAAGATAATATGAAGGGACTCATTAAACTGATTTGGAGCGGGGTTTTGTACGAAGCGAAAACATGGCTGGTGAAGAAAGATGATAAGCGTAGATTTTGAGGCTTTTAATATTTTGGCGAGAGAGAGCATTTTCAAAGTAAAAGGGATTTAGAAGGAAGTAAATGTAAAAGGAAAATATGTAGTACTAGGCATTGGGGGAGGAGAGAGGATTGTTGGAGGGAAAATCGAGTGGTAGGAAAGGTGGATGCAGAACATTTTTATGTTGAAGACTGCGATAGAAGTGAGAACAAAAGGCTACAGGCGTATAGAAAAGGACAGGTATATTACACGGAAGGAAAAAAGCTAGAAAGCATGTGGAATTGAAGAAAAGTCTAATGTAAGTGTCAGGTGTTTTGTGTCTTTTAAGGCGAACCTAAGGAATGAAGTAACATTCAACCTAAACCCAACCATCCAAAACCTACTTAAATGGTAGACTACCGAAATTAATATGTAAAAAAGACTCCTACGCACACATATATACGTACATGCGTATGCACATCATGCAATAACAGGCTAAATCAGTAAATATTTGTGTTCAAGTATACATATTCAGGGCTTGAATTAGTTTTGATTTCGTACTTTATATTCTTAGTAAAATTGCATTTGTTCCGAACCACGTTATAAATAAAAAGAATGGTGTAAGAAGAAAAAAACAAAACGAATTGAATCAAAAACTAAATTGAATCCAATATAATCATGTCTATTTGAAAAAAAGACCAAATCAAAGATCCTTTCGATGGGATCACTTGACACCAACAGAAATGGGAAATGCTTATGGTGGATTCCCGGGTAAAAAAACTATTGAAGCCGTCATGCGCGTCGGAGACGGCTTAGTTAAATGGAAGGACACAATTTTAAATTTGATATCCGAAGCGATTTGAACCGGAAAAACCATGGTTTCAGTGAAAAAGTAAGAAAAAACAAGCTAAATGGAAATAAATGAGAAGAGGAAACCAGTTGTTCCATCATACACACGTCAAATAGCGTCATAATTACTACGATTAGCTCAATGGCATATATTTTGTGAGCGTGCAATGCATAATTATCTGAAATGTTTACTAAAAAATGATTCAATAATCGTATCCAGTGTTCATGTCATGCTATCATATTGTAGCATTTAATTTTAGTTTAATTAGTGAATAATAGTAATAATTTGCGATTTTTTTCGTTTTCAAGAGTACTTCCTAAGGATGCATGGAAAGTTAACATAAGCGATGATTAATTTTATTCCCACGTAGTATTTCACATATTCCTAAACACAGCGTTTAAAAACCGCAACACCTGAAAACCTCGTTTCATAATTTCCCAGGTGTGCAATGCACCATGAGTATTTTGTGGCAGGTTTACCCTAAGGATTTCGCATACGTATGGTAAAATCGAAAAACATAAGCGAGTAAATTACAGTACACACACAAGTGAGAATTGTTTTTGCGTTTTTATTTGCCTTATTTTAGGCAGCTAGAATAAAAGCATTAAATAATTCTATTCCTATAGTTTTTGAAAGATAATCAGTGCTTATTTTTTAGGAATAAAAAATATTGCAGCAAAATCCACCACAACATGACATCATACGAAGAATTTACAATCCTAAAAAACGTCACAATCATTAAAATAAATTTTCACTGATTGAATTTTACTTTGGGTAATGGATTGAATTTTACTTAGGGTAAAATTCAATCCATTTTTGGGTATCCAATCAATACATTGGGTAAAATTCAATCTATTTTAATTGAAAATTGAATTGATGAATCCTTTGTCATTCCAAAACTGAGTAAATCGGGTGAAAGGATTTTTTAGGAATATCTATTAATTTAGAGTTTCATAGCTAACCATGCCCGACTAAGCCGCGGGAAACAATTCCATTCTTTTTACTCCAAAAAAATACCAGATTAAAACACTTTATTCCACTCAGCTCTCCACCTTGGTGCTGAGGAATGCAACTGTTGATATTGCGGTAGGAAAAACCACGGTCATTTGGATTTTATTGCCGTGGGATAATTTTTCTAAATCAAATGAATAGGAGGTTTTCAATGACGAGAAGGGTTGGCGTGACGTGGAAAGGAAGACGGAGGAATTAAGCGTGTAGGCAAAGGGGATAGAAGAGCTACGGAGGGGATTTAGAGACCAAAAGGACGAGGTGATGATGGGTCGATGGGCTCCAATGCAGGTCAGCAATACGCGCAAGGGGAGGAAGGTTAGCTCGAGAGTGGAAGGAAAAGAGGGGAATGTAAAATTAAAACGGGACATGGGAAAGTGGCTTGTGCCTCAAATACAACAATTGCAACGTAAATCTAATCATTTACGCATTATAATTCGTTAATAATATTGCAATATAGATTTGCAACATACTCTTACACCATTCATTCGACTCTGAGTGTTTTACAACTTTCCGTGGATTAGTCCGAAGTAAACTTGAATTAAATAATTCTGCATTAGGTTGATATTTTTTATGGCTTCTGGAAAAGTTGAGGGTGAAATGAGGACGCGAATTTGTAGTAAGGCCTTCGAGTCATCGCAAAACATTCCCAGACACACTTTCAGTGCTATAATTACTTATATTAGCAATCAATGCATGGCTGACTTCAGGACGGAGACATACGAGTATATAAGGGGGATCGAGATGGTGCGGGGGCTAGCGTACTGGCTTCCCACCCAGAGGGCCCGGGTTCAAATCCCGGCGGTGTTGAATATTTTTCAGAGGTATCTCGATCCCTGCTTGAGGTGCTTTGTGGAGGGCACTTTGAGTGAGTACGCCGTCCGTCGGATGGGACGTTAAGCCGCGGACCCCTTGGCGCCTTTCGTAAAGAGTAGGCTAATGCCGACGCCGGGTTTCTCTCCACCCTTCATCCTTTCCTATCCATCCCCTATGGCGCAAATGACCTCAGCTGTCGGTCGCCTCCCCTCAAAACTACTACTACTACGAGTATATAACCCAATTTATATCGGTGCAGTGGAATGTTTATCAATGTATACACAACTAAACCCGATCGGAACTTGATTAAGCGCGAAAAGAAAATATTTGCTTTCATATTTCTATTTATCTTCTCAAATATTATGTATGGTCGCAATTGTAAGTTTCTTTTCGTTGAGATAAATTGAAGTGTCTTTTGATTGAGAGGTTTTGAATAGTTTTTATTCCAGAGTTATTTTTTTGAGAATTCAATTACATCAGAATAATTACTGCAGAAGAAAATTAATAGAATTCTCACCAATGAAAGTCGGAAAAAATTATAGACGGCATTAAACCAAAAATGTGAGAGATGGGAGAATATGAGGTAAGTTCAAATAAAAGTCAATGATTTAAAAAAAAAAAAGGGTACTTAAAATTTTATAAGGTGAGAAAATATTGATTAAAATTAGAAGATATTTTCATATACTCAGTAAATAAATAATTCCCCAATTAATCTGAAACAAATTCGACCTGAGATAATGACTAAAGCTGATTAGAATAGGAATTTCACAATACTAGAATTTAATAGTGCTTGCAGTTTTAAATACAGGTCGCAAGAGAATATAAATGGACATTGTATGTGTGTATTAAATTAATGGGATATAAACGATTATAGGAATTATTGTGGTTTAAAAAGAGATTTTTTTTTCGAGCTCCTATTTTGAATAAATGTGCCAAATTTTCTAATGTTGTTCTCTTTAGAAGTCCTATTTTCCATCAATTTATAGTATCTCCCAATATTGTAAGAGGGATTAGCATCTTCCTTCGGTGTCATCATTTAGCTCGGAAAAGTATTTTTCCATTGGTTGTTTTGAATATCTTGGATTTCGTGAAATCAACTTGTTGCTGGCGATGTAGGAATAAAATAAATCACGAAGGTAACCTATTATATTTCGACCTAACGCGATTTTCACGATAGTCTCTAGTTGTCCGAAGCTTGCTTGGTTGCATAGTATTAGCATTCAGAATTTTATTTGACATCTAAAAATACCACAACATCATTTTGTTTTCTTCTCGGTTTTATCATACAACTAATGTAAATAAAATGACCTGAAGTTAGGAATGAAATTCTGTGCGAAATTCATAAAATTAGGTTTGTTGATAATCAAGAATTAGGTCGCGTGAGAAAATACAAAACAAAAGTAATGATGTCTGAGATAAAACCTAGGACTAAGTTAAACTTTGAAATTGTAGGATAAACATGAGCAGGTGGAACAGTTTTCCTATTTTGAGAGTGTTTTGGACCTAGATATGCAAGTTTGTAGGGCTATAAGAAGAATCATTGCTCTAAGCAACAAATCTTTCAGTAAGTGAGTAAGGACGTTTTGGGGAAAGACCTGAGTAAGGACGTTCAGAAAATATCAGTGAAAACTTTTACATGAATCTTGATTTTGTAAGGATCGGAAACTTAGTCTTTGAAGGAAGGTGATGGTCATAGATTTAAGAATTTTATGATGTAGGTGTAATTAAGCTGAAAAAGTTCAAATGTATGAGAATAAACACGAACGAAGTACGTTAATAGTGTGGCAGTATATAATTGTTGAGAGAAATAAAAAGGACCAAGAAAGGTGGATGCAGAGCATATTGATTAGCAATAGAATACTCGAACTACGGTGGAGAAGAGAACTTTTGGCAAGCAGGAATAGGGCGTAAAAGAATCGTAAAAGAATTGGGCGAAATGAAGGGAAATAGAATACATGCGGAATTAAAAAAGGTTTGCTATATTATGGGGTGTCAGGTGTTGCCTTGTTTTGCTTCGAAATGTAGTGGTGGTGAAACTCTTGTCCATAAAAAAACTTGCCTTCAACGGTAGACTATCAAATAATAAAAAGAGCGAACATGTCCAGGTTCTTATAATTAGATCTAATTTTTCAGAAGCAATACGCATATAAGGATTCCGCGGTGTGATAAATTTTAAGGTCCATGCCTACCAGGAATCCTATTGACGAGACCACCAATATGAACCGCTAATTGTTCAAGAGATATAGTATGTCAATGAAACTGATAATTCAATGTCTTAATGGTAACTTTTTCATTTTAAGTCATTGCTTACTTTATTCGATAGATCATCCTGAGAAAATTAGTCTTCCTAAAAGAAACTGCGTGAAAATAAGATATTAATAATCTAAATTTCCTACCACAGAACCTGATTCTAATAAGCATTTAGAATAAATCATTTTCTTCACAAATTGGCTGAATATTGCATGGAAAATAATTATTCCTGAAACATTTCGCATAGCGTGTCAAAATTTTACAGTTTGGAATCAAATATGTTGACCTACAATAATCATGCAACCGCTACAACAATACGCTGGCATGTCAGCGTATTTAAAATATTCGAATGACTTTGACTTTTCTGAGCTCACGTTGTTTTTTCATGCGTTCTCTTTTTCGTCTTGTAGTAGTTTGCCGCAGATGAACTTTCTCGCATGCTCGAAGCCGTTCAAAGAAAATTATTTTATCAATAAAGCTTTTACAAGTTATAATATTGTTAAAATTTCCACGTTTGAGCCACTTAACGAGATACTATCTTTTTTAAGCCATTTTTTTTGTCAGGCACGAATAAGGGAACGAAAACTTTGCTCTCTCAATTCTTAGAATCCTTCCCAACATTTTTTGGTGTACCAAAGAACCACCAGAGCCTCGATCCTACCATTACCTCAATTATTCATTACTTCAGTCACGATATTCATTTAACATCACCCTTTACGCCGCTGCTCCGCCGAAGAACAAGCTCTTTCCTCTCTTTGCCTCTCTCTCCTCTTTCCGCCCTCCTTTCATTCCGGGACCTGTTGTCGTGACGCCGACTGCAAAGCCTAAGTTATGCCGCGGCTAGAGGTGCGGAAAGGCTCGGCGGGAGTGGGGGAGAGGAAGGGTGGTTTTGCGGGGATATCAGCAACACGGCAAGGGTGCCCGAACGCAGGCCTTGTAGAGGTGGAGGAAGGGAAGTGGCGGAAGAGAAATTGGGTAGGAAATCGAAGGAGGTTAGCAAGCCGGAGTGCGCACGAGATTTATATAAAGGAAAAGGTACTCGCACCTCCCTCCGTTAAGCCGAACGAGAAAACCGGTCTCGCAACACACACACACACACACGCCACCTAAACCTTCCCGTGTTCCCTCTTCCTACACAGAACGTAGGATAAGGCCATTCCCTCCCTCAACCTCCTCTCCCCTTGCTACCACTTTAAAAATAAAAGGTAAAAGGGTTAAACCCTCTTCTACGCCTGCTCCCCCACACTCGAAGCCACGAATAGCTTCCCTCTCACGTCTGGGTTACCAAGCTCAATCGATCCCGGCACTCCGGATACCAACGTTCCGTTTCCTACTTTCCAAGGTACCCCTCCACGTCCATGCCCCATCGTCTCCTCCGCCCTAACCCCGAGCCTCCTCTCCTCTCACAGAGTGCTTCACCCGATTTCTCGAGAGGAGAGGAAGGCGCGGGGAAGCGTGGGTACGGGGGATCCCCCTCCACCCTTCCCCGATGCCCTCCCGTCCCCGAAAACCCCTTTACTTTCTGGTCCCGTCTTTGGGTTCACCACCCAGTCTCCTTTCCTATCAACCTCTCCCTCTTTCCCAGAACACCCCCCCTCGTCTCCGTCCCCCATGCCCGCGTCCGACCTACCCCGAACCCCCCCCACTTCCTCCCCTCGCCTCAACAGGGGAAAAGGAAAGGGTGAGGACGTCCTCCAACGCTATCTGCCATCTCACCATCCCCTTTCCTTCCACACAGTGGGGAAAATCCCCCACCACCACCCATTCATCTCCCACTCCCTCTCCCCTCCACTTGCTTTTCAATACACGTGAGGTCGCCTCGGAAACAGAGGTGTGGGGGAACGGGTGGGGTGTTAGGGGCGGGCCGTCGGGAGGAAGGTTTGGGGGGGGGCGAGGGTTGGAAGGGGTGAACTTGACGCCGTTGGAACGGAGATGAAGGGAGATGAAATTTTGAAGGGTGGTGGCCTGGGCAGAGGTAGAAAGAGTGTTACAGCTGGACATGGAAAGCAAAGGAAAAGTTAATTGGCTCTTCTTTCAACGACGCCGACGTTGTAAGAGACCAAAGGGCTAAAACGCGGTTGTGTATTCCTAGAATCCGACAAACATAAGTCTTCATCGTAAAATGTCAACGTAGAGACATGGCAGAACGTTCAACTCGTAAAAAAAATTAAAATAAAGGGAACAATAAATGTTGAATTATGTGCTGTGGGTTTGGCGATATTGCTATACTTGACACAGCATTCGAGCAAACAAGCGCTTACATAATTGCTGCGTTCATGCGTAAAAAGAACCCCTTTAGCGAACTGTGAACAGTTAGTTATTCCTTCTAAATCCGCAAAGTTGAATTTCACCCGCATGTGAAAACGCTAGACTCTATGTCATTCCTTAGTGAAGATCCATAATGCTCATATCTATCCAATATGGTATGGTAGGTAAAGTTTTTAAGAGTTGATGAAAGCAATTCTCTTTCAATAAAAATTTGAAACAGACACTAGGTAAAGATTTCGATTTCCTAATAATTCTCGTGGCTGAAAGATTCCATAAAAAACACACGGTATTCAATAAGTATTGGAGTCTTAATATTTGGTATTAATAAAAATTAGTCATGGAGTTTTTAATTGGAGGTCAAAATTTTGACTCCCAATGTTATGAAAGTCCATGATTGAACGAGCTCTTAACCTTTTGCGAATAATTATTGCTGCTTCAGTATAATATGGAGCTAGCTCTTTTGCAAGTTTTTCATTACAGGATCAGTATTATCAATTCTGTAAAATATATTAAGCTAAAAATTCAACAAATTTCACTTTTTTATCTTAGCTATCATCTAAAATTATGTATTAATATGCACCAGAGGAGGAAATTTTGATAATATTGTGAGTTTATCTATGGAGATCCATAGTTGGTAACGGTAGCAGAAATCAGGTCTCAAAGCGTAAACGACACAAGGTTTTACGTTTCAAAGCATGAAAATTGACGGGGTAAAATTGACGATCGTTGTCTCGTTTCAAATTTATTGCAGGAAAAGAGGTACTGTGGATATTTTAATACAGAGATAATTTTACCGAAGATAAAATTAATGTGGCACAAATAAGGAATGTTAGGAAGTTAATAATATATAGACGCGCAGAATGGTGGCATTAATACGAATCTACAGCATTTACTGCAGATTTTTACATGCTGGGCAAAATACTGCAAAACTTTAGCAGTCCCTCTTATCATCTTCTACATCTACATCTACTTAATACCCCGCAAGCCGCCGCAAGGGCGTGTGGCGGGGGGTGTTAGGACACCACCCGTAATTTGAATAATCTTGAATAGGATCAGATATGGAAAATCAAATCATAGGAGGGTTGTGAAGGGGTTCCCTGAGGCTAATGTAATATCCCGGTAGACAAACCCAAAGCTTGAGTTTTGTACCTATTTTTGATGTACAGGTAGTTTAGCTTGGTATCACATCAGCTGTTGAAACACCTTCAAACCAAATCACAACTGATATAAGAATAAGTGAATAGCTACACAAAATAACAGAGAAGACTAAAAAAGCAGCCAAAGTCTATTGACCGAAGAAAAAAATTCAGACATGGCGAAGGAAAAAGAGAACCAAACTAACGCCTTTCGGTTGGGAAAGAAATAACTATCTCTAAAGAGTGAGAGTGGAAGGAGAAGAAAGTCGTGAAAGATGGTGTAGAGGTGGAAAATATTGAATAAAAGTGACGAGCGGGAAAAATGGAAAAGGGAATAGGGGAAATATTTAGTGGCGTTGGCGTGTGGACGAGAGAGATAGAACAGGAGGTTCTCGGTGAGGTAAAGGAGGATATGGAAGAGGAAAAGTGGTTGAGATCGCTGACGACGTGGAGACGAAAGAAATAAAACGATTCTTGGGAGATGGAGAAAAATACCGCGCGATCGGCGGTGATTCTGGATTCCGGAGGCAACACAGAGAGATGAAGTTCATCAAAAAGGTAATCAAAATCTCGTAACGGGAAAAGATAACGCCATGAATTTCTTGTAGGATTCTCTCCCTCTTTTCTCTGCCTCTCTATCTCTTCCCAGTATAAAGAAGGATAAGGAGGGCGATGGATGTCGATGGGGAAAGTTTCTCCGAGTATTTTATCATTCCCCCAACCAGTCTGTCTTTTTATGACACGGAGTTCGCTCCGACTTGATGAAGATGTCAACACTCAGTCACGCATCCTTCAGTCGTTTCTTCCTACAGCGAAAAGAATGTGATTTATGAAACAAAAAGATAGCTGAAAACTCATGAAGCAAGGATAGCATAAAAAACTACAAAAAAATACATTTTTAATGGGTGATATAAACCACTTTAAGAGGAAATTTTGTATGAATTCAAAATATGTTTGTTTAAAATTGAATTAACGTCACCCTTCAACAGTAAAACACACTATCTGCTATGATTAAGCGATACCAATTAGGTAACTTATAGGTAGCGATTGAATACGTTGAAACTAAACGTCCTTAACTTCATATTATTCAACTTATTCATGAGACAATTTTGGGAGTTAAGATTAAGCAATAACATAATGTCACCCCTAAACAATCATAAGTTTATTGAAAAATATTAATCACTTTACAAAACACTAGAGCTTTAATGACCAGAAACACTTTTTTGGTGTTTCATTTAATATTAATTCCTAAAACTTCTCTTTATTCAAAAATGGGAAATGATAACGCCAAACATTTCTTGTAGGATTCTCTCCCTTATCCATTTATCCATTGCATTCGATGACTAACGTAACAAACATGCCATAATATTAATCATATTTAACACAATTAACGGTAGAATTAACCAATGTTCACTATGCAGCATCATAACTATAAATACACAGTTTAAAGAATCAGTAAGCTCGGATACCGCTATAATACAGTTATATTCTAGGTTGTTTAATTTGAGTCAATTTATATTATAATTTGTCTTTTCCCCCTTCACTTTATTCCATGATGTTAGGGCTGTTTATTTTCAAGTATTTTATTCTAACCACTGAGGCTTGCAACTCTTTGATATGGTCTAAATCACTTAAGAGTAGCCTGATATCTGTCAGTGTACTTATTTATCTGTCAATCAATGCGTTATGTGCAAATAATCTTAGATTTCACCTTATGTGGGGACTTAGGGGTTAGATCGTTACCTTCTATCAAGAAGGTAACGATCTAACCCCTATTGCAGTCAAGTACGTAGTCGAGATTTTGAGCAATTCATGAAATATATATTATCAGGAAATTGATGCCACAAGCTTGGAGTACTGTCCATAAAATGATGGGAAATAAATTCAAACCAATCATTGACTAAATTTGAGAACTAAATATTTACACCGGAAAGAAAATTGGAATGTGTATGAAAGTTCTGTAGAAGAAAGACTGTCGTTGGATATTCATTTAAGCTATAGGAGATTGAGACCAATTGTTGGAAGTCAATCAAAAAAATCGAATCCTGGTCCTTTGACCAAATTAGCCCTAATGAATTCTTATTGAACTGGAAACATAGAAACATTCTTTTTTGTTTTATCAGGCACTAATTATTTTCAGTCATATTTGCCAGTTGCAAGTCTCCCCTAAAGGATAACTGTTAAAATGAAGTGAGGGAGAGAATAGCGTTCAGTTCTTTATGACATTCGATTACCTTACGGGCCACGGATATTTCGATGTTGAACACGCTTTATCTTGGTCTAAATATGACTACCGTAAATCTAAGCTTGCAGAATCATAATAAAATATCGGAGAACGGTAATAGCATTCATCTTCATGTTTACTTGACATCACAATAAGTATAACACCTACTCAGTGATCTAAGAACAGAGCAATGGTGAAAACCCTTATTTTTATGAAGTAAGAGGGGTAAGCCATTCTAGTTAAATAAAATTGCCATCCTTGTGTTTTACTTTTCTTTTCCTTTTTTGTTTTTATTATTTGAATGGCATTTTGTGAGTAAGCATTGCCTATATAATTCAATTAAAATATAGCCTTTAAACTGAATAATGGGGAAAATAGACGTTCAAGTTAAATTAAAATTATTAAAAAATGCTCTAACGACACTAAAGGGGAATATAATGCACTCAAAATATAAAGAAGGGTACATTTGCAATATCTTAAATCGAATTCAACTATTTTTTTAAAATAATTCAAAATTGAAACTCTCTGTTATAACTTTTGGTGACAGAGGAGATAAATGACACCCGGCTACATGAAGGGGGCATTTTTGGTTGAGGCGAAGGGTTTTAATGTAAAGCACTTTCGATCTGTAAGTTTAAAATTAAACTTTTAAGGTTAACATAAAATACACTTTGCATTTTTAAATATTTTCTTTTTTAATAGAATCTAATTTCACCTGTTCCGATTTTTCTGACCTATTCCAACAATGACTTGTAGAAAAAAGGAGTAAACCCGAAGATTGAAATTTTTGTATTTTCGAAAAAATTAAGCATAAATTTTTAAAAATAAATAGTTTTTTATCCAGCATAATCGACTGTATATATTAGCCTCAATTTCTGCATAAGGATGCCGACAGATGGAACTAATAATAGGAATCAATACCCGAAATGAAATAATGTAAACGAGGCAGTATAAAGCTCGGCGTTAAACAGCGTACGCATTGGAAGTTTGGCACGATGATGATGGACAGGCCTTTCAGTTTTTTTAAGGTTTTCTGACAACGAAAAAATCATATTGATCAAAACACAATATTTAATATATTGACTGTAGCTAAATGAATAATGCAAATTTTTTTAAACTGACATCAACTCTTCGAAACCCATATGCAACGTCTACATTCGTCATAACAAAATAAACCACTGAGTCAGTGAGCTAAGTGGTTCACCTGGAGGTACTCTAGGCGTCTGATGGCTTAACATTACTCGCCGCGGCCATCGCAGTTGGATTATGTGAGGCAGTTCGCAGGGGCGGACGGCTCACGAGGCGGCCGGCCCTCTTTGCCACAATCCATTTACCTCTAAACCTAAGTGCAGCCGTAGCATCACATCAGAGAAATAATGGAATGGCGTGACCAGACGCGACCTAGAATATATTTTTGGTAAAGATCACGAAACAGAGATTCGAATTAGTTGGCTCAAAAATGTATGTTATGACCATCTCCTACCCTTTTAACAGTACTTCTGTTAATTTTCTGCCCGTGAATATATTTGCGAGCACTCATTGCTCCAGTTGAACACATTATGATAATATTAATAAAACTAGGTGTGTGCGGTGTGTCGCTTTGAGCCACCCACGGACGCCAAAAATGTAACACGAGTACTCTTGCAGTGCATTTCATCCACGTCAAATACGTATTTCTTCATTTCACGTTCAAGCCGTTCTCACTGATCAAATAGTTTGCGTTCTAGTTTATTTAGCCTTAGTATTTTTTAATTGCTTAATTATTCCTGATGATTTATTCACTGAACTTCGTCACTTCACTTCAGCTTTTGAACTGTCTTTGAAAATCATTTACCAATTGTGGCTAACCGAAGAACAATAAATATTGCACTACATGAACACCTTCTGCCTTAAACCATTCCCTCTCCTTATCGGCCCATGTATTTTACCCCCTTATGCTCCCATAAATGCCTGATCTCCACACCCTCTTCCATCCACAGCCTTCGGGATCTCACTGCGTTTGAAATACTTATTCATAGCCCCTACATCTGTCATCTTCCAATTTTTCCAAAACTTTTAGCTATCCTTCACACATATTCAACGCTTCATCAATGTTTTTCACACAACCAGACCCGTTTCATACAGCTTCTCCGCATCGTTCAAGCCTCCAATTTAGGATCAACCTAATCATTCAAAGAGCAGGTTTCAAAATCATGCAAACTTATACTCTACTTCTTCACTAATATTTCACCGTCTAATCACCATTTCATCTACGTGTATGGTGAATCACGAATAAAATTACTGTGAAAGTACTTTTTAATCTTTCCTTCCTTTTCTTATAATATTTTTCATCAATGTTCTCTACTCAAGACCCACCTTTATGATTATCGCAATTACTTTTTCTGACATATTAACTAATACACGCATTTTCAATTAAATTGATGACCGCATATGCATACTTCTCTTTTATTTCGTTCAAAACTATATTAACTACTGACTTGGCCCTTGTGATACTCGACAAAATCATGGTTTTTTTTTGCTTTTGAGTTATCCTTAATATACTTTTTACAATGGCTTTGCACCCGCTAAACAATGATTGAATTTGCTTGTTTGATTGGTTTACTAAATTTTAGTCATCCTCCTAAACTGATTTAATCGGCACCATATGATTTTATCATTGCCTCAAGCACACTCACAATATCTTTCAGCCTGTGTTTGATAGGTAAGATGAAAATAGCAGGGGCAGTTTTTAGAGCTCATCCCCTGCCCTAGACACTGTCCACTTAAGTTCTTCATCCCCTACATCTATTTCCGAGGACTGTTTAAGGTTCCAAATTATATCACAGCTATATTTAAAAGAGACACCCCTCTATTGCTATAACTAACGCAAGTAAGTATGCAAGTAACGTAACGTAACTAATGTACGCAAGTACGTAATTTAGTGTCAGGTACAATATTTACACTTCCTATCGGACTTTTAGTTGAGGAAGAAATTAAAATTGGCGTGAAACATTTTAGCCAAATTTATTCCCAAGAGCTTCTAAAACTTCTTCCCTCTTTTTGCTTAACTTGTAATTGAATTAACAGATTCGCATTATCTACTCCAACTGCTTTCTTTGCTTTAATACCCCATCTCTCCCTACTCTTTCGCTTTGTAATATATCGTAATAGTATATATATATATATATATATATATATATATATATATATATATATATATAATTATATTATCTACCATGCATTCCTTTTCTTAAATATGTGTAATAGTTCGTCACTCTTTTTAAATCCCTATGTAATCGTAGTGCAATATCTCACTCGGTTATTATCTTCCTATCAGGTAGTTTAAATTCGTACCATACCTCGTTATGGTTTTTGCACAGGTAAGGTAAATGAAAGCTTGCGGCACCCGAAAGATCTCGAACAAACTTTGTAAAATGAAACTCCACAGAAATTACAGGAAACTTTTTTCTCGTGTTTATTTAAACCTCGCAATACGCAGTTGAGACTTCACTCCCTAAATACGTGTGAAGCATTCCACCTAAAGAGCTAAACCAATACCAGTTACGTAAATTTTCTCCCAAATGTTACTAAGTATAAATGATGTGGTAAAATCGAGCGTTCACTTATTTTAATTTCAAAGCTCAGTATTATTGTTATATTTTTTCATTTTGCACGCGTTTTAGTAATTTAGTTTCTTGAAAAAACCTAAATAAACATTTTGTGTGCATTTTGTGCATCTCCATCAGGATGATAATTCCAATTTAATTATATTTCAAAACTCTTTATAGAATCTTATTAAATGCCAACGTTTTGACGAATAATATAATTTCTCTAAAAAATATCGTGATATATCTCCATACAAATCAAATAGTATAACTTAAGTATTTGAGAACTCTTATCTACTCACATACGTACTCCAATGAGTGGGTGAAAGAGTGAATGATACGAGTAATTAGAAGGCTGCAAATTTTTATCCTTAGTCAGGGGAATATCCGAATCTTTACATGAACTTCTTCTTTGCCACTTGCTCATAATCCAGAATTGAAAACAGAAATTTATTTTGTTGTACATGTCACTGATCGTGAGGCACTGAATCTTTACGCAACATTAAGTACAATAAAAGCTGAATCTTAAGATTATTCGTCCGAACAGGGTTATTAAAATGTCTAGCTGACAAACAATGGATTAGTAGTTCTACTGTCTCCTTTAGCATTAATATTTTCCTCATTATATGACTATTTAATATTTTAAGTAATGTGAATTGGCCCTTAAAGCCATTGAATTGGCTAAAATAAAACTATTTCTTCTCCTTGAGTCTTCATTAGTACGTGTTTTTTCGGCGTCAAAACTGTTCAGAATAAAATTTTTTGGGAACTAGCCTCGGAAAACTTATGTACCCTGAAGTCCTCGGTAGTTCTCTCCAATTTTCAGCGTGAATTTGAGCGATAACCATCGCTTAGGTCATGTTCTCGAGGAGATAAGTATATACTAACAACGCCTTAAAACAATTCCACGTTTTTCCTGACTCTGGAAATTCAAGTAGAAAGGGACATCTCCCATCAGTATTAAAAATTACATATTTAAGAAAGTCTAATAATGAACAACAAGATACACCTTTTTTACCTGATATATGTGTATAAGAAAACGCCAAACTGACAACACGCAGAGAAGTTAGTTCAACCTGAAAAAATGGAGTATTTTGAATAACTTCAGGTAAATAAGAATACCTTTGGTTACGAATGGCTCGATTTTTTACCCTTTAGACTTCTACACAGCCAGTCAAGAGATTTTATGAAAAAAACACGCTTTTTTCTGGATTCAAATCAGTTACCTTTGGTAAAAGGTGAACAGGTAACCCTTTAAAATAGTCCAATTTACTGTAGCGATGACATTTGAAAACCTTTTGAAAGTCATAATTACCAGTTTCATATTAGAAACGTCATTTACTAAGGCCGAGATTCAAATCCATCCCTTAGGCAGGATAATTTTCCCACTTTGAAATAATTTGCACTCGCACAAAGATCAAAGGGTGATCCCACCAAAATTAATCGTTTCCGGGCCAGGATTCAATCATTTCCGACCGGGATTGCCGCAAGGAGCATTCCCGGCGTCCCTATATATTAGTACCAGATAAAAACATTTTGTTTCGAACGCTGGTTGTATTATTCCAGAAGGTAAAACTCTGGGCCCCTAACCGGATGGCCTGGGTTTGATTTCCGGTGACGCCTTAGGGCACCCTCAGCTTTAGATGAACGCTTTCCCGAAATATACGCTCTGTATTTTTCGTTTCCTTTCATTTCGCGAAGTTTTGTTGGAGTTATTCAGTTATTGTTCGAAGTTAATCCTTTGCTGACCACACACGATTGTTTTCTCACTGAAGTTATTCAGTACAACTAAATGATTGTCACTTCCCTCGCCTACACTTTTACATCCGAAGATAAAGTCCAATCCAATTCCAATATAATGAGAATACTTCCTTTAGAAATAGTCCAAAATACTTACATGAATAGGCAGTAGAATTGATGCTTTTTTCATGAGAACAATTGCCTGTGTTTACACTTCTGTGAAAGTTATATTTTTGGGCCTACGTTTTTCTCTTTCTGTAATAGTGTTTTACTAATCAGCTCAAAATAAATTCATCCCCTATTTTCTATTTCATTGCAATGACGGCCTTACCTTGACTCTCCCACCTTCCGTTATAGATTACGATATTCCATCATCTTTAATTTAAGCTTACCCAAAAATGCTCTCCTTTACTATTATTCATCTTTTCTCATCCTTCTTAACTAAACTCTACGTCTGTATTCAGTCGGATAATCTTCAATATACTTCTAAAATATTTTTCACCCTCATTACTCACAATTATGCCATACAAAAATATGGAATAACAATGAGCAATTGTGACGGCTTTAAATAAATTCCAATTGAATTTCTAAAAAGAAAAACTATTCCACCAATTCGTTGAAAAAAGGTTAGTTCCAACGTGCGAATAAAATATAAAGTATATTGAAACGCAAAAAAGTCATGATATTTGATTAATATTTCCAATTTCTTTCAAACTAGATTTGATTTGTGGAAAACCAGGAAATTGATAAAAAATATTCAATGAAGTTATTAAAAAAAACGTTGAAATTTACGATACTCGCAACAGCAAGAATTGGGTCCGCTCGACGTTCACAAAGCTACGCAATTATTTATTTTGGAGTTTCAGTCGTAATTACCTGTCTTCCTCGAGTAGATACGATTTTTAAAATCGAAAAAAATGGCCTTCCGCGGCGCAATGGATTTGGACAAGAGCCAAACTCCGAAGGTCTCGGCCTGAAGGGGAAACTCGGAGGAGGAGGAAGAATAAGGGAGGGGGGGTGGAACAAAGCGCGTTAAATTATCACTCGACGCTCGCCCTCGGGAGAACAGACACAGCGGCTTTCCCTGAAAAGAGAGAGCAACAGGAATCGAATCCACACATGCAACAGTTTGCGCCTGCATTCGAAGCGAAACCCCGCGTTTTCTCACGCGCCGAATTCTAACACTTTTTTCCACAAAACGAAGGTGTAATGCAGCTTGTTATTCCGGATCGTGGAAAATTGATTCTTAATATCAAACCTAGCTACAATAGTACAATGTAAACCAAATGGACAAACTGCGGAGTTGACAAATATGCTCGTTGAAGATAGGAATAAGATTATGGAGTAACGAAAGTTCCGAGGAGTAAGATATCAATCGTTATCAATTTGATCAGCTGAATTTTTTCTTTATGGCTTAGTGAAGACAGTTTTCGACAGAAAATCAAGTGGGAAGGTGTTTACAGAAGGCCCCAAATGTTGTAGGAAGAAACCTGTAACACAACCAAAAACGAGGAAAATGGAGAGGTGTTCGGTTAGTTACATTGATGCAAGACTGCATCTAACCAGTTATCTGTCTGAATATTAATTATGATGAAAAGGACATTTCCTAATATGACTAAACTCCTGGTATCACTTCATGTTTTTCTTTCTCTTCATTCTTCCTTATTCTACTGCCATGAAGAAGACTAGCTCAAAAAATATTCATAATTGCTCTCCTCTTTTCATCAAATTCCATATATATCCAATATATCCAACTTATTAAGGACAGGTTTAGGACGATTTCTAATGTCGATTATCTTATGAGAATCGCGTTAATTTCCTTACTACTGCCTCAATACTTCAATAATACTACACTAATACTGCTACGATAATGATACTAAAATACTACTGCTTAACCATTATTGTTTTTATACTTAAACTATTATAATATAATTAACCATTACTTACATACTAAAACTACTATACTAATAATGCCACTAAAGAATTATACCTCTACTATTTCTACACTACTGTTTTGATACTACAACTTCTCTACATGTACAACATCTACTTCCACTACTCTTCCACTACTGGTACACATTATTGGACTACTGGGGTACGGCTACTAATATGCTACTTTCACTATTTACCACTAATCCCCTACTACTACTGCTTTTATAATGTAATCATTGAGAGTCATTAATGAATTTTATAAGTATGAAGCGACGACATCAACATTATCTACTGTTTGACCGCATTAGCGAGCGGAACTGTCTTAGCCATAGACGTGTAACATTATATACATTGTTGGATTTTCACATTGATAAATACGTACGTTTTTTTGTATATTCCCAAAGAATGGGGTCGTCTTATGCGAAGCCTATTTGTAAGAAAAAATCTGTGTGATTTTTTTAATGAAAAGTACAAGTTTGAAGGTCTCTTGGAGCTTCGTCTCTTCCGAGATCAACCTGGCCGACCGACCCTCTTTTAGAAACCCCTGCGTGAAAATCTTGGAACGGGAGCTATGAAAGGTGGAGAAGCGGAGCCAGTTGGTCTGGGAAAGCCAAGGAGAGGTCTAACCCCAAAATATTACTCATGTATATGCACATAAAAAGATACATACATAAACATTCCATCACTGAATTTCTTTTGAGTCTGTTCCATTATCCTAACTCACTATTACTTCTCCTGCCATAATAAACACCACCAATAGATCAAAGGCTCTGCGATGGGAAGTAGATTTTGTCATTAATATGCAAGCCTCTAACTTGGTCTCCTCAGAAAAAAAAATTCCTTTGCCGTTTCCCTGCCAACCCTCTTTCCGGTAAGATACACATTCATACGATGTGATACGACACACTCCTTCCCTGACCACACAGCACATAAACCCCCAAATAAACTACAGTACTTTCACCATAACAGCTGCCACTTTTTTCACACTAAATTCTCTCTTCTGAATTTTACTCTCCATTCACTGCCACCAAATCTGCCACTGTTCAAACTTATGTACTTGATACATTTCTTGCCAATTTACGTACTTCTCTCCACTATTGTCCAAAGACTCCCTAAGATGAAAATACCTCTGAAAATTCCACATTACCAAATCTTTCTGATATAATAACCGACAAACCCTCTCGATCTTCTTACTTCTCAGCCATAAAGTCCCTCAAAGATATTCTCACAAGTAATTTCCCCCTTCTGACTAATCACAAAACAACGACTGCCCTATTACATAAATTCCTTCCGTCAATTTTAAACGACACACCAACATCAGACATATTGAAATCCACTAAGCCCTTATCTAAATCCTCCGTAATTCACTAATCCACACCCCACCAATCAGCACATTGCAATCGACCAAATGTAAAATATACTCCATCTCCACCACACCTTACCTCTCTTCACAACAAGCCTTAACCACTCTATTCCCTTATAAACCTCCCGCAGGTAATTTACCAGCTAGATAGAAAACTCTTCTCCTTCTTCTACGCTGAAAAATGCGCTACAACCCTCAATATCTGCATAAACAATGGTTGCGCCTCCTACAACCCTTATTGAGCGTCAGCTTCTCTACGAGTACCAGTCCCGAAACGCGTATCTCTCCCCAATTTTCCCCTCCGTGCGAATTTTATCGTTTCAGTTATCGCCCACCTCTCCCACTCAGACATACCATTGCAGCAAGAAACCCTTGATGATGCTTGCATTACGTTTGTAGTGATATACTCGATTCGGCCTTGAGCCTTGCCCACTAGGGGGAACCCTCTCCGTTCCCGTCGACTCTCCCTCTTGAGACCCACCCCTCTGTCTCCCTTCCACTTATAATACATCTGTCCTCTTCTCTTGCCCGTCATCTGTGCTCCCAGTCTTCATCCTTCAGAGGAAAAAGATCGTTCTCGCAGCGAAATATTGGAAAAAACGAAATCGTGATTGTCCTATTTTTGTATTTTGTGCCATCCTCACAGTTGTTGCAACAATTATATTCACTTATGTGAACTATTGTTGATCAAGCTTTGCTTGCAAGCCATCAAATATTTTTGCTTATTGATTTTTTTGTCAACAACTCAAACTATAGATATGGACCGTTTACAGTCCCAGAAAGTAATGCAGAGAATATATTTTCTGGAAAGAAGAAATTCTCAATTTTATAAATAGATTTAGTCAATAATGAACACAAAGCTAGAATCTTCGCAACTTTTCTATATGTAAGAGATCCAGTATCATTCCAACCGATTGCGGAAGTGAGACTTGAGACTCTTATTCAGAATAACGAGAATATGCTCTGCATGAAGACATGCCGACCTGAACTTTGATTAAATCTCTTTTTAAGGTGTCCAGCCTAGCTATATATTCAACAAGCATTACGTCCCCCCCCCCCCAAGTGTAAACAAAGACTCGATGAAATAATCTCAAACAAAGAGGTCATGTCAATGATTGCTATAGTTGATGGCATTACTCAATATAAACAATAATGGAAACAATGGCCATTGCAAACTACGATTGAAATAATGGCATTCGTCATTTTCATGATCTCTTTAGCTGTAAACAGGAGTTCATGGGAATACATCCATATATTTTATCCGATATTGAACTTCTATTTGCATTACGGAAAGCGCGTTTTGACCATCCATCTGTCAGGGAAAATATTCCAACGAATTGGTAACATATAGCTTTTCCGTTTACCAGAGGCATAGCGCCTTTCTGCGAAGCACCTTTCACTCTTTTGCGTTTTGTTATGGTACCCTTTTACTGCAATCGCTCAAGTTAAGGCACGGAATGGAATGAACGCACGGTTTCCCATTGAAAAAAAGCTTCCGAAGGTCATCCATCATTTAAATATGCCTTAAATTGTACGTTTCCAGCGGAAAACAAGTTTTCCAGGACATCGTAGACTAAAGGTAAAGGAATGGAATTCGAACTGAACAAATGGGCAACCATTCACCTCGTCCAAGAAGGGTTTACGAGGAACAAAGAAGACATGTACTCGTTTAGGAGAACGTCATCCGTCATGTCGATGACGACGAGATATCTTGGAGTTCCCCGACGTCGAAGTCAAGGGGTGGAAACTGGGAAGAAAAAATGTCTGCAAATTACAGACAGACATAAGACATATCTAGACTTTCGATCCTACAAAAAAGTGAAAGGAAAGTAACGTGTATAATTTTGGCAACTGAAATATTACTAGAGCAACTTAGAATAATTGAGAGTATCTGACATCCATGTGTGTAATCTTGGCCTTTTAATTAGAGACGGGGACGTGGAATATTGGTACACTGCTAAAAAGCCAATTGTTAACGAAAACCTTGATTAGAGCTGGAGAAACAGCAGGACTAGATAAATTTAATATATGCAGTGTTCTTAAAGTACCCTCAAGTAAAACAAACGCGATGGGACCCGATTAAACGTAAGGCTTGGCACATAATTACATAATTGACCACCAGGCGCCAGAAGAACGACCCCAATGACAATCATGAGGAGGAAATGCACTTAAAATTTCTTCGTTTTAATATACAAGGGTGGTCTGAAAAGTTTCCGACCTTAGCAAATTTTAGAAAATGCACTTTAAATCGTAATTTAAGTGTGTTATTAGAAAAATTGTGGTACTTAAACCTACTACTAGGCTTACTCATATTACATACAAAATATGAAATGATTTAGTTTACCCATGACATTGTAAGAAAATAGTATGCACTAAAAATTGATTATATTATTATTATTATTATTAATATTAGTATTATTATTATTGTTATTGTTATTATTATTATTATTATTATTATTATCATTATCATTATCATTATCATTATCATTATCATTATCATTATCATTATCATTATCATTATCATTATTATTATTATTATTATTATTATTGTTCAAATTTATTATGATTTAGATTAAAGCATTTTATGCTTAAGTTCAGAAAATTATTATCTTTTCTATTTCAGTAAAGTTTGTAGTTTCCACTTCCGTTTAAAGTTTATTCACGACACTATACCCTTTATTATTACTCACTCCTACCTTTCTTACATGAAAGAGAGCTTTCACAAGTAAATTCAACGCCTCAAACAAATTTCATAAATTTGCCTTACAGTCATCAGCCAATATTTTCAAACAATTTTCCGTATCTCGTTAGTTTAAGCAACTTGATATGAATCATCACTAAAGTTTCTGCACGACAACTGCGAGTCATAATATGGAAATATTGACGTCCAACTATTAATTACTTTATACTTACGCGTACTTTACACGCAGTAAGCTCACAAAAAATTAAAGACGCCTCCTTTTTAAGCTGTCTAGTAAGACTACATTTTAATGAAATCCCGAAACGATCTCTTTGCCTCTATGATTTCAGAAGTTCTCCCGGCATTGCTTTTCCTTTTGAGCAATAAATAATGGGGACAACTTCTATTAACTCTTCAACGTCTTTTAATCAGCTGGTGTCTTTCAACAGCAGAACATCTGAGTCGCGATTAAAATTTTTGGGAGTAGCATAAAAAGAGCGTTCGATGACTACGCTTCCTCGAAGTCGGCATCAAATGAAATTTCAGAGCCATCAGCAGTAAATTTTAAGCCCAAATTTTGATTATCTGATACTTCAATGTGAATAGAAATAAATAATAAATCTGGGACGACTTTAGTACGGGTGGCTTTTATTGACTAAGTAATAAAAATTCTCGATATAAGATTCAAGAAAGTGCCAATGAAACACCTAAATAATTGTATCTGTATAAGTTTGTAACAAGAATCTGCTCTCACGTTTCGTAACTAAGTCGTCCATTATAATTAATATCAATTAACGAATAATTTAAATACTTATAGAACGTCATAAAAAGTTTGGAATTATAAATCAAATGATTGAATTGTATATTGAGTGGAGCCAAATATGAATTTATTTTTAACGCAAAGAAAAATTCCTTGCCAAGATGCATCAAGTGTTTTACTTTCCTTAAGAGTTGATTTACCTGTTAAATTATTTGATTCCTCTACTTTATGCTCTTTTCAATCTGGTGATCCCTTATACGATGGTATCAATTATCTCAGTTTTAATTTTAATCTAAGAATAATGTCTGATCTTAAAGCATTAGTATTTGACTTATGACTAGAGCTTAATACAAGTCAACAAGTAATTTTAATCGCTAACAATTACTAGCTGGAATCCGTCTGAAGTTAGATTGAAATTTAATATACCCCAGTTGGAGGATTATTAATTTTATTTCTTTGGATGTCTCCACCATTATGCATACAGGATACGCCTTGCTTTACCGTTTGCTACAGAGTTGAAAATAACTACCCTGAGGTTCTAGTTAAGTGGCTCAAAAGGCCTGGAGCGTAAATTAACACATGATTGTTAACAACCAACCAACAGTTACACCTTCTACCGAACATTTCTCTTTTCCAGCAGGTTACCTCATTGTCATAACATTGAGTCATAACAATATTGTTTTATTGTTAAAGCTGCTATATTCAATTTAAATTAAAGGGAAGTTGAGCTTCGTTAGTAAATTGATATATCTGCATAAGCTAACCGGAAAAAATAATGCGGTAATAATTATCTCAAACAATGGTGTGTTTCTTCATTAAATCATCGGTTTCTTACAAAAGCCATCCATTTCCAAGGAAAAAATTATTAATACCGCTTGAAAAGCATTGATAACCAATTGAAGAATAATAACCGATTGAATTGAATATTATATTCACTATTGCCATTTATAAGCCAAGATTTTAATACGTTAAATAACCGTTACTGCTTTTATCATAGCTCTACAATATTAACATATGCCTTAAGATATATCATAACCACATCCTGCTTCGCCTTCTGCACAAACATTCTTGTCATATCTTTCATATCTTTATTCGACTCTCTGAAAACAAAAATTATTTCCACCGATTTTTTTTTAGCCTTTCAACACGTAGAAAAGTAAGATCCTCTAATGCTTTGCAAAACTCACAGAGAACAACATTTCACCTACATACTCGCAATCTCTCACCCACTGAACTCAAACACTGGGTTCCGGCATTCATAAAAAAGAAGACTTAAATAAGAAAACAAGTTAATCTCATTTCGAATTTTCTTCCCGCACGAGCACTTTTATTAAAAAAAAATCCGGAGCAGCATTCCTTTCTGTCTTCTGCCGCGACACTGAAACCCGTCGGGCCTTCCAATTTTTTCGCCTCCCGCATCACTCTCAGCGTTTTCCTCAAGTCACGCCAACAGCGGCGGCGTCGCCTGACGTGGCGCAAAAGGGTATTAAAAAAAGGCTTTTCATCCGAAAGCCAAAAAGAGAGATAAAAAAGGGAGAGAGAGGAACACGAACTTTCTCTCTCATTCGAGCCTCGCTTGGGAGACGACAATGGGGAGGAAAATTCTTTATCGGCGTTTTCGATAACTCCTACCTCTCCCCAATCGCTAAAGGAAAATCACGGCTTCGGGGATGCGAGGGGTTTTTGCATTCTCAATTGAAGGAGGGGGGATAATTTCACGCAGCTGCTGGGATCTATTCCCTCCAACCACATTGACGAAAGAAGTAATCGAATGAACATCAGCTTTTTTTCTGAGCCATTCAAGGACTTTCTTTTTTAATTTAAGATCTGAATTGTATTTATATTACCTCATTAAGTACACTAGTTCGACCGATTACTGGTTTGGTTTGTACAATGTAGCAATGAAAAATAAATTATCCTTAATTACTTCCTACCATTTGGTGGTACCTGAGAATGATTGAGTGGTTTCTTGGGAAAGTAGAGAAGAAAAAAATCGCCTGTTTGGTTCAAATAAAATGAAATGAACAAGAGGTGGGTGTTTTTGGTGGATCGCGAGGTACCAGGTGCATAAGGAAATAGAGTGAATGTATGTATAATGGCTGGTGACCTACAACCCCCCTGCCACACGTCCTTGCGACAGCTAGTGGGATATTGTGTAGATGCAGAAGTAGAAATTTGGTTCTTGTACCAATGCCCTATTTGTTGACCATTCATACACGGAACTCAAGATGGAATGGGTACAGAGTCGGAAATTTAAGTAAGTAAGCTTTAAATCGCAACTCATGGAAGCCTAGTCCTCTCTCCCCCAATCCCGGATTCCTGATGAAAGTTTGAAAGAAGATGAAAGAAGAACATCGATTATAAAATTACCATACAAGATTTCTTTACTATATACTTTCGACAGATATAGTTTCAATTGTTCCGCGGGGCACAATCTTGGGTAGGAAACAATTCAGATGAAATAATGACTATCTATTCCGTTATGAGTCACGGAAGAAAGATTCTTTAAACGTAGCCATACAAAAATTAGCACCGGGCCATTTCATTAAACGCTCGGGAATTTTCCAAATGAAATTATTCTGCAATTGGTGGTAAATAAACGATTTTGATTAAAATTAGCTATGGAGGTTTTTAAATAGTATTATGTACAAAATGGGAAATGATTTGGCAGGAAGATGGCCTCACGAAAATATTTAACTCACACTGATAGGTGCGAGTCCTTGGTGATAAATCTTCGCAATGAAGAGTTTAAATGATTTCTCATCGTATGCATAAAATATTTTGCAGAATTGGAAAACGTCTTGGCATGATCCCAGATAAAAGGCACTTTCTCCGAGCCAACGGATACGCGTTTGATCTCGGGTCTTAAGTTGTCGCCTAAGTCTTGAGGGAGAGACGAGAGCGACATCCACTTCAAGCATGCTGAGAGAATGGTCGTGACCTTTCAAAAAATACGACACGAGAGTACTTGATGGAGCAGTCACTCCACTCCCACGCGCTTCAATGACTTCCAACCCTTCTCCCCGTCCGTGAATTGAGAGGAGAAAGTGCACATTCGAACACGCCCAGGCAGGTATAATTGAATCGCAATTACTGAAATGTAAATGTGTTGTCAACGGGTGAAAAGTCATGAATGTCAAGTACGTTTACCGCTTAATACTTTATTATCACGAAGAAAAGCATGCCCGAAAATTTATGATGTGATCTCATGCTTAAAAGTCATCCCTTATAACATTCATTCATGCCCATACTTCAGCGATATTCGGTTGAAATAGGCGGTATAGAACATCCAAAAGTTGCAGAGGTTGCTAGAAAATGGGCAATGGCGGTTTTAGGGATGACTTCAGGAAAAAGTTTATACCAGTGCCTGGGGAGATTTCCATATTTCATTAATTTTGGAAGAATGAATGTACATGGGATTTGCACGACACTGGCTGGTTACACATAGAGATTCTGGATTTTATTAGCAGAAGGGGTATATTTTTTATCCCCTTCGTTATGATGGAGATAGATTGCAAATGACACTTACACATTTTTAACTGCACTGTCTTTCGGAAAGAAGGTTCTGACCTCCCAGATTCTTTGGCCAAAACACCTTAATTCGGTCCAGCAACAAATGAAGCCATCGTAAATGGGGAAATTTTCTCCGGAAATGGTATTTTGAACAATAAGGTGACAATAACCTGTTATAGAAATACATGTGGAAGGTATGGCGAGAGAAAAGTCAGTTGAGTCACTATTCACTATTTTGCAATGCCTTGACAAGTACATCGGCTCTGTACTAACCGCATCCTGCTGTTAGCCTTTTGGTAGCCGTCACAAAGACATCCTAAAATATTCATTCTTATTTATTTACTCAATTGACTGTCGGAAAAAAACTTTTAATAAAATCTCGGACATCATCTTTTGCCAAGAATTTGCTGCAAATCGTTGCCACAGATTTCTCTTAACCCTTGTCCCCAATACTACGACAGAGTATACCTTTTATACTAGTACCGACTAGAACGCGACACACAACATAGGATTGGAAATTCCTATCGTCTTCTACTCCTGGTCGACTCTCTGTTAAATCATGTCGTAAATGTACTCACGTTCCACGCAGGCAAATAAGTTTATATGGATAAATTGTGTTCAAGGGGATTTGAAATCTAAAATGCTTCTCCTCTTCTTTCCTAAAAATGGAACGCCTGGATCCTTTCGCTATCCTCGTATTTTCACTGGCTGAACCGTCCCAAATGAGGCATTCCGCGCGAATCGTGAATTAATTCCCCATCCGCCGGCAAACCCCGGGCGAACTGACTGATATTGCTGAAATAGACCGCTGGAAAACCATTTCCCACGTACACTCGTATTTCATATCCGTCATTAAACCATGAAAATTGCAGGGCATTAACAGAATTAAGAGAGAGAGAGATAAAGCGATTTTTTCCCGAAAAAAATTTATAAAAGTTTCATGGATTTACTAAAGTTCCGAAGGAAAAACAGAAGGGCGTCAATAAACCTGACTAGGATATTTCACAAATAATCCGGCAAATGATAACCCCTGAGACCTCCTGAATCAAAGTCTCAGGATATATCCTTGCTCAGCTATTTCAAAAGTTTGTTGGTTATGTACTGTACTTAGTGGTTAGAGGATCCAGTCCGCAACATTTCTTTGCATATGTTTCGAGGGAAATGACGGGCTATTAAAATTTCGCAAATCTTGGTCCCACTCGAGAAGAATTTGAGTGTTCTCATGATAATTAAAAAAATGACACCTAATAACCTTTTTAACCTAATTAGCTCTTAGTAAAAACGTTCATTAACAGATGCAAGTTCGAATTAAACCCAAGATTGTTGAGATAAAATCCCATTTTTTCTTAATTCTTTCATGAATCCTTCCATCTGGATCCCCCATCTCTCATACTACTTGACTATGCTGTTCAAATTTTTATCACCGTGTACCTATATTAATTTTGGAATTACGATTTGAGAATAAGTGCTTGTTAATAATATCTTTTTTTTTAATATAAATGGTTTTGAGAATCTAGTTCAGTGATTTAAACGGTTTTACATATTCTTACTATTTCATTAAAGGTTATGAAAATATGAATGTGCAAATCAATTTATTTCATTAAAACAAAACTTCAATGAAAGAAATTCTAAAATATATAAAATCTCTTCACATGCGTATAAAATAATTTCCGAGACCTGTTAGAGAAATTTAAATCCAGTTTCACATAGTTACTTAAAGGTTCGGATTCTTTAAAGTTCACATTCAACCAATTCGCTAGCACTTCATATGAATGGCAGTGTACACAATTCGCAATTTCAAATATAAATGGAATATTTCTGTAAGTGAAGAATAAAATGCTTTAGAGGTAAACGGCGACTTAAAACCTTATTCTAAAAATTGAATATGGTTTAAATGACTTAACATTCTAACAAGCTTCAACAAAAATTACACGAGCATCTTTTTCTACTCCCGCTGAGGTATAAAATGTGTCTGCATATGGTGAATGTGTCTCTATTTTAAAACACTCCACAGAAGCATCTAATCGTAGTTTTTTTCGCAGAAAATTTCATCCCTATATCCCCGGAACGTTTTTTCACTCCTAAATATGTTATAATCTTTATTTTAAATTAAATCGTTCCTATATATTGGAAAACCTTGGAATAAACCCCTAATATTTTAATTTTATATATTTTTTCAATATGTTATAACTGACTAACGTTATTTCTATTCATTCATTACTTCATCAATGGTTATAATGAAATTTAACATAGGAAACAATTTTATTTAAATATAGTTTATCATAAATTGTACGCAGGTTTGAATGCAACTCGATACGCTCATAAGATGAACATTCTTTCAAAACGGGGATTTCGGATCGTTAAGTATCATCTATTTTGTTGCTATCATTATGTATTTATATATAAGTACAACGGTACAATAAATAGTTTTGAACGTGAAATTGAAATTGTAACTCATGGAAGCTACACACACATTAAGGCGATTATACAAATTCACTAAAAGCAACCAAATATTGTCCGCTATAATTTCCTGATTTGACCATTGTTGAAGTTTCTCTGGCCTAAATTTACCATAACCCTTGGTCAAGTTTCCTAATTAAAAATCTCTACCATTAAGGACCGATGAACACGTGGATAATGATATGAAAAGCTATAAAAAATGACTCGTGTGTAATGAACACTTTGATATACATGCACGAGTTTAGAAAATAAGGGAAGCGTTACTAAATATGCTCATACGGTAAAAAGCAAGTGCCACCCGGGAAAAGGTCCATTTTACTCAAAAATTGAGTAGGGACAACTTTTGGGTCAACTCGTGGGTTACATTAATTAGGGAATGCGGCATGAACTTCATGAGTGCCCCTTTAATTAATATACGCCTGATTGCGGAGTATAATACTTCAAAGTCCTTTCTTGTAGGAACTTCATTATAGAACTTTGTCATCATGCCTCTGCCTGCATCTCTGCTCTAAGCATACACAAGTGACTAATCTTTGAACCGGGATAGCACCTCATAACCATTTGCTTGGTTAAATAATATTTAACGCATTCCATGGATGATCAATCAAGCTATGCCTCCGAGTGTCTTTACAGCAAGGGCAACATAGGGATTAATAGCTAGGATACCGAGTGACATACAATAGGAAAGGAGAAATTGTGAAAGACTTAGGAGGAAAGGAAATATCTACAAAATTTTCCAATAGGCATGACTGAATAGCGGTTTATTGTTCACCTCTGCTCTAAAATTAATTGTACCCACACCAGTGAAATCTGTTGTCCTTGTATAAAAACATATTTGCAAATTATATGGAGATATTACATGGATAATACTCTGAATATATATATATAGTATATATATATATACATACATATATATACATATATATATATACATATTTATATATACATACATATATATACATATATATATATACATATATATATATACATATATATATATATATATATACATACATATATATATACATACATATATATACATATATATATATTAGGGAAAGGCCCGAACTTTAAAAAGTTTTGATAAGCATAAATATATTAGAATTACTGAAGAACATGTGATTTAATAAATAAGCCAATAAAGATTGGTCTAGTAATTACAAACTGGTTTACATAATAATGAAATTTTGAATATATATAATCACATCATAAACAATTGAAGACTATTAACATAAAGTGTGCTTCCTTGAAAATCTTATGGTAGTATTTTCATAAGTACTATTCTGTTTAATATCTATTCTCAAATTATAATATTAAAAATATGTTAAGTAATGTGTTAGAAAAATATTTAAAATCGAACTATCCGCGAAATATATAGGCCCGTATAAACCCCAGTATATAGAGCCATAAAATTCTTAGATTTCAAATAAATCAATTTCTAGAGACTGAAGCATCTAAAACATCTCATTTTCTCCGTTAATTTATTAATCGCAACCTTAATGACTAGGCAGCATGTTCAAGAAAAATGTCCTCGAAGATACAAATCTGTTCCTTATTCTGTGGAATAAAATTATACCCACCCTTTGATCATCATTTTTATGGGAAAAAAGGAATATTCTCCGCACCTATTACAATACCCAACACAGTAAACAAAAGATTTTATTTCGCTCAAGCAGCCTAAAATCTTTTATTTGCTATGTAAAATCTATTGTTATAAATATTCAATTCATTTAACGTTAATAAAATATTCACTTCTTTTAGAAAAATAATCATGAAATGGAAATATTTCAAATCTTCTAAGTTAACATTTCAGAAAATAATCCATAAAAAGATATTCACTTGAGATCAAATAATTTTTTAACTTTAACAAATTCGTTGGCATTTGGTGAATTTTTGAATTAAGATTTTGAAAAAGAGCCAGGCATAAAAATATTTAAAACATATGTACCCGCAATTATTAATTTACACATCTCTTACCGGTTTAAAGATATCATTTATCAAAAATAATAATGTTCTCCATGCGGAAAATATCTGGTAATATCCCAGACAGACTTTCATATCTTGATCAAATTACGTAGCATAGAACTTAGATTTTAATTAAAGTTATCCTTCCTTCTTTCGATTACCCATAGGATCCAAACTTCAAAATTCGTTTTACTTGTAAGTATAAGCACAGAAAAAAATCACCAGAATATGAGCTATCATCGAAGGAGGGCTGTCGAAGAAGGGATAACTTAAATTTGTTTTTTAATTGATTCTGCTGCTGAGACCACAGATTCCTTCGGTGGCTTTTGACAGAAAGGTCTTCCTTGTTATCGGATTATATTGCTTCTATTAATTAATCCAAAACTCATCGATAGTTAAGTTCCTTATTAAGAAACTGTTTCTTCTCTGCCAAAAGGTAGCGCAGAAGGCTCAATCGATACATCGCCTTTTCCGAAATCTTCCGGTGAATTCATTCCTTGGGGGCATGTCGTTCTCCCGGTCGGGATTTCATCTCACTCATTAAAAAAATCATTTTATACATGAAGATTCGACGTCAGTGCGGTTAACAAAAAGGGAACTTCCCAAGAGAGGGGAACTTTTCTACCTCACCCCAATGATTTCAGCATTATTAGCAAACCCATACTCTGGCCAAGACCGTCGACTAGGTCAACAAGTTTGAAAGACTGAAGAAACAGACCGAATTGTTTGAACAAGATAAGATGAGCAACCTTGAGGGCGCAGATAAAATTTCAAAACATTCAAGGTCATTTGGTAATCAGGTTAATTAACTTGAACTTCAAAACTGAATATTTGCGAAGAACAAAAAATAAATGAATTTATTTTACTCCGTACGTTATTTGTTTGGGTAATTTTCGTATTTTTTACTCACTTAGATAAATTTGATTTAAATGTTTAAAAAATTAGTGCGAACTACTTTAAGACTACAGACTTAGCTACTTTAAATACATTTACTTTTAAAACTCATGCATCCCCAACTGGATAATTTATAATAACTATTGAGAAACTATAAACGTAAAAGTAATCACAAATTGAGCATTAAAATGATATAACCTGACGATATGTAAGTACTAGAACTATGGAATCCAACGACAGTTTCAATTAACCATTCAATTTATCATTAAGAATTTATGGCTGATTTAAACCCTCATAAGGAATTTTAACATATAAATTCTTAGGGCTTGGGTTAAGTAGAGTGAGTACTATACCTTTTGTAGAAAACATAGAATAAAGTATAAAATAAGTGTTCCAACACTAATATGTAAATTTCACATTTCGTAGGGTTAAGCATTATTTGAGCTCTACTACCACCCATCAAACCAACATCACGACTGTTTATCTAGTGTTTTTTCAGCCATAAAATTAATATTTCAATCTACAGTTTACATTGATTGTTACAGCAGTTAATATGAAAAATGGACATATCCAATCGCACACTTTCATAAACAATTGGCGAAGATGAACTATTCGAATATCATGATTTTTAACTTTAACTCTTGGAGCATTTATTTCATTCGCTTTATTTCAAATGATGAATCTGGCTACAATTAATGCTGTTTGAAATTGCGTGTGGTTGAATTCCATGTTGAATTCTCATGAGCAGTGAAAATTAATGAAAATAGATAGTAAAAGAAGACAGAATAATAATATCCGTCGATTAGCGATTATTATTTAAGTACTCCGTTAGTAACTGCGTGCTGTTCCTGCTTTCATATTTCTCCGTAATAATCTTCTCTCTTTCTGGCTATGGTAAGGTCTTTCTTGCTTTTTACTATTTACCCATTCTAAGCCAAATATCCGAAGAGTCTCCCGAGTCAAGACATTCTTATTCCCTCGACTACTAAATTTCGGAAACGGACAACCCAACACTCCATATCTAAGTTTTCTCTAGACTTTTCCTGTGGCATCTATTATATATTCCTCCGTTTTAAATACGTACTTAATCTCATGTAATTCTTCTCCTATTAACTAATAAATTTTTCTTTGATTTATTCACGCATTTACTTTTAAAATTTTCTGGATAAATGGTCTACTAATTTAAGTTTCGTACGTTTATGTCTTACCGTTCATCCAAACCTTTCTTCCCACTTTTCGTTCAACTGCTGGAAAGATACAGCTGATGATGGATACCCTCTCTTGCTTTCCTACCTATTATTAACCATTCAAATTACTCATAACATTTCCTTAACTGCAATTGGTGAGAAAAGGTTTCAAATAAGTCCTCCTTCCCTGAATTTTTCTCCTGTCTTCCGCAGTACGTTCATTAACGGTGTCCACTGCATTTAGAAAAATTCTTTTTTTCAAATTTCATGAAAAACAAATAGGCATCCAAATTGTATTATATTTTGGCTTTCTAAAAACATTCTCGACAATATTTTTCGAGTACACGATTCACTGCCCTTAGTGCACTTAAACTAATACTTGCACATACACTCGTGTTTCCCCTAATCCAACCTTTTTGTGATCTTTATAGTGCAGGCCTTATCCGGCCATAGTTGTTCATTTTAACTTCATATTTTGCCCCTTTCATTACATTTACAGAGTGAAATTTCAACGATTAATTTAGTAACAACCCTTAAGAGGGCTACAGATAAAAATTAACTTCATTTAAAGATGAAATATCAATATTACATTTAATTAAAGCCATTAATTCGCCAGTGAATTATTAAGCTCTAAAACTGCTGGCCTAATATGTTTTTTAGATTTTAATGTAAAAGCACGGACGGACCATCAATCATTTACGTTAAAAAATTGTTAATATAAACTGATATATATGATATATCTAATCATAAACACAGTAATCAACTGCGTGTGAAATTCACGTATCAAGGTATGGGGGGCAGTTATTTTTCCTGTGCCGTCTATGGTTTCCCAGGAAGATCTGGTACCCGAAAAATCAGTAGTTTCAGCACAATTGGAGTTGAGAGTGCCGAGAGAGGCGTTATAAAAACAATTGGAAATATATATCTATATATATTTTTTCCCTGGACTACCGCGACCCACGTGTACATACATACATACATATATATATATATATATATATATATATATATATATATATATATATATATATATATATATATATAAGTCTCACTTGAAGAAGGCTTCTGAAAGGGCCGAAAGCTCGAACAATTTACCGTGTGAGTGTCCTTTAAATATTGATATTCTATTTGTGTTCCATTGTGCCGTCCCATTATATATATATATAATAAAATATATATATATATATATATATATATATATATATATTTACACGTGGGTCGCGGTGGTCCAGGGGAAAAATATATATAGATATATATTTCCAATTGTTTTTATAACGCCTCTCTCGTCCACGGGTGTACATCTATATATATATATAGATGGATAGATAGTAGGTCCCAGTAGTCCTGGGGGTAGAGCGTTGGACTGCAGATCGAGGGGCCCGGGTTCGATTTCCGGGCAAGGCCCTCTGGGGCACCTGCAGCTCCACCCAAGCTCATAGTCTTATAAACAGATTGGATTTATAGTTACAAAGTCCTCTCTTAACCCTAACCCAGATGAACAAACACCGATGCACATGGCGGAACTCTAGCCTATAACATAGGAGTCAGCTTGATTCCACCATGCACACCACGTCACCCCTATCTCTAGAAAAATTAGAACTTTAGTCTTCCTATGATGTCACGTCAGACAACCGGTTTGGCAGTGGGTGTAAAACAACCACAAAACAACTCCAAAAAAATGATTCAAATAACACACCATTCATACCTTAATGAAATTTTAAATTGATTAAATTCAAACATCATCGCTGAGGGCGTAAATCAAATTTGACTTTTTTATGTGACAACAAACTTGTGGCACAAATGGACACGAGAATATTTGTGCATGCATGCCACTACTTTTTCCCAATACTGCATATTCCAACGAAACGACAAAATGTCTCGCCAAATTAACCTGATGTGCTGAGAAAGGTTGATAATCCTCTTTGTGTGCACCACACATGAAATTAATGATTGTTGGCCCAATTCATTTCCACGCGAAAACATAATTTTAGTCAAAAAAATTGATTGGGCTCATTCATTGAACAGTTTAACCAGGTGAATGCCCAAAACTTATCCTATATGCGGTAATTATACCCTCTGTGGCACTCCTATTATACTTTTATATTCATCCGAGATCGCTTAACGATTTGTATGGGCAGATCGAGGACAAGTAAAAGAAGAGAAGTTAAGGATGGAGAAGAACAGATGGACAGTTTAACGCATGATGAACAAGGAGAAAAACGGGACCACATATATATTGACTGGGAGTAAGCCGACATGGTAGTTAATCTTTAGGTTACAGTGGCGAACGCGCAATGAACACCCACTGACCACCAAATAACGCCACATCCATGGCGAGCTCCAGTTAGCAAAATAAAAAATTACCCATTTCTGAGGAGCGAGTCGGAGGTTGCGGCCCTAAAGTTAATTGAATCGTACAATGGGCACCGAACCGACTCGATAACAGGACCACAGTAATGAGTTACAACTCACAGCCTCTCTCCCAAATGCGTGAAATCAATTGTTGGAGACAGAGTTGTTGGCTGTGTTAGTAGTATAGTAAGTGCTATATCGACACACCATTCTCACCGCCAACAAATATCCCCTTTAACTGGGGAAGTCTTTCCGATATCCGGTCGACACTCAACATCTCCCGATTGAAAGTAGGGAAGGGCGTATTACTGCCGCATTGATTTACAATTTCGTATTCGGTACCCTACAACCTGTTATTCTCTTCCCCCGGCCCCGATAGAGAACCCATGGATAACCAACGTGCAGGTGGAGGACATTGAGAATCACTTTACCCACTGCTTCCCACTGGAGTGGCCCCTCAGAGAGGCTTAAGGGGCCAAACCCCTTGAGAGATAGAGAGAGAGGTTTAGGCTGAGATGGAACGGGGGAGGGGGTTTATTGGGAGAGAAGGTACGAGGATACACGGAAAGAGGAAATTGGGAGGGGTATCCGGGGAAGGGTTTGGAAGTGGGTGCGGGGTAGGAGAAGAGTGAGGCTTAGAGCTGAGGAAAGGATACAATCGAGAATGCACAAGGACAAACGGCTTCATAAGGACGGAAGTAAGATCATCAGATCCTATGTCCTTACCGAACTTGTCAGTCCCGATATCTGACTTTCCCTACGAAAATGATTTGAATTCAATCTAATCTTTGGATCGGATTCCCCTAAACGATTACCACAAACGACAATATATGGCATGCATCGGAAAAAGTTGCAGTGATTTACGCTATATAATGTCATATAATTCTTTCAAACTTTCTTTACTTATAATAGAACTGGAATGAAATGTCTTGACCATGATTAGAAAATATGTTTCCCATGGGAAACAATCTACGTCCTTAAGAATAATAATGTTATTTTAAAGGATGCCATGATAGTCTAGTGGGTAGAGCGTCTGGCCACTAAGGGGAAAGTGGTGGTTTCAAATACGGATGATGCATCAGGAAATTCAATATGCATGGTTTTTGGGGTTTCAGTTGACCCTGGGAGGCTAGAGGGATGTATAAAGAAAGGAACTGCCACCCCTCAACTGATGTATGAATTTTGGATTCCGGATGGTGGCTTGAGAGTCTAATGCTTTAGTTTATTAATTGTGGGGTTCAAGTCTAGGGTATGCCATTGAACAATCGTATCCAAGGGGTGTGGTTATCTTGTAATCATAATTCCCAGGATATCATGTGGCTCAGGGAAATCACTCTAGTATAACTATGTGAATTTAATTCACCTTATTTTGAAATTAATGCTGCTTTTATCTATCAAATTTTCGGATTGCTTGCTCCGGAGGAGGTGAGTTCAACTATTTTATCGCAAAACTGCATTCGTCAACCTGTTGCACAAAACACATTAACTCACATAACAAAGTTTTTTAGCATAGCCATATGTTCTTAAAAATATATAGTACATTACTATACTACATTTTCCTAATTCCAAACAAAAGCAGAGGCTGCTAAGAGCTAAGAATACTTCCTATGCATAGAGTTTAAGTTATCATATCAAAAACGTAATTCACTATTGTCCTTGATATTCATATTTATGATTAGACTGTGTCTGGATTCGTCCTTCCTCTTTTATCCGGAGTTTCCTAACATCCTCATGATTTTTTTAATTTTGATGTTCGCCATAGCTTTTCTTGAATTACATGTAATAAATGGTTATTGGCGGAAACGAGGAGTAAATTACCACCGGTGTAGTTGTGTAATCAGTTCCAACGAAATGCAACTTTGACGTGGTGGAAGGGCGTATTGTGTTCTAATGACCCCTATTACCCTGTTGGTTTGGAAAATGGTAAATGCTGCCATGATAAAATAGGTCGAAGGGTAGAGGATAGAAGTAAGGTAGACCTCGCAGCGGCTGTTCCTCGGTGATACAGCTGTAAAAGGTGTTTGATTGCAATGGTGCGGTCATATGAGCGATCGTGTCACGTTAAAAATACTATTGAGGGATACTGGAAAAAAACTCCATTTTTATCTGAATATAGTGATGAGGAAAAAAAACTTTAAAATGAGTCTCAGCAACTTCGGGTTCAGTCCACAAGGCAGTGTAGCCTTATTGTCAGAGAGATAAGGACTCCGCGGTCGTCATCAAATGAAATCCTTTCAAATAAGAATCGGTTACAGAAGCAGGAAAGAAAACAAAGAAGTAGATCAAACCATCTAGTATAAGCACCTGTAATATTAGGTCGATTCTGAGAGCATGGAAGTAAGAAAATATAAAGAGGGAGTTAGAGAGAAGAAATAGATATTTTAGAGCTGAGCGGAATGAGATAAAATGATAGCGGGGATTAATGGAGTAATAGTTTTGAGGTTATATACAGGAGAGGGAAAGAGAGTGAGGAGTGGCAATAGTAGTGAACAAAAAGGAAATGAGCGTAGTAAACACAGAGAACGCGACTGATAGAATATAATTAGTAGAGGTAAAAGCTTAATCAACGAATTGGGTCATCGTTCAGATTTATATACCACCAAGCAATTATGGGGAGAAATAAATAGACATAGCATATGATTAATTAGAGGAAATAATTGCAAGTGTTCCTGGAAGGAAATATTTTATATTGATGGGGGAATGGAACGCCGGAGTGGGTGATGGGATTGTAGATAGTAAAGTGGGAGAACTATGGTTTACGAAAAAAGAAAGTCCGTAGGGAGAAAGCAATGGATTACTGACGGATAATTAATAGAAGGATAATAGAATGGAAAGATAATTGGCTTAATCAAAATGAACACTTGGTTCAAACGTCACTTTAGGCTTAGATAAACATGGATAATACCCAGGGACTTACAAAAATATCAGTTAGACCATAATAGATTCAGACAGGTTAAAGAATGCGAATAGGGGAGTATCACCTTGGGTCCAGAAAAGGGAGAGGTACGCGTTCATAGCAGTTATGAGTCTACCAAAAGAGAAAAACGTAGGGTACAATCACAATGCATAGCTAGCCCGTTGTCCAAGGTGTTACAATCATTGCTGGGCTAATTATAAAGCAGTGTGATAGGTATGGGGTATCAATTTAACAAATGAAATGTAGGCATAGTCATAAGGTTTTCGAGAAAGAGAGAGATCAAGTTATACGTAAAAATAGGATGTTAACAACAAGATGTAGTGGGGCAATTTACCTATCTAGGTAAATTTTTGGACCAAAATATCGGAAGGGACATGAGCATAAGATTTGCGTTAGGAAAAGCAGCTCCCACAAGGAAGAGAGAATTGAAGAAGAAAGGACTCGTTAAAACCTTTATATGAAGCGTGGTTCTATGTGGCGCAGAACCATGGCCTTTGAGAAAATATAATAGGCATAGTTTGAAGGCTTCTGAAATATGAATGTGGAGAGGAATCGAAAAGATAAAATGTACGGGAAGAAAAACAAACGAATAAGAACAAGGTATGGTAGGGGAGGAGAGCAGAAAAAATCCAAAGGCAGGAAATAAGGGGGAAGAGCATTTTGATTGACGATGGCGATGGGATGTGGACTCTGGCAAAGGGGAGGACCTTAGGCAAACGAGGAAAGAGTAGGAAAACAAAGGTATGGGTCAGGCTGGATGGAATGAAGAGGGGAATGATGCATGGGGAAATGAAGAAGGGTTGATTATTAGGTCTGTCAACAGGTTGTGTTTTTTTTGGGAAAGGCTAAAAAATGTACCGATGTTCAGTCTGTAGCCATCTAAAACCTACCTTCAATGGTAGTAGCGCTAATAATAATAATAATTGCGCAATAGTTATAAATTATAATATCCGTTCATAATTTACGCATACCTAAACTTAAATTAGTGGAAATGAAAATTCTTTTCACCAATTAAAGCTCCATTGATTTGAATTTTTTCAATGGTGATATTTCTCATATAATCATTATTGACAGCAAGCAATAGTAACCTATATATATATATATATATATATATATATATATATATATATATATTCCTAGAATACTGATCGGTAGTATTTTAAATACTTGTAAAGATGTACGCCGAGGTATTACCCATATTTAAAATAGTCATCATGCATACTTATACATCGTTTTAATGCCTCTTTGTCAACAGAACTTTAAGTCTGGAATACCAAAAAGCGATCATATATTTAAAATGCTTACCTTTGATAATAAAAACCGCCAGTCAATAAAATGAAAATTTTCATAAATATAACTATTGCTAAATATGGAATAATTTGATAATTGTTACATGATTTACGTGATAAAAGAATACACGACTAAGAAAATATTTTCATTTTCCCCTGAATAAAAATACTTCCCGAATCTGCCCCAGGTACCACCACGACCTTACTCTATATTTCTCATCACTCCTCGTCATAACATTATTTAATTAAGTGATTATTTTTCTCCGGTATATTCCCTTTGCCAAAGGCAATTGTTCCATCCCTTTAATTAATTTATCATCAGAGCAAAAAGGATGAAATAATAAAACTAAAAGTTAACGAAAATATTATATGAGCTAAACGAATAGTAAAGTATCTACATTGCCTGTATTTCCGAAATATATTTAATGCTGTCCGGAGTAGATTTCCAAAGCTATAGAATAACAATCGAAATAAGAGGCATGAATGCGCAAGACGTGTCCTATGAAGTTAAATCCAATTCGATCCATTAGGCAGCCCAGTAATGCGTGTAGCTGCTAGTGATATTTAAATCTAGTCGCACATGAGAGAAGACTAACTTAACAGATTCGACTAGAATTTTTATTTTTTACGACCATGGTTTCGTTGCAATACAACCTCAGCAGCTGATTTTGCCTTTTAATGAAACCATGGTCTTGAAAAATAAAAATTCTAGTGGAATCTGCCAAGTTGGTCTTTTTTTCATTGACGCTGACTTCCACCAAGTAGCACCTGGTACTGTTTCTCATAGGTATTTAAACCTTACTGCAAAACTTTCTTGGCCATGTGTTAATTTTGGTTTACACCAAATTAGATGCCAAAATAGTTAACAATTTCAAAACATCAATGCTCATTTTGCTCCGAGAGAACGCCTTTAGCTCTCCGACTCACTTACTTCCATGAAAGGCACAAATTGAAAGAAGGAAAAATTAAATTGCATAACATATTGCCAACAAATTGAAATTTGTGAAAACCTAATACGTAGATTACAGTCATGGGCACAACGACCTCCAGAAATACTTCAGAATAATTGCTGAAAAAAATCAGACGATGATCATTGTCAAGTATTTCCTGGCATGTACGAATGATAAAAATATGTTAGTTAAATATTGGTTGAAAGGATAAGTTCAAGTTAGACGCAAATCCATTGAGCGAGGAAAAACCTCTGAGAATAGTTAAAGTGACTGTAATGGGTAAAGAAAAAACTAAAAGAGATAAAAGTAACCTCAAATTGTACCAAAAACTACAAAAGAGAAAGTTCCGCCGTGGGAAACCTAGGACCGCTTGTTTGCCCATTTGAAAAAATTCCTCGACGAGAAGCGGACATGAGGAAATGGCAATTGGTAAATATCTGCCAAGAGCTGCCACCGAAATGGATGAATACTGTAAAGGATCGCGGAGGTGGAAAGATGAAGACCTAGCACTTCAGCCAAGTCGTAAAATAAACAAGAATGAGCCACACAAAACGATTCCTCAAACATGCTAATATTTTAAAGTGTAAATATTTTCCATCGTTTCGACATGGTACGAAATAAAACCAAAGGAAACGAATCCATGACGGCTATGTTACAAAAATTGAAAAGGAAAGTATAGTTAGAAACCACAGCAAAAATAGCAAAAAATGTTCCAATGTCCCAAGTCCACCTTCACCTCTAGCTGTACGAAAATAATAGCAATGGCATCCCACCGAAAGCATCCATGAAAAGTAAATTTTGTTTTAAAAAACATATTTTTTATACGTTTCACTCAACTTTAATTTTTAAAAACTCTACGGTGCATTTCAAAACACACGAGTTATCCGTACACTTTTTCGGCAACACTTCATGAAATCTAAATATTAAATTAAGTCATCAAATTGAACCCAAGAATTACATTGAAAATCCGAAAAAACTAATCAAGATACATAGTCATTGGGAGATATGCTCTCTTTCGGGGTTGTGGTATCAAGTAAAGGGTTTTCAATTTTTAAAAAGTTATTTCTAAATAATGGGAAAGTATTCTTATCAATAATTTTTGTCATAGATCATTTGTGCTAACGATTTTTCAGAAGACGAAGAATGAACACAAAACAACAGTCGTTCGGCTTACATCGATGCCATGAAATCTACTTACATAGGCTTATCGCTAACCCGAAAGTTGACAAGACAATACAAGTTCTCGAATGAATTTGCCGAAGGTATTCACGGTGGCTCAGATTTTGCCAGACTCGTGAATGAATCTGAAGGAAAAAAGTTACTTGGAAGGAAGAATGCGCGTAAGATTTAACACTTGGCCTATGCACAGCTCTGGTGGAAGGGGTGAAATATGAGTTGGCAATGGCCCATCATCTGATGGCACAACGAGCGGTTCGGGCAGAGGGGAATGTGCAAGCAGGGTAAGGGGAAAACGCTCGGAAAAGAGGTTAAGGCGGTTGGGTGAAGGGTAGAAAGGGGAGGGAAGGAAGGAGGAAGAAGAAGAAAGTAAGGGTGGGAGAATGGAGGAGACGCGGGGAACGTGATGGAGGGAAAGGGAACGGGAAGGACAAAGGCAGGCGAAAAGAAAGAAGCGAGAGTAAAAAGGGTCGACCAGGTCAATGCGGGTGGGAGAGAGAAGCAAGACGATGGGTTTTGGTGCAGGGAGAGAAGGTTCAGGGAAGAGCGTGAGGTAAAGGATAAAAGGGTTTCAAGAAATGAGTGCGGGGTGGAGGGGAGAGTGTGGGAGGGTTGGATGTAAAGCGGGGAGGAGGGTTTTTAAGGGTTGGGGAGAGGAGGGGATGGAAGGGAGACCAGAGAGGGGAAATAAATAAGACGCGTTTCTGAGAGGAAAAGAGAAAGGAAAATGGAGGTATTAGAGACGAGGCTTGAGGAACACACGATAGACGTTGTCAAATATGGTGGTGTACACAGCAATAAAAAGATACGATTTAGGCCGACTGATTGCCCGGCTAATTAAATATAAATGATCGCTTAAGCGGTAAGATTGTATTCTATGAAGAAATACGATACTCGTTATTACTCTGACCTTAGTCGCCTTGGATTCTCGGTTGAAGTCTCAGAAGAAGGTCTCCGGTCTATGTCACTGAAGTGGATCACAAAGAAAGCAGTTTTGGGGGAAAAATCCACAGTCGTTTGTTGTCACAAAGAAGAAAATGTTCCATTCACGCAGTCACTTGCACTCGGCGTTAATCTTGAATTTTCACGACACATATCACCGACCATACACTTCGGGGCTCTGAATACTACTGCTGATTGTCCAGGAGTGCTCCCTACACACGAAGCGGCAGAATCAACTGGGCATTTAAGTATATATATGCCTTTTAGTGCGTGGTGGTATGGAAGGAGCGGAATTTAAAGGGAGAGAAAAGTACCATTTAACCACATAAAGACCGCGGAGAGTGTCCGTTATGGTCACATGGATTTCCATTCACTCAAAGCCCGTTCATCTGAATGAAGAAGGACAAATTTTGACTGAGGAGAAAGCTCGGATTGCATCTAAATTTTTACAGAGGAAAACTAGAGGAGAGATTATTCTGGTCGAATAGATAAGCATAATTTTGAAAATTTCGTTGTTTATGAGTGCAAATAATGGAGAAAAGAACAATTAAATTAAAGTTGTATTAATTCTGTTAAGTATTGTCCTTAAAAATGTGAGTATTTAAATTCTTACTACCTACCTGACTGAGTTTCTTTTGGTTTGTATCGATCATATTTTGCTTTTTGACGTCTTGCATTCGACTTTCCTTGATTTTCTTATCAACTACATCTTTAATGCAGCCTGCTTTATTGAGTACATTTCATTTTTTGACTCATAGAATATAAAATAGCATTGTGGAAATTTGGTTATGTGTACATATATATATATATATATATATATATATATATATATATATATATATATATATATATATATACATATATATGTGCGATGGCTTAGTTGCATAAAATTTTGGATGTAGTGTTACAATGATGTTATTCTTGACATTTAAGCTTATTACAGAGTATAACCATCCACTTATTTTTAATCAATGTAGGTTCATACGGAAATGAACTTCATCCATTCGTTCAGGACGGTTAAGGTTTAGTCTGCTCGATCGATATAGAACGTTTTTTAGACAAGTTACACATGAATAATGAAGTATTGAAATGAAATGACTAAAATGACTTAGTAATTCCACACACCATATTTTGATCACGACTCAGGTTTCGACGTTGAACGGATGATAACGTTCAACGTCGAAACATGGGTCGTGTTCTAAATATGCATAGTGTGTGTAATTGCAGAGTCAATAATTTCATTTAATTTCAATATGTTATCTGAATTCCATAAAGTTGCGCCGGAGACAACAATATTTTTAAATAATGAAGGACGAAAGTTGTTGCAATCAAGTCAAGGCAACAATAATCCTAACACTTTAACCTGCATTTACATCTACGCAATAACCTCAAGCCGCAACAAGGACGAGTGGCGTGTGGTATTAGGGGATCAGCTATGTATACATGAATATCAGTTCATACTGTGAACTGAATATATATCTCTATATACACACAAACATCCAAGCACATCCATTTCTATATAAATCGTGCAATAATTAGTGTTTGGCTAAATAATTAACTGTTCGTCTTTTAGTAAATTGATCCGGGAGCTTGGGATCGATTTTGCTTTGGTTGGGTATCTTGCAAGGGAAGACCGAAAAATTGAATATGTCGGTGACGGTATTTATCTTTCTTATTTCATCTCGAATGTCTAATCTATCATAATAATTTGATTCCATAACAATTCCCTCGGTGTCGCAAGAAAACACAGATGCCCTTTACCTTTCTAAATATTTTAGGTTTTTCTACGCCATTCTTGTATCACGAGGCTTCCAACCTAATTCCTCCAAAAATATCCGCCACGTTTGCCCATAACTTTCAAACCAATGACACCGAATTCATTTCTCCACAGATATCATTTACATTTGAAAATATTTTATGCCAGATAACATTCGTAGATAGCAGGCATCAGGGTTTTTAGAATTTTGTTCCTTTTTCGGTTGCCACTTTCTGAAAGTAATCAAGACAGTGAAGTGATAGGTTTATATTGAAGAGAAAGGTACTAGAGATAACGGATTCATAAGTAAATATGATTAATATGTTTCGCTATCATTATTAATAGTAATACATCTCAAACGATATTTTCGTCTGTCATTCCTTCCAAATAGCACAATATTCCCATTCTTGATTTCAATATCCCATTCTTACATGAGAGCTACCTCAAGTATTTCTGTCACAGATCACGAGTTAATTTTTAATTTCATTGTTCATAACACTTTTTGTAGCTTTATCAAATTAATTTAATCAAATTGCCACTTTAGATCTCCAATGACCCATTTAAGAGAAGGAATATCTTAAATAAAAGGCTTTCCAAGCACGCAGATAAAAGAGTAGAGCAAGGCGCGTCTCCCCCTGCACATATTCGTCCTCATACTAACTGCAAGGAATATTCTTAGGGTAAAACAACCACGTGAGTTGGATTTCTATAATTGCAATGCTATTATAAGTCTAATAATATACTTTAAATGAAAGAAGCACTTCAAGTGAATTTATTTCACTGGAATTCAAGAGATGAAAATAACATTGTCCATATGGCAGCAAGCCGGACTAAGGAATATAACATTTTTTTTCTTATCATGATGCAAAAACAATCACTCAGTTTCGCAGAGACTTATCATCTATCGACGAGGATCCTGTCAGAACTTAAATGGCAAAAATCTGAAGGGAAGCAAAAAAAATGGAATGGTGTCCAAAGTGTCACTGACGACACATATGTACATTTGGAAAAGAAAATAAGGCTTGAATAAATTATGAAGTGGGAGTAAAAGCATGGAACACACGCGGAATAGGGGGGCAGGAAAAGTCTTAGTATGGGAAGGGCAGGGCGGCAGTAAATGGGAAATGGGAAGACTGAGAAGTCAAGAGGGGATTAAGGGCCAGGAGTTGAGAAATTAGAGTCGGCAAGGGTACGGCAAGAGGTGGAGGGAGAGGAAAGATCGAAGAGGAAAGAACCGGACGAGTGAAAGGGACGATTGGACGGGGCAAGGGTGAGCGAGGATATGAGGAATAAACAGGGGCAAATGGGAAAGGCAAAGCGGGAAAAGAGGGAATAGAAAGATTATCGGGGAGAGTGTAAGGAGATTGGAATAAGAAAATGAAACTTGGCGAATGAAGGTAGGGAAATGATCGGGAAGTGGGAACGGTGCGTAGTTACGTGAGATTGATGATGGGGGGGGGAGGAGGGAAAGGAAATGAGAACCCATGGAAGAAGAAACCGGACCATAAGGATTAGGATGAAAGTAGACTTTCAGAGGCAGGGAGAGGAGAAAAATTGTAAAAAAAAAAATAAAATGAGATTGAGCTTCGGGTAACGAAGTAACTTGCATTAGTTACCAAGCCATTTACGTGTGGGTATCATTTGTAAGTAACCATTACTAAGAAAAATATCCAAGATAAAGGGACAAAATTGTATCCGCATATTAATTGAATCTAAAGTACATGATTTTTTACATTACAGCTATTTAGAATGATTTTTTGTTTCGGGAAACTATAAATTGAAGTAAATCGCAGGATGGAGAATATAAAGGCTCGCAATGTGATTAAGTTCCTTGATTTTAAAGGTTAGAGTGCCCATCAAATTCACGATGAAATGATTGCTGTTAATGAAATGATAGCCCTTTCATATGACACAGTTCTGGGGTGGAAGAGGACTTTGCACACTGGCCACATGTCCCTCACAGACGATCCAAGGCATAGAAGATCGTCACTCGCGGACGATGCTGGCACAGTGAATAAATTGGGGGATTTTATCCTATTAGACGGAAAGGTATCCATGCAAATGATCATGAATGATACTGATCATAGTTATGGCAGTGCGTAGAAACTTATTCACGAAGAACTGCACATGTCAAAGGTGTCAAGCACGTTGGGTTCCCCTACTACTGGCTCCTTTTCAGAAGCACACACGGCGCGATCTGTCAAGGGTTATTTATGTTGAATATTTTGGAGAAAGATTAAGTGATTTTTTTTGGTCGCCTGGAAACAATGAATTAATTCTTATGTTTATATAAAAATGATCTAGAGACCAAAGAGATGAGCGAAGTGTGGAACCACAGTGACTCACCTCCCCACAAGAAGGCTTAGGTACAGAAGTCTGCAGGGAAGTTCACGCTGCCTTTTTTTAGGGACAGTCTTGGAGTCATCTAATAGACTATCTAGAGAAAGGTCAGGCCATCATAGGTGCCCTATTACTGCACTGTGGAATAAATTGGATGATGCTCTAAGAACTAGACGGCACGGAATAATCATGAAACAAAAAGGCATCATCCATCTTCATGCCGACAATTCACCTGCTCCCTCATCTCGAGGTGCGGTTGAGGAATGAAATCAATCCGGCTTTGGATTTTTTCCACACCCACCATCCTTTTCTCCCTATCTCACCCCAGGCGACTTCTTTTTTTCCCAGAACTCAGAAAAATATTTTGGGATCAGAGATTTGATAACGCAAATTACGTTACTCAAGAGGTGGAACAATTACGAGTATTTTCGACGCAATCTGCTAAGTTCTATAATGACGGCTCTTGAAAGGCCATGAAACGCTGGAAGAAACGTATTACACTGGATGGTGAGACTACGCAGAGAAGTCTGTAGAACAAAAAAGTAAAGGTAAGCGTCTACCTCGATTATTTTTAGTAATAATTAAAAGTTGCGAGCCCCCCTCTATACTATTTTGTACATGGGTTGGTGTATGTGCTAAATACGAGTGCTCGTATTCTATCCCCTGTGAAGATACTCACCTTAAATTTCTCTACAGCATAATTGCAGCAAGCTTTTGATTTCAAAAGAAAATACTTTTACTATATCAGTGCAAAGTGGGCATAATCGTCCGTTAGCAATCATTAAATTAAGGTTGATTCATAGACTTTAAAAACGTGGAAAGAGGGAGATCAAAGTCCATTTAGCATATAACGTTATTATGCAAAGACAACTAGTAATTAAGCTGTATAACAGCCAATTTAAAGGATTTGCTTTAAGCATTCACTTAATTCGATAAGCAGCAAAGGATGTGGCCGATTTTACGACTCTTAATTCAAGAATAGCTTTAATTCAGCTCTCCGTTTGATGGTCCCTTTTCATACATACGTACTTCCTCCTTTCAAAGTTAATCCATTACCTGCTTTATATACTTAAACTGTTATTTAAATTCAATTGGATATCTTTCCCCTAATTTAGTGGTGCACACAGGATGATATTTGGGGAGAGGCAAATCAAACATAATATGCGTTCCTCGAAACACGCTAATTCTGTCATCATCACTATGCTATAGCCAATATGTTAAAATAACTTGTTAAACCTTCCATCAAACCAATGACTATTCATTTAACTAGCGATAAATATTTAAAGCATTTCCTCGAAAAAATGCAATAATTTAAGGAGAGTAACCATAATTGAAATACAAATCATAAATAATCAAAAATATTTTTGTCATAATATTTTCCAGAATGAACTTACTAGATTAAATTTACTGGTACGATTTTAATTGAATTAAAAAGTGCAATGGCAGTTAAAATCAGAGGCATTTAATTACTAATAACCTTTTCTAATTCCTTGTGAATAATCTATTTCTCTCGCATATCTTACTGTAAAGTTACAGGATAGATAGTTTGTTAACACAAAATATCACTAGGGATCTAGTGAATGTGGAGAAGACTATGCGGAAAACTGAGGAATGTGGAGGGTGTATGGCGTAGTTTCATTTCTGTTGAAAGGAATAGGGGAGACTTCCCTATAAGACTGAAGCCGAGAACATTGGACCTTGTGGATTGGGAAAGGAAATTCCGTAGTGACAGTTTCCGGTTCCTAAGGTGATCGAGATGGTGAGGTGGCTATCGTATTGGCTTCCCATCCTGAGGGCCCGGGCTCAAATCCCGGCGGTGTTGAATATTTTTCACATGTATCTCGATCCCTACTTGAGGTTCTTCGTTGAGGGCACATTGAGTGAGTACGCCGTCCGTCGGATGGGACGTTAAGCTGCGGACCCCTTGGCGCCTTTCGTAAAGAGCAGGCTAATGCCAACGCCGGGTTTCTCTCTACCCTTCATTATTTCCTATCCATCCCCTATGGCGCAAATGACCTTAGCTGTCGGTCCCCTCCCCTAAATACTACTACTACTCCGGTTCCTAAATCGTCTCACCTAAAGCCATGGTGTCCTGCTTACGCAGGTGACGTTGATGAGGCATTGTAATCATCCTCGAAATTCTGATACAAGCAAGTTATCTAAACCCCCCTCTACTCCCTGTAAGTTATATCAAAATCAATATGAGTGGTTATCGACGATATTGGTAGGGTTCAACTTTATTTCCTCGTTTTACCGTATTTTAATGAACTATGAGCGATTATGTACGTTTACCGAATCATCCCTTATTTTATTCTGTTTTTCATCAGCTTCTTCCTTAATCCATTGATTTCATAGCTTCCTGATAACTCAATTAATCCTTCATGTAACCCCACGATAAAGAGATATTTCATGCGTTTTATTTGCAAGTACCAAATTCTTTTCATCTTACCGCTTACAACAATATCTCAAACCCTATAAAAAGCGTTATTTACTTGATATTTTGAGAGCATTCCTTTCTAAAATTTTATATTGCGGTGTTTTACTTTAAGTAACGTTTCCTCTCACTGATATCCTTTTTGTCTCTTTTTGTTTGACTCTGTTCTTTTTGTCTAATCTCTCACAAAAAATCCGTAATCAAAATCACGCTACTTATCCGCTTCGGGGATTTGTTAAGCATTTATGTTAAATTTACTTATGTTTTCTAACTTATAATGGCGTAAACCAAACATTGAATAGCTCGTTCTAAATTCCCATTGAATCGCTCTGCACGAACGATGGATTTCATATTTGACTCTAAATAACATTGTGGCCAATACTAGTTACTGTGCAATTCAAGGATGCTGAAATAAAACATTATGAACATTAATAGCTTTTTTTATAGAATTGAGATAACTGGTGAGTAATACTATTCATTTTCAATCAGAAAATGCCTCAAGTTATTAGAATAAGAATTTTTTTCCACTATGTTTCCATGGTTGGTTTGTTCTTTCACTTTCTGCTAGATTAATACAAGTAGTAGTAGTTTTAGGCGTTTGTAGGGTGCGTCGACAGCTATGGTCATTTTGCACCACTGTCATAACGTAAAACTTATGTTCCTTTTAAACTAGGAATAAGTAAACAAATAAATAGGAATAAATATATAAATAAAATAAACAAAACAAAAAAAAAGGAAAATGCTAAAATCAAAAGCATTAAAATTATGAGCTCCAAAGCTAAAGCTGCCCCATTAAACTGGTTGACCTTAAAAAACTTAAGACTCGGTTAATAGACCCAGAGTCATCCCCTAAAATATTTTTTAAGTCTCCCCTTATCTTCAACATGTCTCTGGCCCTTTGGTATGTTGTGCATTCCGTCAGGATATGTTTTATCGTCAGGGGTTGGAAACACTCATTGCAGCGGGGCTGTTCTTTTACCTCCGCAAAGAGGTCCGAATGAGTGAGGGCAGAGTGTCCTATTCTCAGGCGCGTAATCATGACCTCTTCCCTCCGAATTTTCCGGATGGAAGAGGACCATGGTGAAACGACCGGTTTTATTGCCCTGAGTTTATTATTTTGCAGAGACTGCCAAGTCTCCTTCCACTGATGCAGGACCGAGTTCCGCAAGGCGGCCTTTACGTCCTACATTGGAACCAAGGTGGAGTCGGTCTCGGGTTGTCGAAGGGCATCCTTCGCTGCCTGGTCAGCTTTTTCGTTACCTCTTATGCCGACGTGACCAGGAGTCCATATAAAGGAGACCCTGTTCCCCTTTCTCTGAAGGGACAACAGGGTATAATGGATCTCCTGGACTATCGGGTGCACAGGTGCAAAGACCGATATAGATTTTAGGGCGCTCAACGAGTCTGTGCAGATGAGGAAAGAGCCATTGCTTTCTTTTATTTCTCCTAGGGCCGTCCTTATGGCTGACAGCTCGGCTGTGAAAATGCTGCAAGAAGTGTGCAGTTTTTTCCTCACGACTCCATGGTAGTGGGACACGACCGCATAGGCACATGCAGATTCTGACTTTGACCCGTCGGTGTAGACTGGGACAAAGTCAGAAAGTGAGCCGAGGACGGCACTGAAGAGCTGCTGGTATTCGGAATCGGTCGTCTTGGCTTTGCGGCGTGCACTGGCAATGAGTTTAATATCCGGCATTGGCGTTAACCAAGGCGGGTACTTAGCATAGGAGACGGGGCATACTTGAGGAAATGTAAAATTTACCGCGTTAATAAAATCATTAAAACGAACGGCAAAGGGCCTAGTTGCCCTTCTCCGCCTGTTAAATAAGTCTAAAAACCGTTGGTTAAAAACTATGTTAAAACAAGGGTGGATTGTCTCTGATAAAATTTTACAGGCATAGTTGCCCATTAAAATCATCCTGCGGGTTTCCAACGGAGGCTCCCCTGCGTCTGCAAGTAAGCTTGGGACTGGGCTTGTTCTAAATGCCCCGGTGGCCAACCGTATCCCAGCATTGTGGACACATGTAAGTGGTCTCAAGTAAGACTCTCGTCCTGAGGAATACACTATGGAACCATAGTCCAGTTTGGATCGCACCAAGCCTCTGTACAATAAAAGCATGCTGGTGCGGTCTGCTCCCCAAGTGGAGTGAGTTAAAAACTTTAAAACGTTGAGGGTTTGGCGACACCTCTCGCGTAACACGCGGATATGCTCCCGCCAGTTCAGCTTTTGGTCCAGCATCATGCCGAGAAAGCGGACGGACTCCACAAATGGAAGAATCCTACCCAACAGGGTTAGGGTCGGGGTAACGTGGTAACCGCGAACACGGTGAAAGTGCACGCATTTCGTAGTAGTAGTTTTAGGGGTTTGTAGGGTGCGTCGACAGCTATGGTCATTTTGCACCACTGTCATAACGTAAAACTTATGTTCCTTTTAAATTAGGAATAAGTAAACAAATAAATACGAATAAATATATAAATAAATAATATAAACAAAAAAAAAAAAGGAAAATGCTAAAATCAAAAGCATTAAAATTATGAGCTCCAAAGCTAAAGCTGCCCCATTAAACCAGTATACCTTAAAAAACTTAAGACTCGGTTTATAGACCCAGAGTCATCCCCTAAAATATTTCTTAAGTCTCCCCTTATCTTCAACATGTCTCTGGCCCTTTGGTATGTTGTACATTCCGTCAGGATATGTTTTATCGTCAGGGGTTGGAAACACTCATTGCAGCGGGGCTGTTCTTTTACCTCCGCAAAGAGGTACGAATGAGTCAGGGCAGAGTGTCCTATTCTCAGGCGCGTAATCATGACCTCTTCCCTCCGAATTTTCCGGATGGAAGAGGACCATGGTGAAACGACCGGTTTTATTGCCCTGAGTTTATTATTTTGCAGAGACTGCCAAGTCTCCTTCCACTGATGCAGGACCGAGTTCCGCAAGGCGGCCTTTACGTCCTCCATTGGAACCAAGGTGGAGTCGGTCTCGGGTTGTCGAAGGGCATCCTTCGCTGCCTGGTCAGCTTTTTCGTTACCTCTTATGCCGACGTGACCAGGAGTCCATATAAAGGAGACCCTGTTCCCCTTTCTCTGAAGGGACAACAGGGTATAATGGATCTCCTGGACTATCGGGTGCACAGGTGCAAAGACCGATAAAGATTTCAGGGCGCTCAACGAGTCTGTGCAGATGAGGAAAGAGCCATTGCTTTCTTTTATTTCTCCTAGGGCCGTCCTTATGGCTGACAGCTCGGCTGTGAAAATGCTGCATGAAGTGTGCAGTTTTTTCCTCACGACTCCATGGAAGTGGGACACGACCGCATAGGCACATGCAGATTCTGACTTTGACCCGTAGTAGTTTTAGGGGTTTGTAGGGTGCGTCGACAGCTATGGTCATTTTGCACCACTGTCATTACGTAAAACTTATGTTCCTTTTAAACTAGGAATAAGTAAACAGATAAATACGAATAAATATATAAATAAATAAAATAAACAAAAAAAAAAAAAAAAAGGAAATGCTAAAAAATTAAAAGCATTAAAATTATGCGCTCCGAAGCTAAAGCTGCCCCATTAAACCGGTTGCCCTTAAAAAAGTTAAGACTCGATTTATAGACCCAGAGTCATCCCCTAAAATATTTTTTAAGTCTCCCCTTATCTTCAACATGTCTCTGGCCCTTTGGTATGTTGTACATTCCGTCAGGATATGTTTTATCGTCAGGGGTTGGAAACACTCATTGCAGCGGGGCTGTTCTTTTACCTCCGCAAAGAGGTACGAATGAGTGAGGGCAGAGTGTCCTATTCTCAGGCGCGTAATCATGACCTCTTCCCTCCGAATGTTCCGGATGGAAGAGGACCATGGTGAAACGACCGGTTTTATTGCCCTGAGTTTATTATTTTGAAGAGACTGCCAAGTCTCCTTCCACTGATGCAGGACCGAGTTCCGCAAGGCGGCCTTCACGTCCTCCATTGGAACCAAGGTGGAGTCGGTCTCGGGTTGTCGAAGGGCATCCTTCGCTGCCTGGTCAGCTTTTTCGTTGCCTCTTATGCCGACGTGACCAGGAGTCCATATAAAGGAGACCCTGTTCCCCTTTCTCTGAAGGGACAACAGGGTATAATGGATCTCCTGGACTATCGGGTGCACAGGTGCAAAGGCCGATAAAGATTTTAGGGCGCTCAAAGAGTCGGTGCAGATGAGGAAAGAGCCATTGCTTTCTTTTATTTCTCCTAGGGCCGTCCTTATGGCTGACAGCTCGGCTGTGAAAATGCTGCAAGAAGTGTGCAGTTTTTTCCTCACGACTCCATGGTAGTGGGACACGACCGCATAGGCACATGCAGATTCTGACTTTGACCCGTCGGTGTAGACTGGGACAAAGTCAGAAAGTGAGCTGAGGACGGCACTGAAGAGCTGCTGGTATTCGGAATCGGTCGTTTTGGCTTTGCGGCGTGCACTGGCAATGAGTTTAATATCCGGCATTGGTGTTAACCAAGGCGGATACTTAGCATAGGAGACGGGGCATATTTGAGGAAATGTAAAATTTACCTCATTAATAAAATCATTAAAACGAACGGCAAAGGGCCTAGTTGCCCTTCTCCGCCTGTTAAATAAGTCTAAAAACCGTTGGTTAAAAACTATGTTAAAACAAGGGTGGATTGTCTCTGATAAAATTTTACAGGCATAGTTGCCCATTAAAATCATCCTGCGGGTTTCCAACGGAGGCTCCCCTGCGTCTGCAAGTAAGCTTGGGACTGGGCTTGTTCTAAATGCCCCGGTGGCCAACCGTATCCCAGCATTGTGGACACATGTGAGTGGTCTCAAGTAAGACTCTCGTCCTGAGGGATACACTATGGAACCATAGTCCAGTTTGGATCGCACCAAGCTTCTGTACAATAAACGCATGGTGGTGCGGTCTGCTCCCCAAGTGGAGTGAGTTAAAAACTTTAAAACGTTGAGGGTTTGGCGACACCTCTCGCGTAACACGCGGATATGCTCCCGCCAGTTCAGCTTTTGGTCCAGGATCATACCGAGAAAGCGGACGGACTCCACAAATGGAAGAATCCTACCCAACAGGGTTAGGGTCGGGGTAACGTGGTAACCGCGAAGACGGTGAAAGTGCACGCATTTCGTTTTCTCCATGGAGAAACGAAATCCGTTCTTTCGCGACCACTCTCCCAGTTTGTTTAGAGTCACCTGGGCTTGCCTGGAAGCGTTTGGCAGTCGTGTCGACCGGCAAAATATGGCTAAGTCGTCCACATAGAGCGATGCCATCACCGGGGCATTGATGCATTCCACCACGTCGTTGATGGCGATGGCAAATAACGTCACGCTCAGTACTGAGCCCTGGGGTACCCCGTTCTCCTGTGTAAAAGATCGGGATAAGTGCTTCCCAGTCCTTACTTTAAAAAGGCGGTTAGTTAAAAAATTTCTGATAAATAGGGCCATGTTGCCTCTAAATCCCCACTTGTGGAGCGTGTTGAGGATTCTCCATCGCCACACACTATCATAGGCCTTCTCCAGGTCGAAAAAGACTGCTATGACGTGTTGACGGTGGAGAAAGGCTTCCTGGATGAAGTTCTCAGTGCGCACCAGATGGTCTGTCGTGGACCTGCCACGCCGAAAGCCGCACTGAGCGTCGGAGAGCAGGTGTCGACTCTCCAAGCACCACATGAGACGTCGGTTTACCATCCGTTCCATCACCTTGCACAGGCAGCTGGTGAGAGATATGGGACGGTAGTTGTTCGGGTCATTTTTGTCCTTGCCCTGTTTTGGGATTGGTATCACGATGGACTCTCGCCAGGCATTTGGAAAACTGCCCTCGTTCCAAAGTTGGTTGAGGGTATTTAGGACCTCCCCAATCGCAGTTTCCGGAATGTTCCGGAGAAATGCGTTGTGGATTTCGTCCGCCCCTGGCGAGGTGTAATGGGAGTCTTCGATGGCGGATTTAAGCTCCCAGGACGTGAAAGGCTCATTGTAATATTCACTTGTAGGACCTGCACCAAAATTGAGAGGGACTCTCTCGCATCGCCTCTTCAGGTTCGCAAAGTCCGCGGCATAGCCCTCGTCACTGCTATTGGCCGCGAACTGACTGGCAAATATGTTGCTTATTTCGGCAGGTGAATTAACCACCCGGCCAGCAACAAGCAATGGCGAGATGACAAATGAGCCCTTGGACCCGGAGATTTTCTTCACTTTGTCCCATACCTGACCAAGCGGCGTGCGATGGTTGATGGTAGAGACGTATTCTATCCAGGAAGCCCTCTTGGCCTCCTTCACGGCCCTTCGAGCTCGCGCTCTCAGGCGGCGGTACGATGCCAGATTAGTTGCCGTGGGATATTTTCTAAAAATATTCAATGCTTTTTTCCTCGCCCGAATCGCCCGGTCGCATTCCCCGTTCCACCAAGGGACAGGAGGTCGATTAATGTTCCCGGACGTACGAGGGATACTTTTGGTAGCTGCCGCCAACAGCGTTGAGCTTAGTTTATCGACGTTGTGCAACGCGTCGAAACTTGCGTCGTGTTTATATGTAAACGTACGCTTGAAAAGTGGCCAGTCCGCACGGTTAATACGCCACTTTTCCGGAGGTTTTGAAATGGTGGGCGAAGAGTCTTCTTTAACGAGTAGAAGAGGAAAATGGTCACTCCCACAGAGATCGTTGTGGGTGGACATTTTCAGCTTTGGGGCTAGACTTCTCGAGCATAGACAAAGATCTATTGCTGAGAATTCCCCATTGAAGCTGTTAAAGCGGGTTTTTTCGCCGCTATTTAATAAAAACAGGTTAAAATCCTCAATAAAGTTGGATAAAATTCGACCTCTCCTATTGTTTTGGGTTTCTGGCCCTCCCCAGAGAGGATCATGGGCATTAAAATCTCCCATCAAAATGAACGGCTGAGGAAGCTGGTGGACAAGGGCTTCAAGGTTCAGGCGGGTCACCGGTGCACCCTCTGGCAGATACACGTTGCATAACGTCATCCTCTCAGGGGTATGCACCGTGACAGCGACGGCCTGGAATGGAGAGTTCAGTTGGACTCGCGAGGTGTAAAGGGCCTCACGGGCCGCAACTGCTACTCCCCCTTGGGCTCGTCGGCCACTTAGGTCATCCGTTCTAAAAACAGTGAACCCCTTCAAAATACCCTTATCTTCAGCCTTAAAATGGGTCTCTTGGAGACAAATACAAGAGGGTTTAAAATCTTGGATTAAAATGGCCAGCTCCTCCTTGTGCCGATAAAAGCCATTGCAGTTCCACTGCAGAATGGAACACATTTAAAGTGTTAAATTAAAATAAATAAATAAATATATAAATAAATAAGATGACTAAAAAGGGAGATGACCAACTCTATTGAGGTTATCGCTTGAAGCGATGTTTCCTCTTCCACTCGTTTGCGAAGACCTCTGTATCAGAGATACTCTGGTCCTCTTCAATTACCTCCGGCTTCTTTGGCTTCACTGGAGGCGGCGGGGAAGGTGTATTCTCACGCCCTTTTGGCGTGTTCCCCTTGGTGGTTTTTAGTGGGCTCTTCTTTGAAGGGCCCACAGGAGTAGGTGGCTCCTTGTCCACCTTACTCTTTCCATCCTTCACCCTTTTGGGTTTAGGCACTTGCGTGTTTTCCATTGGGGATTCTTTCGGTATCTCCGTCTGCGTGGCGATGGTACACTTTACACATGGCGTGGTTGCAACGGAAGCAAAGGACCGGGAGAAAGTTGGAGCGATTAGCGCCCTGTATTTTCTCCTCGCTTCCGCATATGGGATTTTTTCCAGTGTTTTTATCTCCATGACTTTCCTCTCTTCTTTCATCTTCGGGCAATCACGAGAGTACACTGGGTGTGTACCCTCGCAATTCACACAAAGAGGTTCCGAAGAGCACTCTTTATCCTCGTGCGCGTCTTTGCCACAGCGCGGGCTGGTGGCCTTGCCCTCGCAGCGCGACGCGACATGGCCGAACCGTTGGCATTTGAAACAACGCACGGGATTCGGGATGAATGGCCTCACTGGTACCGATTCATAGCCCACAAACACCTTGTCGGGTAGTCTATCACGCGCAAACGTCAAGATCACGGAGGTGCTGTTCACGTTTTCTCCGTTGCGCCTCGTGGTGAGTCGACGACAATCAGTCACTCCCTGAGAGAACATTTCTCTCTTGATTTCTTCGATGTCCACGTATAGAAGGTCGTAGTGACTGATGACTCCCCGACAGGTGTTAAGAGTGCGGTGCACCTCCACCTTAATCGGAATGTCATGGAGCGTTCCCATAGCAAGTAGTTTTTCGCTTTGTGTATCGTTCAGGGTCTCTATAAGAAGTGTACCATCCCTGAGCTTCTTCACGCTCTTTGGGTCCCCAGGCACAATCTGTGATAACACTCTGCGAATTAAGAAGGGAGAAACCTTTTTCAAGGTCTCACCTTCCTTTGCACAAGACATAATTAAATAGCGCTTACATGCGCCGATACACTTTTCTCCCCCGCCGGTGTCCGGACGGGATCTTTTTAGTGGTGGAAAGGGTTTTTCCTCCATAATAAGAAATGATTCGTCCCTCGGCCTCCCCACCCGCCACGGAGCCACACATTTGGGACGCCACTCCGCCAAACCGGAGTGGTCGCCAGGGCTAACTCGAGGGATATAGCGCTTCAGGAGTGGTTGTCTGTTTCGGGGTGGATCTTCGGTGCAAGGGCCCACCAAAACCCTTACATCTCCGACCTCCCTACTCAGACCCCCACAACCTTGGCACTCGCCACCGGAGCGAAAACGCGACGGAAGCCGATTGACCGGGAGTGCCTAGCTCCCGGCCTCCCGTTTACACGAAATCCGGGGCCGAAGAGGGGTATCACTCCCCGGTCCATACAGGGCATCCGACACCCTGCTGGGAACCAGAGAGATCACCCTCCAGGATCCCCTTCTCTCCCTTACGGGTCTCCAGGCACGGCAAACACCTGGGCGGATCGCAGGCTCGATGGTATGGCCGCTCACAGACAGTGGATCCACAGCACTGTCCGGACGCATCCCTTGCTGGCTTGGGGTTTGTTTTCGGGGTTTTCTCCCCGCCCTTTTAGTCGCCTCTTACGACAAGCAGGGATACTGCGTGAGTATTCTCTATCCCCCTACCCGCGGGGGGGGCCTCTTCCGGTTCGCAAAGTCCGCGGCATAGCCCTCGTCACTGCTATTGGCCGCGAACTGACTGGCAAATATGTTGCTTATTTCGGCAGGTGAATTAACCACCCGGCCAGCAACAAGCAATGGCGAGATGACAAATGAGCCCTTGGACCCGGAGATTTTCTTGACTTTGTCCCATACCTGCCCAAGTGGCGTGCGATGGTTGATGGTAGAGACGTATTCTATCCAGGAAGCCCTCTTGGCCTCCTTCACGGCCCTTCGAGCTCGCGCTCTCAGGCGGCGGTACGATGCTAGATTAGTTGCCGTGGGATATTTTCTAAAAATATTCAATGCTTTTTTCCTCGCCCGAATCGCCCGGTCGCATTCCCCGTTCCACCAAGGGACAGGAGCTCGATTTATATTCCCGGACGTACGAGGGATACTTTTGGTAGCTGCCGCCAACAGCGTTGAACTTAGTTTATCGACGTTGTGCAACGCGTCGAAACTTGCGTCGTGTTTATATGTAAACGTACGCTTGAAAAGTGGCCAGTCCGCACGGTTAATACGCCACTTTTCCGGAGGTTTTGAAATGGTGGGCGAAGAGTCTTCTTTAACGAGTAGAAGAGGAAAATGGTCACTCCCACAGAGATCGTTGTGGGTGGACATTTTCAGCTTTGGGGCTAGACTTCTCGAGCATAGACAAAGATCTATTGCTGAGAATTCCCCATTGAAGCTGTTAAACCGGGTTTTTTCGCCGCTATTTAATAAAAACAGGTTAAAATCCTCAATAAAGTTGGATAAAATTCGACCTCTCCTATTACTTTGGGTTTCTGGCCCTCCCCAGAGAGGATCATGGGCATTAAAATCTCCCATCAAAATGAACGGCTGAGGGAGCTGGCGGACAAGGGCTTCAAGGTTCGGACGGGTCACCGGTGCACCCTCTGGCAGATACACGTTGCATAACGTCATCCTCTCAGGGGTGTGCACCGTGACAGCGACGGCTTGGAATGGAGAGTTCAGTTGGACTCGCGAGGTGTAAAGGGCCTCACGGGCCGCAACTGCTACTCCCCCTTGGGCTCGTTGGCCACTTAGGTCATCCATTCTATAAACAGTGAACCCCTTCAGAATACCCTTATCTTCAGCCTTAAAATGGGTCTCTTGGAGACAAATACAAGAGGGTTTAAAATCTTGGATTAACATGGCCAGCTCCTCCTTGTGCCGATAAAAACCATTGCAGTTCCACTGCAGAATGGAACACATTTAAAATGTTAAATTAAAATAAATAAATAAATAAATATATAAATAAATAAGTTGACTAAAAAGGGAGATAACCAACTCTATTGAGGTTATCGCTTGAAGCGATGTTTCCTCTTCCACTCGTTTGCGAAGACCTCTGTATCAGAGATACTCTGGTCCTCTTCAATTACCTCCGGCTTCTTTGGCTTCACTGGAGGCGGCGGGGAAGGTGTATTCTCACGCCCTTTTGGCGTGTTCCCCTTGGTGGTTTTTAGTGGGCTCTTCTTTGAAGGGCCCACAGGAGTAGGTGGCTCCTTGTCCACCTTACTCTTTCCATCCTTCACCCTTTTTGGTTTAGGCACTTGCGTGGTTTCTATAGGGGATTCTTTCGGGATCTCTGTCTGCGTGGCGATGGTACACTTTACACATTGCGTGGTTGCAACGGAAGCAAAGGACCGGGAGAAAGTTGGGGCGATTAGCGCCCTGTATTTTCTCCTCGCTTCCGCATATGGGATTTTTTCCAGTGTTTTTATCTCCATGACTTTCCTCTCGTCTTTCATCTTCGGGCAATCACGAGAGTACACTGGGTGTGTACCCTCGCAATTCACACAAAGAGGTTCCGAAGAGCACTCTTTATCCTCGTGCGCGTCTTTGCCACAGCGCGGGCAGGTGGCCTTGCCCTCGCAGCGCGACGCGACATGGCCGAACCGTTGGCATTTGAAACAACGCACGGGATTTGGGATGAATGGCCTCACTGGTACCGATTCATAGCCCACAAACACCTTGTCGGGTAGTCTATCACGCGCAAACGTCAAGATCACGGAGGTGCTGTTAACGTTTTCTCCGTTGCGCCTTGTGGTGAGTCGACGACAATCAGTCACTCCCTGAGAGAACATTTCTCTCTTGATTTCTTCGATGTCCACGTATAGAAGGTCGTAGTGACTGATGACTCCCCGACAGGTGTTAAGAGTGCGGTGCACCTCCACCTTAATCGGAATGTCATGGAGCGTTCCCATAGCAAGTAGTTTTTCGCTCTGTGTGTCGTTCAGGGTCTCTATAAGTAGTGTACCATCCCTGAGCTTCTTCACGCTCTTTGGGTCCCCAGGCACAATCTGTGATAACACTCTGCGAATTAAGAAGGGAGAAACCTTTTTCAAGGTCTCACCTTCCTTTGCACAAGACATAATTAAATAGCGCTTACATGCGCCGATACACTTTTCTCCCCCGCCGGTGTCCGGACGGGATCTTTTTAGTGGTGGAAAGGGTTTTTCCTCCATAATAAGAAATGATTCGTCCCTCGGCCTCCCCACCCGCCACGGAGCCACACATTTGGGACGCCACTCCGCCAAACCGGAGTGGTCGCCAGGGCTAACTCGAGGGATATAGCGCTTCTGGAGTGGTTGTCTGTTTCGGGGTGGATCTTCGGTGCAAGGGCCCACCAAAACCCTTACATCTCCGACCTCCCTACGCAGACCCCCACAACCTTGGCACTCGCCACCGGAGCGAAAACGCGACGGAAGCCGATTGACCGGGAGTGGCTAGCTCCCGGCCTCCCGTTTACACGAAATCCGGGGCCGAAGAGGGGTATCACTCCCCGGTCCATACAGGGCATCCGACACCCTGCTGGGAACCAGAAAGCTCACCCTCCAGGATCCCCTTCTCTCCCTTACGGGTCTCCAGGCACGGCAAACACCTGGGCGGATCGCAGGCCAGATGGTATGGCCGCTCACAGGCAGTGGATCCACAGCACTGTCCGGACGCATCCCTTGCTGGCTTGGGGTTTGTTTTCGGGGTTTTCTCCCCGCCCTTTTAGTCGCCTCTTACGACAAGCAGGGATACTGCGGGAGTATTCTCTATCACCCTACCCGCGGGGGGGACGCATTTCGTTTTCTCCATGGAGAAACGAAATCCGTTCTTTCGCGACCACTCTCCCAGTTTGTTTAGAGTCACCTGGGCTTGCCTGGAAGCGTTTGGCAGTCGTGTCGACCGGCAAAATATGGCTAGGTCGTCCACATAGAGCGATGCCATCACCGGGGCATTGATGCATTCCACCACGTCGTTGATGGCGATGGCAAATAACGTCACGCTCAGTACTGAACCCTGGGGTACCCCGTTCTCCTGTGTAAAAGATCGGGAAAAGTGCTTCCCAGTCCTTACTTTAAAAAGGCGGTTGGTTAAAAAATTTCTGATAAATAGGGCCATGTTGCCTCTAAATCCCCACTTGTGGAGCGTGTTGAGGATTCTCCATCGCCACACACTATCATAGGCCTTCTCCAGGTCGAAGAAGACTGCTATGACGTGTTGACGGTGGAGAAAGGCTTCCTGGATGAAGTTCTCAGTGCGAACCAGATAGTCTGTCGTGGACCTGCCACGCCGAAAGCCGCACTGAGCGTCGGAGAGCAGGTGTCGACTCTCCAAGCACCACATGAGACGTCGGTTTACCATCCGTTCCATCACCTTGCACAGGCAGCTGGTGAGAGATATGGGACGGTAGTTGTTCGGGTCATTTTTGTCCTTGCCCTGTTTTGGGATTGGTATCACGATGGACTCTCGCCAGGCATTTGGAAAACTGCCCTCGTTCCAGAGTTGGTTGAGGGTATTTAGGACCTCCCCAATCGCGGTTTCCGGAATGTTCCGGAGAAATGCGTTGTGGATTTCGTCCGCCCCTGGCGAGGTGTAATGGGAGTCTTCGATGGCGGATTTAAGCTCACAGGGCGTGAAAGGCTCATTGTAATATTCGCTTGTAGGACCTGCACCAAAATTGAGAGGGACTCTCTCGCATCGCCTCTTCCGGTTCGCAAAGTCCGCGGCATAGCCCTCGTCACTGCTATTGGCCGCGAACTGACTGGCAAATATGTTGCTTATTTCGGCAGGTGAATTAACCACCCGGCCAGCAACAAGCAATGGCGAGATGACAAATGAGCCCTTGGACCCGGAGATTTTCTTGACTTTGTCCCATACCTGACCAAGTGGCGTGCGATGGTTGATGGTAGAGACGTATTCTATCCAGGAAGCCCTCTTGGCCTCCTTCACGGCCCTTCGAGCTCGCGCTCTCAGGCGGCGGTACGATGCCAGATTAGTTGCCGTGGGATATTTTCTAAAAATATTCAATGCTTTTTTCCTCGCCCGAATCGCCCGGTCGCATTCCCCGTTCCACCAAGGGACAGGAGCTCGATTTATATTCCCGGACGTACGAGGGATACTTTTGGTAGCTGCCGCCAACAGCGTTGAACTTAGTTTATCGACGTTGTGCAACGCGTCGAAACTTGCGTCGTGTTTATATGTAAACGTGCGCTTGAAAAGTGGCCAGTCCGCACGGTTAATACGCCACTTTTCCGGAGGTTTTGAAATGGTGGGCGAAGAGTCTTCTTTAACGAGTAGAAGAGGAAAATGGTCACTCCCACAGAGATCGTTGTGGGTGGACATTTTCAGCTTTGGGGCTAGACTTCTCGAGCATAGACAAAGATCTATTGCTGAGAATTCCCCATTGAAGCTGTTAAAACGGGTTTTTTCGCCGCTATTTAATAAAAACAGGTTAAAATCCTCAATAAAGTTGGATAAAATTCGACCTCTCCTATTACTTTGGGTTTCTGGCCCTCCCCAGAGAGGATCATGGGCATTAAAATCTCCCATCAAAATGAACGGCTGAGGAAGCTGGTGGACAAGGGCTTCAAGGTTCAGGCGAGTCACCGGTGCACCCTCTGGCAGATACACGTTGCATAACGTCATCCTCTCAGGGGTGTGCACCGTGACAGCGACGGCCTGGAATGGAGAGTTCAGTTGGACTCGCGAGGTGTAAAGGGCCTCACGGGCCGCAACTGCTACTCCCCCTTGGGCTCATTGGCCACTTAGGTCATCCATTCTATAAACAGTGAACCCCTTCAGAATACCCTTATCTTCAGCCTTAAAATGGGTCTCTTGGAGACAAATACAAGAGGGTTTAAAATCTTGGATTAAAATGGCCAGCTCCTCCTTGTGCCGATAAAAACCATTGAAGTTCCACTGCAGAATGGAACACATTTAAAATGTTAAATTAAAATAAATAAATAAATAAATATATAAATAAATAAGTTGACTAAAAAGGGAGATGACCAACTCTATTGAGGTTATCGCTTGAAGCGATGTTTCCTCTTCCACTCGTTTGCGAAGACCTCTGTATCAGAGATACTCTGGTCCTCTTCAATTACGTCCGGCTTCTTTGGCTTCACTGGAGGCGGCGGGGAAGGTGTATTCTCACGCCCTTTTGGCGTGTTCCCCTTGGTGGTTTTTAGTGGGCTCTTCTTTGAAGGGCCCACAGGAGTAGGTGGCTCCTTGTCCACCTTACTCTTTCCATCCTTCACCCTTTTGGGTTTAGGCACTTGCGTGTTTTCCATTGGGGATTCTTTCGGTATCTCCGTCTGCGTGGCGATGGTACACTTTACACATGGCGTGGTTGCAACGGAAGCAAAGGACCGGGAGAAAGTTGGGGCGATTAGCGCCCTGTATTTTCTCCTCGCTTCCGCATATGGGATTTTTTCCAGTGTTTTTATCTCCATGACTTTCCTCTCTTCTTTCATCTTCGGGCAATCACGAGAGTACACTGGGTGTGTACCCTCGCAATTCACACAAAGAGGTTCCGAAGAGCACTCTTTATCCTCGTGCGCGTCTTTGCCACAGCGCGGGCAGGTGGCCTTGCCCTCGCAGCGCGACGCGACATGGCCGAACCGTTGGCATTTGAAACAACGCACTGGATTTGGGATGAATGGCCTCACTGGTACCGATTCATAGCCCACAAACACCTTGTCGGGTAGTCTATCACGCGCAAACGTCAAGATCACGGAGGTGCTGTTTACGTTTTCTCCGTTGCGCCTTGTGGTGAGTCGACGACAATCAGTCACTCCCTGAGAGAACATTTCTCTCTTGATTTCTTCGATGTCCACGTATAGGAGGTCGTAATGGCTGATGACTCCCCGACAAGTGTTGAGAGTGCGGTGCACCTCCACTTTTACCGGAATGTCATGGAGCATTCCCATTGCCAATAATTTCTCGCTTTGCTTTCCGTTATTTGTCTCTATAAGCAGAGTACCGTCCCTTAGTTTCTTGACGCTCTTCGGGTCCCCAGGTACTATCTGCGACAACACTCTCCGTATAAGGAAAGGAGAGACCTTTTTCAAGGTCTCACCTTCCTTAGCACATGACATAATGAGGTACCGCTTGCAAGCACCTATGCATTGATCTCCCCCGCCCGAGTCCGGACGGGATCTTTTTGTTGGTGGAAAGGGTTTTTCCTCCATAATAATTAATAATTCGTCCCTCGGCCTCCCCACCCACCACGGAGCCACACATTCGGGACGCCACTCCGCCAAACCGGAGCGGTCGCCAGGGCTAACTCGAGGGATATAGCGCTTAAGGAGTGGTTGTCTGTTTCGGGGTGGATCTTCGATACAAGGGCCCACCAAAACCCTTACATCTCCGACCTCCCTACGCAGACCCCCACAACCTTGGCACTTGCCACCGGAGCGAAAACGCGACGGAAGCCGATTGACCGGGAGTGGCTAGCTCCCGGCCTCCCGTTTAAGCGAAATCCGGGGCCGAAGAGGGGTATCACTCCCCGGTCCATACAGGGCGTCCGACACCCTGCTGGGAACCAGAAAGCTCACCCTCCAGGATCCCCTTCTCTCCCTTACGGGTCTCCAGGCACGGCAAACACCTGGGCGGATCGTAGGCCAGATGGTATGGCCGCTCACAGACAGTGGATCCACAGCACTGTCCGGACGCATCCCTTGCTGGCTTGGGGTTTGTTTTCGGGGTTTTCTCCCCGCCCTTTTAGTCGCCTCTTACGACAAGCAGGGATACTGCGGGAGTATTCTCTATCCCCCTACCCGCGGGGGGGTAGATTAATACAAAAAAGGACATTATCACTTAATTTAACTTCTGGTGCCGAAGACTTCGGCACCTCTTGGTTTTTAAGATATTTTTAAAAACGTTTCAAATCATTTTGTTCATGAAATTTCCGTCAAAAACATGTAAAGTGAGGCTGAAAGACAGTTTCAGCTGATTGGTTGGGTAGCAGTAGTAGTAGTAGTTTTAGGGGTTTGTAGGGTGCGTCGACAGCTATGGTCATTTTGCACCACTGTCATAACGTAAAACTTATGTTCCTTTTAAACTAGGAATAAGTAAACAAATAAATACGAATAAATATATAAATAAATAAAATAAACAAAAAAAAAGGAAAATTCTAAAATCAAAAGCATTAAAATTATGAGCTCCTAAGCTAAAGCTGCCCCATTAAACCGGTTGACCTTAAAAAACTTAAGACTCGGTTAATAGACCCAGAGTCATCCCCTAAAATATTTTTTAAGTCTCCCCTTATCTTCAACATGTCTCTGGCCCTTTGGTATGTTGTGCATTCCGTCAGGATATGTTTTATCGTCAGGGGTTGGAAACACTCATTGCAACGGGGCTGTTCTTTTACCTCCGCAAAGAGGTACGAATGAGTGAAAGCAGAGTGTCCTATTCTCAGGCGCGTAATCATGACCTCTTCCCTCCGAGTAGTAGTAGTTTTAGGTGTTTGTAGGGTGCGTCGACAGCTATGGTCATTTTGCACCACTGTCATTACGTAAAACTTATGTTCCTTTTAAACTAGGAATAAGTAAACAAATAAATACGAATAAATATATAAATAAATAAAATAAACAAAAAAAACAGATAAAAAAGGAAAATGCTAAAATCAAAAGCATTAAAATTATGAGCTCCAAAGCTAAAGCTGCCCCATTAAACCGGTTGACCTTAAAAAACTTAAGACTCGGTTAATAGACCCAGAGTCATCCCCTAAAATATTTTTTAAGTCTCCCCTTATCTTCAACATGTCTCTGGCCCTTTGGTATGTTGTGCATTCCGTCAGGATATGTTTTATCGTCAGGGGTTGGAAACACTCATTGCAACGGGGCTGTTCTTTTACCTCCGCAAAGAGGTACGAATGAGTGAGGGCAGAGTGTCCTATTCTCAGGCGCGTAATCATGACCTCTTCCCTCCGAGTAGTAGTAGTTTTAGGGGTTTGTAGGGTGCGTCGACAGCTATGGTCATTTTGCACCACTGTCATAACGTAAAACTTATGTTCCTTTTAAACTAGGAATAAGTAAACAAATAAATACGAATAAATATATAAATAAATAAAATAAACAAAAAAAAAACAGATAAAAAAGGAAAATGCTAAAATCAAAAGCATTAAAATTATGAGCTCCAAAGCTAAAGCTGCCCCATTAAACCGGTTGACCTTAAAAAACTTAAGACTTGGTTTATAGACCCAGAGTCATCCCCTAAAATATTTCTTAAGTCTCCCCTTATCTTCAACATGTCTCTGGCCCTTTGGTGTGTTGTACATTCCGTCAGGATATGTTTTATCGTCAGGGGTTGGAGGCACTCATTGCAGCGGGGCTGTTCTTTTACCTCCGCAAAGAGGTACGAATGAGTGAGGGCAGAGTGTCCTATTCTCAGGCGCGTAATCATGACCTCTTCCCTCCGAATGCTCCGGATGGAAGAGGACCATGGGGAAACGACCGGTTTTATTGCCCTGAGTTTATTATTTTGCAGAGACTGCCAAGTCTCCTTCCACTGATGCAGGACCGAGTTCCGCAAGGCGGCCTTCACGTCCTCCATTGGAACCAAGGTGGAGTCGGTCTCGGGTTGTCGAAGGGCATCCTTCGCTGCCTGGTCAGCTTTTTCGTTGCCTCTTATGCCGACGTGACCAGGAGTCCATATAAAGGAGACCCTGTTCCCCTTTCTCTGAAGGGACAACAGGGTATAATGGATCTCCTGGACTATCGGGTGCACAGGTGCAAAGACCGATAAAGATTTTAGGGCGCTCAACGAGTCGGTGCAGATGAGGAAAGAGCCATTACTTTCTTTTATTTCTCCTAGGGCCGTCCTTATGGCTGACAGCTCGGCTGTGAAAATGCTGCAAGAAGTGTGCAGTTTTTTCCCCACGACTCCATGGTAGTGGGACACGACCGAATAGGCACATGCAGATTCTGACTTTGACCCGTCGGTGTAGACTGGGACAAAGTCAGAAAGTGAGCCGAGGACGGCACTGAAGAGCTGCTGGTATTCGGAATCGGTCGTTTTGGCTTTGCGGCGTGCACAGGCAATGAGTTTAATATCCGGCATTGGTGTTAACCAAGGCGGATACTTAGCATAGGAGACGGGGCATATTTGAGGAAATGTAAAATTTACCTCATTAATAAAATCATTAAAACGAACGGCAAAGGGCCTAGTTGCCCTTCTCCGCCTGTTAAATAAGTCTAAAAACCGTTGGTTAAAAACTATGTTAAAACAAGGGTGGATTGTCTCTGACAAAATTTTACAGGCATAGTTGCCCATTAAAATCATCCTGCGGGTTTCCAACGGAGGCTCCCCTGCGTCTGCAAGTAAGCTTGGGACTGGGCTTGTTCTAAATGCCCCGGTGGCCAACCGTATCCCAGCATTGTGGACACATGTGAGTGGTCTCAAGTAAGACTCTCGTGCTGAGGAATACACTATGGAACCATAGTCCAGTTTGGATCGCACCAAGCCTCTGTACAATAAAAGCATGGTGGTGCGGTCTGCTCCCCAAGTGGAGTGAGTTAAAAACTTTAAAACGTTGAGGGTTTGGCGACACCTCTCGCGTAACACGCGGATATGCTCCCGCCAGTTCAGCTTTTGGTCCAGGATCATGCCGAGAAAGCGGACGGACTCCACAAATGGAAGAATCCTACCCAACAAGGTTAGGGTCGGCGTAACGTGGTAACCGCGAAGACGGTGAAAGTGCACGCATTTCGTTTTCTCCATGGAGAAACGAAATCCGTTCTTTCGCGACCACTCTCCCAGTTTGTTTAGAGTCACCTGGGCTTGCCTGGAAGCGTTTGGCAGTCGTGTCGACCGGCAAAATATGGCTAAGTCGTCCACATAGAGCGATGCCATCACCGGGGCATTGATGCATTCCACCACGTCGTTGATGGCGATGGCAAATAACGTCACGCTCAGTACTGAGCCCTGGGGTACCCCGTTCTCCTGTGTAAAAGATCGGGATAAGTGCTTCCCAGTCCTTACTTTAAAAAGGCGGTTAGTTAAAAAATTTCTGATAAATAGGGCCATGTTGCCTCTAAATCCCCACTTGTGGAGCGTGTTGAGGATTCTCCATCGCCACACACTATCATAGGCCTTCTCCAGGTCGAAAAGACTGCTATGACGTGTTGACGGTGAAGAAAGGCTTCCTGGATGAAGTTCTCAGTGCGCACCAGATGGTCTGTCGTGGACCTGCCACGCCGAAAGCCGCACTGAGCGTCGGAGAGCAGGTGACGACTCTCCAAGCACCACATGAGACGTCGGTTTACCATCCGTTCCATCACCTTGCACAGGCAGCTGGTGAGAGATATGGGACGGTAGTTGTTCGGGTCATTTTTGTCCTTGCCCTGTTTTGGGATTGGTATCACGATGGACTCTCGCCAGGCATTTGGAAAACTGCCCTCGTTCCAAAGTTGGTTGAGGGTATTTAGGACCTCCCCAATCGCAGTTTCCGGAATGTTCCGGAGAAATGCGTTGTGGATTTCGTCCGCCCCTGGCGAGGTGTAATGGGAGTCTTCGATGGCGGATTTAAGCTCCCAGGACGTGAAAGGCTCATTGTAATATTCACTTGTAGGACCTGCACCAAAATTGAGAGGGACTCTCTCGCATCGCCTCTTCAGGTTCGCAAAGTCCGCGGCATAGCCCTCGTCACTGCTATTGGCCGCGAACTGACTGGCAAATATGTTGCTTATTTCGGCAGGTGAATTAACCACCCGGCCAGCAACAAGCAATGGCGAGATGACAAATGAGCCCTTGGACCCGGAGATTTTCTTCACTTTGTCCCATACCTGACCAAGCGGCGTGCGATGGTTGATGGTAGAGACGTATTCTATCCAGGAAGCCCTCTTGGCCTCCTTCACGGCCCTTCGAGCTCGCGCTCTCAGGCGGCGGTACGATGCCAGATTAGTTGCCGTGGGATATTTTCTAAAAATATTCAATGCTTTTTTCCTCGCCCGAATCGCCCGGTCGCATTCCCCGTTCCACCAAGGGACAGGAGCTCGATTTATATTCCCGGACGTACGAGGGATACTTTTGGTAGCTGCCGCCAACAGCGTTGAACTTAGTTTATCGACGTTGTGCAACGCGTCGAAACTTGCGTCGTGTTTATATGTAAACGTACGCTTGAAAAGTGGCCAGTCCGCACGGTTAATACGCCACTTTTCCGGAGGTTTTGAAATGGTGGGCGAAGAGTCTTCTTTAACGAGTAGAAGAGGAAAATGGTCACTCCCACAGAGATCGTTGTGGGTGGACATTTTCAGCTTTGGGGCTAGACTTCTCGAGCATAGACAAAGATCTATTGCTGAGAATTCCCCATTGAAGCTGTTAAACCGGGTTTTTTCGCCGCTATTTAATAAAAACAGGTTAAAATCCTCAATAAAGTTGGATAAAATTCGACCTCTCCTATTGCTTTGGGTTTCTGGCCCTCCCCAGAGAGGATCATGGGCATTAAAATCTCCCATCAAAATGAACGGCTGAGGAAGCTGGTGGACAAGGGCTTCAAGGTTCAGGCGGGTCACCGGTGCACCCTCTGGCAGATACACGTTGCATAACGTCATCCTCTCAGGGGTGTGCACCGTGACAGCGACGGCCTGGAATGGAGAGTTCAGTTGGACTCGCGAGGTGTAAAGGGCCTCACGGGCCGCAACTGCTACTCCCCCTTGGGCTCGTTGGCCACTTAGGTCATCCATTCTAAAAACAGTGAACCCCTTCAGAATACCCTTATCTTCAGCCTTAAAATGGGTCTCTTGGAGACAAATACAAGAGGGTTTAAAATCTTGGATTAAAATGGCCAGCTCCTCCTTGTGTCGATAAAAACCATTGCAGTTCCACTGCAGAATGGAACACATTTAAAGTGTTAAATTAAAATAAATAAATAAATATATAAATAAATAAGATGACTAAAAAGGGAGATGACCAACTCTATTGAGGTTATCGCTTGAAGCGATGTTTCCTCTTCCACTCGTTTGCGAAGACCTCTGTATCAGAGATACTCTGGTCCTCTTCAATTACCTCCGGCTTCTTTGGCTTCACTGGAGGCGGCGGGGAAGGTGTATTCTCACGCCCTTTTGGCGTGTTCCCCTTGGTGGTTTTTAGTGGGCTCTTCTTTGAAGGGCCCACAGGAGTAGGTGGCTCCTTGCCCACCTTACTCTTTCCATCCTTCACCCTTTTTGGTTTAGGCACTTGCGTGGTTTCTATTGGGGATTCTTTCGGGATCTCTGTCTGCGTGGCGATGGTACACTTTACACATTGCGTGGTTGCAACGGAAGCAAAGGACCGGGAGAAAGTTGGAGCGATTAGCGCCCTGTATTTTCTCCTCGCTTCCGCATATGGGATTTTTTCCAGTGTTTTTATCTCCATGACTTTCCTCTCTTCTTTCATCTTCGGGCAATCACGAGAGTACACTGGGTGTGTACCCTCGCAATTCACACAAAGAGTTTCCGAAGAGCACTCTTTATCCTCGTGCGCGTCTTTGCCGCAGCGCGGGCAGGTGGCCTTGCCCTCGCAGCGCGACGCGACATGGCCGAACCGTTGGCATTTGAAACAACGCACGGGATTTGGGATGAATGGCCTCACTGGTACCGATTCATAGCCCACAAACACCTTGTCGGGTAGTCTATCACGCGCAAACGTCAAGATCACGGAGGTGCTGTTTACGTTTTCTCCGTTGCGCCTTGTGGTGAGTCGACGACAATCAGTCACTCCCTGAGAGAACATTTCTCTCTTGATTTCTTCGATGTCCACGTATAGAAGGTCGTAGTGACTGATGACTCCCCGACAGGTGTTAAGAGTGCGGTGCACCTCCACCTTAATCGGAATGTCATGGAGCGTTCCCATAGCAAGTAGTTTTTCGCTCTGTGTGTCGTTCAGGGTCTCTATAAGTAGTGTACCATCCCTGAGCTTCTTCACGCTCTTTGGGTCCCCAGGCACAATCTGTGATAACACTCTGCGAATTAAGAAGGGAGAAACCTTTTTCAAGGTCTCACCTTCCTTTGCACAAGACATAATTAAATAGCGCTTACATGCGCCGATACACTTTTCTCCCCCGCCGGTGTCCGGACGGGATCTTTTTAGTGGTGGAAAGGGTTTTTCCTCCATAATAAGAAATGATTCGTCCCTCGGCCTCCCCACCCGCCACGGAGCCACACATTTGGGACGCCACTCCGCCAAACCGGAGTGGTCGCCAGGGCTAACTCGAGGGATATAGCGCTTCTGGAGTGGTTGTCTGTTTCGGGGTGGATCTTCGGTGCAAGGGCCCACCAAAACCCTTACATCTCCGACCTCCCTACGCAGACCCCCACAACCTTGGCACTCGCCACCGGAGCGAAAACGCGACGGAAGCCGATTGACCGGGAGTGCCTAGCTCCCGGCCTCCCGTTTACACGAAATCCGGGGCCGAAGAGGGGTATCACTCCCCGGTCCATACAGGGCATCCGACACCCTGCTGGGAACCAGAAAGCTCACCCTCCAGGATCCCCTTCTCTCCCTTACGGGTCTCCAGGCACGGCAAACACCTGGGCGGATCGCAGGCCAGATGGTATGGCCGCTCACAGACAGTGGATCCACAGCACTGTCCGGACGCATCCCTTGCTGGCTTGGGGTTTGTTTTCGGGGTTTTCTCCCCGCCCTTTTAGTCGCCTCTTACGACAAGCAGGGATACTGCGGGAGTATTCTCTAACCCCCTACCCGCAGGGGGGGACTGTTTGAATAAATGCTTGATTTTATTAGTCTAATCGTGCTTATCACCATCCAAATATGGTCCTTGGCTGCCAATACAAAGCTTCCCAACGTTTTTGTCAGCATTCGAATGCTACTATAACGCTTCTTTCGAAAAAGCCTTTAAGTTTGCGGTGCAACTTTGTTAGATGTCTTCAATAGTGTCAAATCGGTATCCTTCCAAGATGGATTTCAACTTTGGGAATAAGAAAAAGTCAACTGGAGCAAGATACGGAGGGTAGGGTAGTAGTAGTAGTTTTAGGGGTTTGTAGGGTGCGTCGACAGCTATGGTCATTTTGCACCACTGTCATTACGTAAAAATTATGTTCCTTTTAAACTAGGAATAAGTAAACAGATAAATACGAATAAATATATAAATAAATAAACTAAACAAAAAAAAAAGGAAAATGCTAAAATCAAAAGCATTAAAATTATGCGCTCCGAAGCTAAAGCTGCCCCATTAAACCGGTTGCCCTTAAAAAAGTTAAGACTCGATTTATAGACCCAGAGTCATCCCCTAAAATATTTTTTAAGTCTCCCCTTATCTTCAACATGTCTCTGGCCCTTTGGTATGTTGTACATTCCGTCAGGATATGTTTTATCGTCAGGGGTTGGAAACACTCATTGCAGCGGGGCTGTTCTTTTACCTCCGCAAAGAGGTACGAATGAGTCAGGGCAGAGTGTCCTATTCTCAGGCGCGTAATCATGACCTCTTCCCTCCGAATGTTCCGGATGGAAGAGGACCATGGTGAAACGACCGGTTTTATTGCCCTGAGTTTATTATTTTGAAGAGACTGCCAAGTCTCCTTCCACTGATGCAGGACCGAGTTCCGCAAGGCAGCCTTTACGTCCTCCATTGGAACCAAGGTGGAGTCGGTCTCGGGTTGTCGAAGGGCATCCTTCGCTGCCTGGTCAGCTTTTTCGTTACCTCTTATGCCGAATGACCAGGAGTCCATATAAAGGAGACCCTGTTCCCCTTTCTCTGAAGGGACAACAGGGTATAATGGATCTCCTGGACTATCGGGTGCACAGGTGCAAAGGCCGATAAAGATTTTAGGGCGCTCAACGAGTCGGTGCAGATGAGGAAAGAGCCATTGCTTTCTTTTATTTCTCCTAGGGCCGTCCTTATGGCTGACAGCTCGGCTGTGAAAATGCTGCAAGAAGTGTGCAGTTTTTTCCTCACGACTCCATGGTAGTGGGACACGACCGCATAGGCACATGCAGATTCTGACTTTGACCCGTCGGTGTAGACTGGGACAAAGTCAGAAAGTGAGCTGAGGACGGCACTGAAGAGCTGCTGGTATTCGGAATCGGTCGTTTTGGCTTTGCGGCGTGCACTGGCAATGAGTTTAATATCCGGCATTGGTGTTAACCAAGGCGGATACTTAGCATAGGAGACGGGGCATATTTGAGGAAATGTAAAATTTACCTCATTAATAAAATCATTAAAACGAACGGCAAAGGGCCTAGTTGCCCTTCTCCGCCTGTTAAATAAGTCTAAAAACCGTTGGTTAAAAACTATGTTAAAACAAGGGTGGATTGTCTCTGACAAAATTTTACAGGCATAGTTGCCCATTAAAATCATCCTGCGGGTTTCCAACGGAGGCTCCCCTGCGTCTGCAAGTAAGCTTGGGACTGGGCTTGTTCTAAATGCCCCGGTGGCCAACCGTATCCCAGCATTGTGGACACATGTGAGTGGTCTCAAGTAAGACTCTCGTGCTGAGGAATACACTATGGAACCATAGTCCAGTTTGGATCGCACCAAGCCTCTGTAGAATAAAAGCATGGTGGTGCGGTCTGCTCCCCAAGTGGAGTGAGTTAAAAACTTTAAAACGTTGAGGGTTTGGCGACACCTCTCGCGTAACACGCGGATATGCTCCCGCCAGTTCAGCTTTGGGTCCAGGATCATGCCGAGAAAGCGGACGGACTCCACAAATGGAAGAATCCTACCCAACAAGGTTAGGGTCGGCGTAACGTGGTAACCGCGAAGACGGTGAAAGTGCACGCATTTCGTTTTCTCCATGGAGAAACGAAATCCGTTCTTTCGCGACCACTCTCCCAGTTTGTTTAGAGTCACCTGGGCTTGCCTGGAAGCGTTTGGCAGTCGTGTCGACCGGCAAAATATGGCTAAGTCGTCCACATAGAGCGATGCCATCACCGGGGCATTGATGCATTCCACCACGTCGTTGATGGCGATGGCAAATAACGTCACGCTCAGTACTGAGCCCTGGGGTACCCCGTTCTCCTGTGTAAAAGATCGGGATAAGTGCTTCCCAGTCCTTACTTTAAAAAGGCGGTTAGTTAAAAAATTTCTGATAAATAGGGCCATGTTGCCTCTAAATCCCCACTTGTGGAGCGTGTTGAGGATTCTCCATCGCCACACACTATCATAGGCCTTCTCCAGGTCGAAAAGACTGCTATGACGTGTTGACGGTGAAGAAAGGCTTCCTGGATGAAGTTCTCAGTGCGCACCAGATGGTCTGTCGTGGACCTGCCACGCCGAAAGCCGCACTGAGCGTCGGAGAGCAGGTGACGACTCTCCAAGCACCACATGAGACGTCGGTTTACCATCCGTTCCATCACCTTGCACAGGCAGCTGGTGAGAGATATGGGACGGTAGTTGTTCGGGTCATTTTTGTCCTTGCCCTGTTTTGGGATTGGTATCACGATGGACTCTCGCCAGGCATTTGGAAAACTGCCCTCGTTCCAAAGTTGGTTGAGGGTATTTAGGACCTCCCCAATCGCAGTTTCCGGAATGTTCCGGAGAAATGCGTTGTGGATTTCGTCCGCCCCTGGCGAGGTGTAATGGGAGTCTTCGATGGCGGATTTAAGCTCCCAGGACGTGAAAGGCTCATTGTAATATTCACTTGTAGGACCTGCACCAAAATTGAGAGGGACTCTCTCGCATCGCCTCTTCAGGTTCGCAAAGTCCGCGGCATAGCCCTCGTCACTGCTATTGGCCGCGAACTGACTGGCAAATATGTTGCTTATTTCGGCAGGTGAATTAACCACCCGGCCAGCAACAAGCAATGGCGAGATGACAAATGAGCCCTTGGACCCGGAGATTTTCTTCACTTTGTCCCATACCTGACCAAGCGGCGTGCGTTGGTTGATGGTAGAGACGTATTCTATCCAGGAAGCCCTCTTGGCCTCCTTCACGGCCCTTCGAGCTCGCGCTCTCAGGCGGCGGTACGATGCCAGATTAGTTGCCGTGGGATATTTTCTAAAAATATTTAATGCTTTTTTCCTCGCCCGAATCGCCCGGTCGCATTCCCCGTTCCACCAAGGGACAGGAGCTCGATTAATGTTCCCGGACGTACGAGGGATACTTTTGGTAGCTGCCGCCAACAGCGTTGAACTTAGTTTATCGACGTTGTGCAACGCGTCGAAACTTGCGTCGTGTTTATATGTAAACGTACGCTTAAAAAGTGGCCAGTCCGCACGGTTAATACGCCACTTTTCCGGAGGTTTTGAAATGGTGGGCGAAGAGTCTTTCTTAACGAGTAGAAGAGGAAAATGGTCACTCCCACAGAGATCGTTGTGGGTGGACATTTTCAGCTTTGGGGCTAGACTTCTCCAGCATAGACAAAGATCTATTGCTGAGAATTCCCCATTGAAGCTGTTAAAGCGGGTTTTTTCGCCGCTATTTAATAAAAACAGGTTAAAATCCTCAATAAAGTTGGATAAAATTCGACCTCTCCTATTACTTTGGGTTTCTGGCCCTCCCCAGAGAGGATCATGGGCATTAAAATCTCCCATCAAAATGAACGGCTGAGGAAGCTGGTGGACAAGGGCTTCAAGGTTCAGGCGGGTCACCGGTGCACCCTCTGGCAGATACACGTTGCATAACGTCATCCTCTCAGGGGTGTGCACCGTGACAGCGACGGCCTGGAATGGAGAGTTCAGTTGGACTCGCGAGGTGTAAAGGGCCTCACGGGCCGCAACTGCTACTCCCCCTTGGGCTCGTTGGCCACTTAGGTCATCCGTTCTAAAAACAGTGAATCCCTTCAGTATACCCTTATCTTCAGCCTTAAAATGGGTCTCTTGGAGACAAATACAAGAGGGTTTAAAATCTTGGATTAAAATGGCCAGCTCCTCCTTGTGCCGATAAAAGCCATTGCAGTTCCACTGCAGAATGGAACACATTTAAAGTGTTAAATTAAAATAAATAAATAAATATATAAATAAATAAGATGACTAAAAAGGGAGATGACCAACTCTATTGAGGTTATCGCTTGAAGCGATGTTTCCTCTTCCACTCGTTTGCGAAGACCTCAGTATCAGAGATACTCTGGTCCTCTTCAATTACCTCCGGCCTCTTTGGCTTCACTGGAGGCGGCGGGGAAGTTGTATTCTCACGCCCTTTTGGCGTGTTCCCCTTGGTGGTTTTCTGTGGGCTCTTCTTTGAAGGGCCCACAGGAGTAGGTGGCTCCTTGTCCACCTTACTCTTCCCATCCTTCACCCTTTTGGGTTTAGGCACTTGCGTGTTTTCAACTGGGGATTCTTTCGGTATCTCCGTCTGCGTGGCGATGGTACACTTTACACATTGCGTGGTTGCAACGGAAGCAAAGGACCGGGAGAAAGTTGGAGCGATTAGCGCCCTGTATTTTCTCCTCGCTTCCGCATATGGGATTTTTTCAAGGGTTTTTATCTCCATGACTTTCCTCTCTTCTTTCATCTTCGGGCAATCACGAGAGTACACTGGGTGTGTACCCTCGCAATTGACACAAAGAGGTTCCGAAGAGCACTCTTTATCCTCGTGCGCGTCTTTGCCACAGCGCGGGCAGGTGGCCTTACCCTCGCAACGCGACGCGACATGGCCGAACCGTTGGCATTTGAAACAACGCACGGGATTTGGGATGAATGGCCTCACTGGTACCGATTCATAGCCCACAAACACCTTGTCGGGTAGTCTATCACGCGCAAACGTCAAGATCACGGAGGTGCTGTTTACGTTTTCTCCGTTGCGCCTCGTGGTGAGTCGACGACAATCAGTCACTCCCTGAGAGAACATTTCTCTCTTGATTTCTTCGATGTCCACGTATAGGAGGTCGTAGTGACTGATGACTCCCCGACAGGTGTTAAGAGTGCGGTGCACCTCCACCTTAATCGGAATGTCATGGAGCATTCCCATAGCAAGCAGTTTATCGCTTTGTGTATCGTTCAGGGTCTCTATAAGAAGTGTACCATCCCGGAGCTTCTTCACGCTCTTTGGGTCCCCAGGCACAATCTGTGACAAAACTCTGCGAATTAAGAAAGGAGAAACCTTTTTCAAGGTTTCACCTTCTTTTATGCACGACATAATTAAATAGCGCTTACATGCGCCTATGCACTTTTCTCCCCCGCCGGTGTCCGGACGGGATCTTTTTAGTGGTGGAAAGGGTTTTTCCTCCATAATAATTAAATATTCGTCCCTCGGCCTCCCCACCCACCACGGAGCCACACATTTGGGACGCCACTCCGCCAAACCGGAGCGGTCGCCAGGGCTAACTCGAGGGATATAGCGCTTCAGGAGTGGTTGTCTGTTTCGGGGTGGATCTTCGGTGCAAGGGCCCACCAAAACCCTTACATCTCCGACCTCCCTACGCAGACCCCCACAACCTTGGCACTCGCCACCGGAGCGAAAACGCGACGGAAGCCGATTGACCGGGAGTGGCTAGCTCCCGGCCTCCCGTTTACACGAAATCCGGGGCCGAAGAGGGGTATCACTCCCCGGTCCATACAGGGCATCCGACACCCTGCTGGGAACCAGAAAGCTCACCCTCCAGGATCCCCTTTTCTCCCTTACGGGTCTCCAGGCACGGCAAACACCTGGGCGGATCGCAGGCCAGATGGTATGGCCGCTCACAGACAGTGGATCCACAGCACTGTCCGGACGCATCCCTTGCTGGCTTGGGGTTTGTTTTCGGGGTTTTCTCCCCGCCCTTTTAGTCGCCTCTTACGACAAGCAGGGATACTGCGGGAGTATTCTCTAACCCCCTACCCGCAGGGGGGAGGAGGGTAGGGTGGCTGGGTGATCACCGGTTGGCTGTTTTTGACCCAAAACCCGGTAACAATCAATAATTTGTGCACCGTTCGTTGTCTTAATGAAAGCTCCAAGACTTGTTTTTCCACATTTGTGGTATCTTCCTCAAAATTACCTATCTTAACCTTCTCATAACCTCTATTTAGTGTAGCCCATTCACTGTTTGTGCTTTGGGGACATATTTATAATGAATAATCCCTTCCCAATCGCAGACAACGATCAACATCACCTTCACGTTCGATCGAGACATCCGAACTTTGTTTGACCGAGCGGAAAATGGTCCTTTCCACTGTTTAGACTGGATTTTGTTTAGACGATTTTTTTAAAGAAATTTCGGTTGTCGTTTGAACAATGAGTAGTTCTTGGATGATGTCAAGATGTTTTTGCCTCTGTTCGTCCGTTAATACTCGTGGCACAAATTTGGACGCTACACTCTGCATGCCCAAATTTTCTGTCAAAATGGTGTATCACGATCAAACACCAGTGCATAAATCATTCACATTGTTGACGTGGGCGTCGTTTGTTGACATCAATGGTCGTTCACTTCTCGGTTCTTCATCTGTCGAGACTGGAAGTGGTTGCACCAACGAAAAATTGTGCCTGGCTCATAGATTTATCTACATCAACATATTTCCCCGCAAGCCACCGCAAGGGCGTGTGGTATTAGGCCACAAGGAGTATTAGGCCACTACCCGTAAAAGAGAAGATTCATTGCCTCTTGAATTATTGCTTCGGTTTTGCTATAGTTTCGGTTGCACTTTTCCCGAGATTTAAATAAAATTCAACACGCATTCGCTACTTCTCAAACACCTTCATTCTCACCGCCACAGAAATTCGTTCAGCAAGCGTGTGCAAGCTCAGAAAAGAATCGCTGTTTTGTGGAGACAAGTCGAGATAGGACCTCAAAAGAGGCGATGTTTTAATTTTTACATGTAGACGCCGCAAGAATGAGACACATTACTGATTGTAATTCGTTAAGCAGTTCACGCGTAGAAAGACTCATCTTTTTTTGTGCAGGCCTTGTAAGAAATAACATAGAATTAGTATTTAACTACTAGAGGTAATGCCTGCCGTATAATGGAAAGTTGGTTTAATTTCATGTCAACTTTCTTAGAAAAAGTAAAACGTCGCATGTGACGATGAGTACATATAATGTCAAGTGTCATTAAAATGTCAATTTAAAAATTATTCCCTTTAGTTTTTTCTTGAAGTTGATTCAAAAACACTAAGTTGGTACAATAAAAATGAGATATATTAAGCTACGCAAAAATGAAAACGCCCTACACACCATATCGCACTTCTAATCGGAAAAGTACTTTTTAATGGTGAGATTGACGTATGACGAGAGGGTTTCAAGAAGAGGAATATGGTAATTAAATCTTAATATTGCATGTTAGTAATTCTGCAGTGTTCCTATTTGTCATTTATATTTTTCACTACATATGTAACTACAAAATTTTGAATTACAAAGTTTGAATTGCATGACAACATTACTCGATTTTTTGCACTCTTTATGCGTACAAAAATTCAAATGTAATTACACCAGCGTAAAATTAGGTTAATTCCATCCATTCGTTCAAAATTTGCAGTTAAAATATCATTCATATCTTGCGTAGTAGATTTGAACGACCCAATCAATTCTGGTCTCACCGAACGCCTCTCACCCTCAGATCCCAATACTGCAATAGTTCTAGTGAACTTATGCGTTCCAATTGAATTTCCTTTAGCTACTAGTAAATTTAGATTCCCCTTTGCCATTTAGTGGACGACGAAGAGCATTTTAAAGGAAGCCATTTTTAATCACGCTCTCCCCGGATATTAGAGTACGAATTCATTCGGACTCCCTTGACTTTGCACATTGCTCGAAATAACGAATACAAAAAAAAACTCTTCACGATACTCAACGACCCCATACACGCGACCCCGATGTGGGTCGAGGCCAGTAAAGTTCCACCAATGGGGAATAGCATGGAGGGGTCAAGGAGGTTTGGTATAGGAAGACAGCAGTCGGGGTAGCTACGGGGAGCGGGAGGAGTAGGGAGTGCAGATGAATGGGGAGAGTTGAGTTGGAAGAGGGAATATCGAATCTTGGGGGTTGCGGATAGACAAAGGGGTAAAATCGTAGGGAGAAGGTGGTAAAGGCGGGAATGGATGGATTGGGGAGGGCAGAAGAGAACCGTGTTGGCATCCGGTTTGTAGGATCGGGAGAATTGGTGGTTGATAGTGGAATGGGAAAAATGGGGGTTTGCAAGGGGTTCTGAAAGGGTACGTGCTGGCGATCGGAAAAGCAAAGTCGTGGATTCGGAGGAAAGGGTTTTAGGAGTTAGGGGAAGGAGACTCGTGAAGGGTGAGTTACTCATGAGGAAGTATAGGGGGGGGGGTCATGACACCGTAAACTCACGATTAAGTTTGAAAGCCAGGAGGGAAGACGTAAGCAGGAGAGAGGTGGAAACTTGACTTCTGCTCTCCCAACTACCCTTGCTTTCTGCTGCCTTCTTATCGCTTTCCCTCCTCGTACTCCACCGCCGTTTGGGACTTCCACGCTAACTAAGAGTTTCACGCTCAAAGCTCTGGGAAGACACATGAGTTCACTAAATCTCTTCATCAAACCATAAGAATTTTGTAACGAATAGCACTCATTTGAATTTGAGACCCACCCACAAGCTGAATCGTACTTGTGGTATTATCATCGACATTGTAGCTAATCCTTCTAATTTTCACGGCCATAAAAACAAGGGCAGGAAACCAATTTTGTAAGAGAAATATGTGCCCAGTTTTACTTCAATTTTGGAGAGAATAAAGTGAGCACAAAATTTAATAACAGAAAAAAATTGCCATTTCCCAAGTTTCGTTTAGCTGAAGTATAGCTCCAGCTAAGCTGCATTCATCGTTGAAAAAAATGATTATCGGAATACGAAGAGAGAGAAAACCCAATTTTTCTTGTGTAATAAAATAAAAACGAGTAGTTAATAGAAAAATATAACTCTGTTGTGGTGGTATTTATTAGTGGATGTGACTGACAGCTGAGATTATTTGCACCGTAAGAGGTATGCGGGTAATTTGGTAGAATTAGAATGTTCAGAGAATGAAAGAAGAGTGGAGAGAAACCTGGCGACGGCATTAGCCTCCTCTTAATGAAAGCCACCAATGGCCTCCGACATCCTAAGTATGGATCAAAATACCTCTAAGCATTCTGCTACCGCCGGTATTGTGACCCGGGCTCTCTGGGCAAGATGCTAGTACATAGCCATTGCACAATATAGATCCCCCTGACGTTAAAAAACGTGAAATGACACCTATTTATTTGAACTGAGAAATTATTTCTTTACGGGCGCAGACGGGTAATATTAAAGCCATGAAAATAAAGGAATCAAAAAATGACAACATGCTGTTTTCAAGATAAAAATACTTATTAGTAATTTAGATGCTCTCCCAACATATGTACGTAATTCATAACTCACAAGGGAAAGCAGTGACCTATTTAAGGAACCAATAAATTTTTTTGGAAGAGGGTTTAGTTTAACGTATGCTTCACTGGTCTCCTCGAGTTGAGATGAACTTAGGGGATTCGTAAAATTCGAGTTCAGTAACAAATACCTAATATCTGTTATAATATCGCGTCTTGTTCAACTTCTTGCGTACTACAAGCTTAATTAGTTACTTGACAAGTTCAATCATAAGTTTAATTTTTAGTCCGCTATTTGAATATGCGTGCTCAAGAAAAATATTATATGAGAAGTTTATAGCAGTTTCCTTGACTCTTGATATAACTTTTCATGTAGATTCAAAAGTTAAAATAGCGTTCACAACAAAGCGAACTCAAAAAAACTGCTTTTACCAACCTCCAAGTAATCTATTCCCCAATTGATGGTTTTAGGTGAAACGCATTAGCTGAAAATTTGTCATAACTGGTTCATGAAATGAGAAGTAGGTAAGAACAATATGTAGCACAAAAAAAATCATGCCCAATCCAAACTGCCCTATACCAAAACGCCTGAATAGAAGGGAAAAAACGCCAACTGAGATTGTCTAAGCTGTTTTCTCAAAAGTGTTCGCAGCTCTATGCAGTGGCTCCGAAATAAACAAATATTATAAAAAATAAATTTCAATTGTAGCGATACAAGATTTTCTGTCTAACGCCTTCAATTAAGATGAAAGAATCGACACGGCTATACTCAGCGAATGGAAGTGAATTAATATTGGAATGGAGATGAAAATTACTTTGAAATATCCTTGCGGCTTCCGGCGACGCAAGCAAAATTCTCCATCTTCCCACTAGGTGTGCGCCACTTCTTCTTTTCCCACCTTACCCTTCTCCTTTTCGACGTACTTGGCTCTCTCCTCCGGTCTCGCCCTACTCCTCTCAAGGGCTCGCCCTCCACCCTTTCGTCCCCAACCCCTTGACCTCCCTTCCCTTGGAGAAACCCTCTCCGTCCTCCCCCTCGTTCAGCCCGGTCCCTCCTCCCCAACCTCGTTTAATCCCTACCGCTCCAAGTTTGCCTTCCCGCCCGGCTGTAATCGAGGATTTAAAGGAGCCTTAAGGGTTAACTGTAGACAACTGCACTTTGGGTTGGATTGGATCGGGGGCCTCTCCTCAAAACGGGGCATGACTGCCTTTCAGATGTTTCCCTTTCACTTTGAAACTGGCGGAGCCCCGCGTCGGGCGATTAAAGGCGAAAGAAGGTTTTCTAATATATACACTTTTATATTGTTCTCTTTTTCAATGACTCAAGGAAAACTGCTGAGAATTGAGAGCCAATCCAGTTGACGACTTACCACTTTTCGAACTCAATCTTTTTGCACCTTAAGAATTCCTCTTCAGCTGAATGCCAATTTTCATCGAATAAACACTATCTTCTTTTTTTTAATAGGACTTCATCAATGCTGGCACATGAGTATTCATGACCCATTAGGAAGTGAAATAGTTTTCAGGAAAAAGCTCCATTCATCCGGTGCACTACCAGGGTTAAAATAAGAACATTGCGCTGTAGGAAATACTAAAGAAGTTCTCATCCACTCCGTTAATTTTTTCATGTCTCAATTATCTGGTTCGTATAATTTCTTAGAAAACGTCTCTAACCCCTTCCACTTCAATTTATATTCTGAATATTGTGCTCCTATCCTCTATTTATTTTTTCTGTGGTTCTTTTTTAAATGGAATGGTAGGTAATGAAATGATATTTTGTATTTGGTAACCAACGTAGAATAGTGAAATTAAGTAGTAGTAGTAGTTTTAGGGGTTTGTACGGTGCGTCGACAGCTATGGTCATTTTGCACCACTGTCATAACGTAAAACTTATGTTCCTTTTAAACTAGGAATAAGTAAACAAATAAATACGAATAAATATATAAATAAAATAAACAAAAAAAAAAGGAAAATGCTAAAATCAAAAGCATTAAAATTATGAGCTCCAAAGCTAAAGCTGCCCCATTAAACCGGTTGACCTTAAAAAACTTAAGACTCGGTTAATAGACCCAGAGTCATCCCCTAAAATATGTTTTAAGTCTCCCCTTATCTTCAACATGTCTCTGGCCCTTTGGTAGTAGTAGTTTTAGGGGTTTGTAGGGTGCGTCGACAGCTATGGTCATTTTGCACCACTGTCATTACGTAAAACTTATGTTCCTTTTAAACTAGGAATAAGTAAACAAATAAATACGAATAAATATATAAATAAATAAAATAAACAAAAAAAACAGATAAAAAAGGAAAATGCTAAAATGAAAAGCATTAAAATTATGAGCTCCAAAGCTAAAGCTGCCCCATTAAACCGGTTGACCTTAAAAAACTTAAGACTCGGTTTATAGACCCAGAGTCATCCCCTAAAATATTTCTTAAGTCTCCCCTTATCTTCAACATGTCTCTGGCCCTTTGGTATGTTGTACATTCCGTCAGGATATGGTTTATCGTCAGGGGTTGGAGGCACTCATTGCAGCGGGGCTGTTCTTTTACCTCCGCAAAGAGGTACGAATGAGTCAGGGCAGAGTGTCCTATTCTCAGGCGCGTAATCATGACCTCTTCCCTCCGAATTTTCCGGATGGAAGAGGACCATGGTGAAACGACCGGTTTTATTGCCCTGAGTTTATTATTTTGCAGAGACTGCCAAGTCTCCTTCCACTGATGCAGGACCGAGTTCCGCAAGGCGGCCTTTACGTCCTCCATTGGAACCAAGGTGGAGTCGGTCTCGGGTTGTCGAAGGGCATCCTTCGCTGCCTGGTCAGCTTTTTCGTTACCTCTTATGCCGACGTGACCAGGAGTCCATATAAAGGAGACCCTGTTCCCCTTTCTCTGAAGGGACAACAGGGTATAATGGATCTCCTGGACTATCGGGTGCACAGGTGCAAAGACCGATATAGATTTTAGGGCGCTCAACGAGTCTGTGCAGATGAGGAAAGAGCCATTGCTTTCTTTTATTTCTCCAAGGGCCGTCCTTATGGCTGACAGCTCGGCTGTGAAAATGCTGCAAGAAGTGTGCAGTTTTTTCCTCACGACTCCATGGTAGTGGGACACGACCGCATAGGCACATGCAGATTCTGACTTTGACCCGTCGGTGTAGACTGGGACAAAGTCAGAAAGTGAGCCGAGGACGGCACTGAAGAGCTGCTGGTATTCGGAATCGGTCGTTTTGGCTTTGCGGCGTGCACTGGCAATGAGTTTAATATCCGGCATTGGCGTTAACCAAGGCGGGTACTTAGCATAGGAGACGGGGCATACTTGAGGAAATGTAAAATTTACCGCGTTAATAAAATCATTAAAACGAACGGCAAAGGGCCTAGTTGCCCTTCTCCGCCTGTTAAATAAGTCTAAAAACCGTTGGTTAAAAACTATGTTAAAACAAGGGTGGATTGTCTCTGATAAAATTTTACAGGCATAGTTGCCCATTAAAATCATCCTGCGGGTTTCCAACGGAGGCTCCCCTGCGTCTGCAAGTAAGCTTGGGACTGGGCTTGTTCTAAATGCCCCGGTGGCCAACCGTATCCCAGCATTGTGGACACATGTAAGTGGTCTCAAGTAAGACTCTCGTCCTGAGGAATACACTATGGAACCATAGTCCAGTTTGGATCGCACCAAGCCTCTGTACAATAAAAGCATGGTGGTGCGGTCTGCTCCCCAAGTGGAGTGAGTTAAAAACTTTAAAACGTTGAGGGTTTGGCGACACCACTCGCGTAACACGCGGATATGCTCCCGCCAGTTCAGCTTTTGGTCCAGGATCATGCCGAGAAAGCGGACGGACTCCACAAATGGGAGAAGCCTACCCAACAGGGTTAGGGTCGGGGTAACGTGGTAACCGCGAAGACGGTGAAAGTGCACGCATTTCGTTTTCTCCATGGAGAAACGAAATCCGTTCTTTCGCGACCACTCTCCCAGTTTGTTTAGAGTCACCTGGGCTTGCCTGGAAGCGTTTGGCAGTCGTGTCGACCGGCAAAATATGGCTAGGTCGTCCACATAGAGCGATGCCATCACCGGGGCATTGATGCATTCCACCACGTCGTTGATGGCGATGGCAAATAACGTCACGCTCAGTACTGAACCCTGGGGTACCCCGTTCTCCTGTGTAAAAGATCGGGAAAAGTGCTACCCAGTCCTTACTTTAAAAAGGCGGTTGGTTAAAAAATTTCTGATAAATAGGGCCATGTTGCCTCTAAATCCCCACTTGTGGAGCGTGTTGAGGATTCTCCATCGCCACACACTATCATAGGCCTTCTCCAGGTCGAAGAAGACTGCTATGACGTGTTGACGGTGGAGAAAGGCTTCCTGGATGAAGTTCTCAGTGCGAACCAGATGGTCTGTCGTGGACCTGCCACGCCGAAAGCCGCACTGAGCGTCGGAGAGCAGGTGTCGACTCTCCAAGCACCACATGAGACGTCGGTTTACCATCCGTTCCATCACCTTGCACAGGCAGCTGGTGAGAGATATGGGACGGTAGTTGTTCGGGTCATTTTTGTCCTTGCCCTGTTTTGGGATTGGTATCACGATGGACTCTCGCCAGGCATTTGGAAAACTGCCCTCGTTCCAGAGTTGGTTGAGGGTATTTAGGACCTCCCCAATCGCGGTTTCCGGAATGTTCCGGAGAAATGCGTTGTGGATTTCGTCCGCCCCTGGCGAGGTGTAATGGGAGTCTTCGATGGCGGATTTAAGCTCCCAGGGCGTGAAAGGCTCATTGTAATATTCGCTTGTAGGACCTGCACCAAAATTGAGAGGGACTCTCTCGCATCGCCTCTTCCGGTTCGCAAAGTCCGCGGCATAGCCCTCGTCACTGCTATTGGCCGCGAACTGACTGGCAAATATGTTTCTTATTTCGGCAGGTGAATTAACCACCCGGCCAGCAACAAGCAATGGCGAGATGACAAATGAGCCCTTGGACCCGGAGATTTTCTTGACTTTGTCCCATACCTGACCAAGTGGCGTGCGGTGGTTGATGGTAGAGACGTATTCTATCCAGGAAGCCCTCTTGGCCTCCTTCACGGCCCTTCGAGCTCGCGCTCTCAGGCGGCGGTACGATGCCAGATTAGTTGCCGTGGGATATTTTCTAAAAATATTCAATGCTTTTTTCCTTGCCCGAATCGCCCGGTCGCATTCCCCGTTCCACCAAGGGACAGGAGCTCGATTAATGTTCCCGGACGTACGAGGGATACTTTTGGTAGCTGCCGCCAACAGCGTTGAACTTAGTTTATCGACGTTGTGCAACGCGTCGAAACTTGCGTCGTGTTTATATGTAAACGTACGCTTGAAAAGTGGCCAGTCCGCACGGTTAATACGCCACTTTTCCGGAGGTTTTGAAATGGTGGGCGAAGAGTCTTCTTTAACGAGTAGAAGAGGAAAATGGTCACTCCCACAGAGATCGTTGTGGGTGGACATTTTCAGCTTTGGGGCTAGACTTCTCGAGCATAGACAAAGATCTATTGCTGAGAATTCCCCATTGAAGCTGTTAAACCGGGTTTTTTCGCCGCTATTTAATAAAAACAGGTTAAAATCCTCAATAAAGTTGGATAAAATTCGACCTCTCCTATTGCTTTGGGTTTCTGGCCCTCCCCAGAGAGGATCATGGGCATTAAAATCTCCCATCAAAATGAACGGCTGAGGAAGCTGGTGGACAAGGGCTTCAAGGTTCAGGCGGGTCACCGGTGCACCCTCTGGCAGATACACGTTGCATAACGTCATCCTCTCAGGGGTGTGCACCGTGACAGCGACGGCCTGGAATGGAGAGTTCAGTTGGACTCGCGAGGTGTAAAGGGCCTCACGGGCCGCAACTGCTACTCCCCCTTGGGCTCGTTGGCCACTTAGGTCATCCGTTCTAAAAACAGTGAATCCCTTCAGAATACCCTTATCTTCAGCCTTAAAATGGGTCTCTTGGAGACAAATACAAGAGGGTTTAAAATCTTGGATTAAAATGGCCAGCTCCTCCTTGTGCCGATAAAAGCCATTGCAGTTCCACTGCAGAATGTAACACATTTAAAGTGTTAAATTAAAATAAATAAATAAATATATAAATAAATAAGATGACTAAAAAGGGAGATGACCAACTCTATTGAGGTTATCGCTTGAAGCGATGTTTCCTCTTCCACTCGTTTGCGAAGACCTCAGTATCAGAGATACTCTGGTCCTCTTCAATTACCTCCGGCTTCTTTGGCTTGACTGGAGGCGGCGGGGAAGGTGTGTTCTCACGCCCTTTTGGCGTGTTCCCCTTGGTGGTTTTTAGTGGGCTCTTCTTTGAAGGGCCCACAGGAGTAGGTGGCTCCTTGTCCACCTTACTCTTTCCATCCTTCACCCTTTTTGGTTTAGGCACTTGCGTGGTTTCTATTGGGGATTCTTTCGGGATCTCTGTCTGCGTGGCGATGGTACACTTTACACATTGCGTGGTTGCAACGGAAGCAAAGGACCGGGAGAAAGTTGGAGCGATTAGCGCCCTGTATTTTCTCCTCGCTTCCGCATATGGGATTTTTTCCAGTGTTTTTATCTCCATGACTTTCCTCTCTTCTTTCATCTTCGGGCAATCACGAGAGTACACTGGGTGTGTACCCTCGCAATTCACACAAAGAGGTTCCGAAGAGCACTCTTTATCCTCGTGCGCGTCTTTGCCACAGCGCGGGCAGGTGGCCTTGCCCTCGCAGCGCGACGCGACATGGCCGAACCGTTGGCATTTGAAACAACGCACGGGATTTGGGATGAATGGCCTCACTGGTACCGATTCATAGCCCACAAACACCTTGTCGGGTAGTCTATCACGCGCAAACGTCAAGATCACGGAGGTGCTGTTTACGTTTTCTCCGTTGCGCCTTGTGGTGAGTCGACGACAATCAGTCACTCCCTGAGAGAACATTTCTCTCTTGATTTCTTCGATGTCCACGTATAGAAGGTCGTAGTGACTGATAACTCCCCGACAGGTGTTAAGAGTGCGGTGCACCTCCACCTTAATCGGAATGTCATGGAGCGTTCCCATAGCAAGTAGTTTTTCGCTCTGTGTGTCGTTCAGGGTCTCTATAAGTAGTGTACCATCCCTGAGCTTCTTCACGCTCTTTGGGTCCCCAGGCACAATCTGTGATAACACTCTGCGAATTAAGAAGGGAGAAACCTTTTTCAAGGTCTCACCTTCCTTTGCACAAGACATAATTAAATAGCGCTTACATGCGCCAATACACTTTTCTCCCCCGCCGGTGTCCGGACGGGATCTTTTAAGTGGTGGAAAGGGTTTTTCCTCCATAATAATAAATGATTCGTCCCTCGGCCTCCCCACCCGCCACGGAGCCACACATTTGGGACGCCACTCCGCCAAACCGGAGCGGTCGCCAGGGCTAACTCGAGGGATATAGCGCTTCAGGAGTGGTTGTCTGTTTCGGGGTGGATCTTCGGTGCAAGGGCCCACCAAAACCCTTACATCTCCGACCTCCCTACGCAGACCCCCACAACCTTGGCACTCGCCACCGGAGCGAAAATGCGACGGAAGCCGATTGACCGGGAGTGGCTAGCTCCCGGCCTCCCGTTTACACGAAATCCGGGGCCGAAGAGGGGTATCACTCCCCGGTCCATACAGGGCATCCGACACCCTGCTGGGAACCAGAAAGCTCACCCTCCAGGATCCCCTTTTCTCCCTTACGGGTCTCCAGGCACGGCAAACACCTGGGCGGATCGCAGGCCAGATGGTATGGCCGCTCACAGACAGTGGATCCACAGCACTGTCCGGACGCATCCCTTGCTGGCTTGGGGTTTGTTTTCGGGGTTTTCTCCCCGCCCTTTTAGTCGCCTCTTACGACAAGCAGGGATACTGCGGGAGTATTCTCTACCCCCCTACCCGCAGGGGGGTCGGTATCTCCGTCTGCGTGGCGATGGTACACTTTACACATGGCGTGGTTGCAACGGAAGCAAAGGACCGGGAGAAAGTTGGGGCGATTAGCGCCCTGTATTTTCTCCTCGCTTCCGCATATGGGATTTTTTCCAGTGTTTTTATCTCCATGACTTTCCTCTCTTCTTTCATCTTCGGGCAATCACGAGAGTACACTGGGTGTGTACCCTCGCAATTGACACAAAGAGGTTCCGAAGAGCACTCTTTATCCTCGTGCGCGTCTTTGCCACAGCGCGGGCAGGTGGCCTTGCCCTCGCAGCGCGACGCGACATGGCCGAACCGTTGGCATTTGAAACAACGCACGGGATTCGGGATGAATGGCCTCACTGGTACCGATTCATAGCCCACAAACACCTTGTCGGGTAGTCTATCGCGCGCAAACGTCAAGATCACGGAGGTGCTGTTCACGTTTTCTCCGTTGCGCCTCGTGGTGAGTCGACGACAATCAGTCACTCCCTGAGAGAACATTTCTCTCTTGATTTCTTCGATGTCCACGTATAGGAGGTCGTAGTGACTGATGACTCCCCGACAGGTGTTAAGAGTGCGGTGCACCTCCACCTTAATCGGAATGTCATGGAGCATTCCCATAGCAAGCAGTTTTTCGCTTTGTGTATCGTTCAGGGTCTCTATAAGAAGTGTACCATCCCGGAGCTTCTTCACGCTCTTTGGGTCCCCAGGCACAATCTGTGACAAAACTCTGCGAATTAAGAAAGGAGAAACCTTTTTCAAGGTTTCACCTTCCTTTATGCACGACATAATTAAATAGCGCTTACATGCGCCAATACACTTTTCTCCCCCGCCGGTGTCCGGACGGGATCTTTTTAGTGGTGGAAAGGGTTTTTCCTCCATAATAATAGAAGATTCGTCCTTCGGCCTCCCCACCCGCCACGGAGCCACACATTTGGGACGCCACTCCGCCAAACCGGAGCGGTCGCCAGGGCTAACTCGAGGGATATAGCGCTTCAGGAGTGGTTGTCTGTTTCGGGGTCAATCTTCGGTGCAAGGGCCCACCAAAACCCTTACATCTCCGACCTCCCTACGCAGACCCCCACAACCTTGGCACTCGCCACCGGAGCGAAAACGCGACGGAAGCCGATTGACCGGGAGTGGCTAGCTCCCGGCCTCCCGTTTACGCGAAATCCGGGGCCGAAGAGGGATATCGCTCTCCGGTCCATGCAGGGCATCCGAAACCCTGCTGGGAACCAGAAAGATCACCCTCCAGGATCCCCTTCTCTCCCTTACGGGTCTCCAGGCACGGCAAACACCTGGGCGGATCGCAGGCCAGATGGTATGGCCGCTCACAGACAGTGGATCCACAGCGCGGTCCGGACGCATCCCTTGCTGGCTTGGGGTTTGTTTTCGGGGTTTTCTCCCCGCCCTTTTAGTCGCCTCTTACGACAAGCAGGGATACTGCGGGAGTATTCTCTAACCCCCTACCCGCAGGGGGGGTGAAATTAAAAGTGATTATCATTTCATATTGTAAAGTATATAATTAAATGTTTTAATTTTTATCAAGACATTTTACTTATTTACTACAAGTAAAATAGTTATAATATTAAATATTAGCAAAAAAGAAATTACATATAATTCATTGAAAAATCTATGCATAAAGTTAAAAATTGGGAAATATCCATGTTTAAAGTAAGAAAACTTAATTATACAATAGGTTGAAATACATGATATCATATACATACATATATAATTAATAATCTGAGAATGTATGATACTTCTCAAAACACTCTGGCTGACCTGAACAACCTGACTTTCTGTGTTTATGTGAACTTTGGCTGTTAAACCACGAATTGCTGTCCTTAAAACTATCAGGTTGCAGAGTTCTTAATGTGTTCTGCCGATCCAACTATAAAAATGGTTGCCCTAAAAAGTGCTAAAATTATGGAAATCTGATGATGAGCTACACTCGTCATTGCGCGATTTGGCATCGGAAGTTCATGACGAGCTACATTCGTCATTTCAACGCAAGGGGTTAATGTGCAACTTAGCGTAGATATTATGATTGCGTCAAAACCAAATGGCTCCAAATATAAAATATATTTCCTCAGCTCATTCCGATGCCTGCAGCTTTCAAAATACACTAACGAAACCCAACCATTAATAATGAACAGTAAGCATATTGTCCAGAGTTTAATAAGTTGTACCACAATTTCCTCAGTAGCATATTTTTGTGTCCTATAGGCCAGGAACCTATTTCTCAATTCAAAATAGGCTGCTAAAAATTCATAGAGATATCTTAAAGGAATCACTATCCCCCTATACTCCTAGATCTATAGGAACTTTAGTTCTAGGGATATAGTGCAGACACACCCAATTGCAAGAAAAAATATTATCTTTTACCGTAAACATTTGCCCGAATCAGCAATCACACAATTTGGAATCTAACAGAAAAATAAACATGCATTCTATCAATACAGCACGATATGTTATGTACATAAGTATATCTGGCATTTAAATACCTTTCACGGTTAATTCCGAATAAGAAGTCTTGTTTTTTTCAAAATTTCTCCCATGGATTTCGAAGATAAAAAAGTCACCTATAAAATCATAAGGTATGTGACACCGAGGTTTCGCCTCATATGGCTGCGACAAGAGTCAGCCCGCAGTCTGTCACTAACATTTTACTTCCATTCTTAAAGAAAAACTTTTCATTTAAAAACTCAGCGATAGAATTCAAAAATACGAAATCTTAAAACACGCGGTGCAACAACTGTAGTAGTAGTAGTTTAAGGGGTTTGTAGGGTGCGTCGACAGCTATGGTCATTTTGCACCACTGTCATAACGTAGGACTTATGTTCCCTTTAAACTAGGAATAAGTAAACAAATAAATACGAATAAATATATAAATAAATAATATAAACAAAAAAAATAAAAGGAAAATGCTAAAATCAAAAGCATTAAAATTATGAGCTCCAAAGCTAAAGCTGCCCCATTAAACCGGTTGACCTTAAAAAACTTAAGACTCGGTTAATAGACCCAGAGTCATCCCCTAAAATATTTTTTAAGTCTCCCCTTATCTTCAACATGTCTCTGGCCCTTTGGTATGTTGTGCATTCCGTCAGGATATGTTTTATCGTCAGGGGTTGGAAACACTCATTGCAGCGGGGCTGTTCTTTTACCTCCGCAAAGAGGTACGAATGAGTGAGGGCAGAGTGTCCTATTCTCAGGCGCGTAATCATGACCTCTTCCCTCCGAATTTTCCGGATGGAAGAGGACCATGGTGAAACGACCGGTTTTATTGCCCTGAGTTTATTATTTTGCAGAGACTGCCAAGTCTCCTTCCACTGATGCAGGACCGAGTTCCGCAAGGCAGCCTTTACGTCCTCCATTGGAACCAAGGTGGAGTCGGTCTCGGGTTGTCGAAGGGCATCCTTCGCTGCCTGGTCAGCTTTTTCGTTACCTCTTATGCCGACGTGACCAGGAGTCCATATAAAGGAGACCCTGTTCCCCTTTCTCTGAAGGGACAACAGGGAATAATGGATCTCCTGGACTATCGGGTGCACAGGTGCAAAGACCGATATAGATTTTAGGGCGCTCAACGAGTCTGTGCAGATGAGGAAAGAGCCATTGCTTTCTTTTATTTCTCCTAGGGCCGTCCTTATGGCTGACAGCTCGGCTGTGAAAATGCTGCAAGAAGTGTGCAGTTTTTTCCTCACGACTCCATGGTAGTGGGACACGACCGCATAGGCACTTGCAGATTCTGACTTTGACCCGTCGGTGTAGACTGGGACAAAGTCAGAAAGTGAACCGAGAACGGCACTGAAGAGCTGCTGGTATTCGGAATCGGTCGTCTTGGCTTTGCGGCGTGCACTGGAAATGAGTTTAATATCCGGCATTGGCGTTAACCAAGGCGGGTACTTAGCATAGGAGACGGGGCATACTTGAGGAAATGTAAAATTTACCGCGTTAATAAAATCATTAAAACGAACGGCAAAGGGCCTAGTTGCCCTTCTCCGCCTGTTAAATAAGTCTAAAAACCGTTGGTTAAAAACTATGTTAAAACAAGGGTGGATTGTCTCTGATAAAATTTTACAGGCATAGTTGCCCATTAAAATCATCCTGCGGGTTTCCAACGGAGGCTCCCCTGCGTCTGCAAGTAAGCTTGGGACTGGGCTTGTTCTAAATGCCCCGGTGGCCAACCGTATCCCAGCATTGTGGACACATGTGAGTGGTCTCAAGTAAGACTCTCGTCCTGAGGAATACACTATGGAACCATAGTCCAGTTTGGATCGCACCAAGCCTCTATACAATAAAAGCATGCTGGTGCGGTCTGCTCCCCAAGTGGAGTGAGTTAAAAACTTTAAAACGTTGAGGGTTTGGCGACACCTCTCACGTAACACGCGGATATGCTCCCGCCAGTTCAGCTTTTGGTCCAGGATCATGCCGAGAAAGCGGACGGACTCCACAAATGGAAGAATCCTACCCAACAGGGTTAGGGTCGGGGTAACGTGGTAACCGCGAAGACGGTGAAAGTGCACGCATTTCGTTTTCTCCATGGAGAAACGAAATCCGTTCTTTCGCGACCACTCTCCCAGTTTGTTTAGAGTCACCTGGGCTTGCCTGGAAGCGTTTGGCAGTCGTGTCGACCGGCAAAATATGGCTAGGTCGTCCACATAGAGCGATGCCATCACCGGGGCATTGATGCATTCCACCACGTCGTTGATGGCGATGGCAAATAACGTCACGCTCAGTACTGAGCCCTGGGGTACCCCGTTCTCCTGTGTAAAAGATCGGGATAAGTGCTTCCCAGTCCTTACTTTAAAAAGGCGGTTGGTTAAAAAATTTCTGATAAATAGGGCCATGTTGCCTCTAAATCCCCACTTGTGGAGCGTGTTGAGGATTCTCCATCGCCACACACTATCATAGGCCTTCTCCAGGTCGAAGAAGACTGCTATGACGTGTTGACGTTGGAGAAAGGCTTCCTGGATGAAGTTCTCAGTGCGAACCAGATGGTCTGTCGTGGACCTGCCACGCCGAAAGCCGCACTGAGCGTCGGAGAGCAGGTGTCGACTCTCCAAGCACCACATGAGACGTCGGTTTACCATCCGTTCCATCACCTTGCACAGGCAGCTGGTGAGAGATATCGGACGGTAGTTGTTCGGGTCATTTTTGCCCTGTTTTGGGATTGGTATCACGATGGACTCTCGCCAGGCATTTGGAAAACTGCCCTCGTTCCAGAGTTGGTTGAGGGTATTTAGGACCTCCCCAATCGCGGTTTCCGGAATGTTCCGGAGAAATGCGTTGTGGATTTCGTCCGCCCCTGGCGAGGTGTAATGGGAGTCTTCGATGGCGGATTTAAGCTCCCACGACGTGAAAGGCTCATTGTAATATTCGCTGGTAGGACCTGCACCGAAATTGAGAGGGACACTCTCGCATCGCCTCTTCAGGTGCGCAAAGTCCGCGGCATAGCCCTCGTCACTGCTATTGGCCGCGAACTGACTGGCAAATATGTTGCTTATTTCGGCAGGTGAATTAACCACCCGGCCAGCAACAAGCAATGGCGAGATGACAAATGTTCCCTTGGACCCGGAGATTTTCTTCACTTTGTCCCATACCTGACCAAGCGGCGTGCGATGGTTGATGGTAGAGACGTATTCTATCCAGGAAGCCCTCTTGGCCTCCTTCACGGCCCTTCGAGCTCGCGCTCTCAGGCGGCGGTACGATGCCAGATTAGTTGCCGTGGGATATTTTCTAAAAATATTCAATGCTTTTTTCCTCGCCCGAATCGCCCGGTCGCATTCCCCGTTCCACCAAGGGACAGGAGCTCGATTAATATTCCCGGACGTACGAGGGATACTTTTGGTAGCTGCCGCCAACAGCGTTGAACTTAGTTTATCGACGTTGTGCAACGCGTCGAAACTTGCGTCGTGTTTATATGTAAACGTACGCTTGAAAAGTGGCCAGTCCGCACGGTTAATACGCCACTTTTCCGGAGGTTTTGAAATGGTGGGCGAAGAGTCTTCTTTAACGAGTAGAAGAGGAAAATGGTCACTCCCACAGAGATCGTTGTGGGTGGACATTTTCAGCTTTGGGGCTAGACTTCTCGAGCATAGACAAAGATCTATTGCTGAGAATTCCCCATTGAAGCTGTTAAAACGGGTTTTTTCGCCGCTATTTAAAAAAAACAGGTTAAAATCCTCAATAAAGTTGGATAAAATTCGACCTCTTCTATTACTTTGGGTTTCTGGCCCTCCCCAGAGAGGATCATGGGCATTAAAATCTCCCATCAAAATGAACGGCTGAGGAAGCTGGTGGACAAGGGCTTCAAGGTTCAGGCGGGTCACCGGTGCACCCTCTGGCAGATACACGTTGCATAACGTCATCCTCTCAGGGGTGTGCACCGTGACAGCGACGGCCTGGAATGGAGAGTTCAGTTGGACTCGCGAGGTGTAAAGGGCCTCACGGGCCGCAACTGCTACTCCCCCTTGGGCTCGTTGGCCACTTAGGTCATCCATTCTAAAAACAGTGAACCCCTTCAGAATACCCTTATCTTCAGCCTTAAAATGGGTCTCTTGGAGACAAATACAAGAGGGTTTAAAATCTTGGATTAAAATGGCCAGCTCCTCCTTGTGCCGATAAAAGCCATTGCAGTTCCACTGCAGAATGGAACACATTTAAAGTGTTAAATTAAAATAAATAAATAAATATATAAATAAAAGAGATGACTTAAAAGGGAGATGACCAACTCTATTGAGGTTATCGCTTGAAGCGATGTTTCCTCTTCCACTCGTTTGCGAAGACCTCAGTATCAGAGATACTCTGGTCCTCTTCAATTACCTCCGGCTTCTTTGGCTTGACTGGAGGCGGCGGGGAAGGTGTGTTCTCACGCCCTTTTGGCGTGTTCCCCTTGGTGGTTTTTAGTGGGCTCTTCTTTGAAGGGCCCACAGGAGTAGGTGGCTCCTTGTCCACCTTACTCTTTCCATCCTTCACCCTTTTTGGTTTAGGCACTTGCGTGGTTTCTATTGGGGATTCTTTCGGGATCTCTGTCTGCGTGGCGATGGTACACTTTACACATTGCGTGGTTGCAACGGAAGCAAAGGACCGGGAGAAAGTTGGAGCGATTAGCGCCCTGTATTTTCTCCTCGCTTCCGCATATGGGATTTTTTCAAGGGTTTTTATCTCCATGACTTTCCTCTCTTCTTTCATCTTCGGGCAATCACGAGAGTACACTGGGTGTGTACCCTCGCAATTGACACAAAGAGGTTCCGAAGAGCACTCTTTATCCTCGTGCGCGTCTTTGCCACAGCTCGGGCAGGTGGCCTTGCCCTCGCAGCGCGACGCGACATGGCCGAACCGTTGGCATTTGAAACAACGCACGGGATTTGGGATGAATGGCCTCACTGGTACCGATTCATAGCCCACAAACACCTTGTCGGGTAGTCTATCACGCGCAAACGTCAAGATCACGGAGGTGCTGTTTACGTAGTAGTAGTTTTAGGGGTTTGTAGGGTGCGTCGACAGCTATGGTCATTTTGCACCACTGTCATTACGTAAAACTTATGTTCCTTTTAAACTAGGAATAAGTAAACAAATAAATACGAATAAATATATAAATAAATAAAATTAAAAAAAAAAAAAACAGATAAAAAAGGAAAATGCTAAAATCAAAAGCATTAAAATTATGAGCTCCAAAGCTAAAGCTGCCCCATTAAACCGGTTGACCTTAAAAAACTTAAGACTCGGTTTATAGACCCAGAGTCATCCCCTAAAATATTTCTTAAGTCTCCCCTTATCTTCAACATGTCTCTGGCCCTTTGGTATGTTGTACATTCCGTCAGGATATGTTTTATCGTCAGGGGTTGGAGGCACTCATTGCAGCGGGGCTGTTCTTTTACCTCCGCAAAGAGGTACGAATGAGTGAGGGCAGAGTGTCCTATTCTCAGGCGCGTAATCATGACCTCTTCCCTCCGAATGCTCCGGATGGAAGAGGACCATGGGGAAACGACCGGTTTTATTGCCCTGAGTTTATTATTTTGCAGAGACTGCCAAGTCTCCTTCCACTGATGCAGGACCGAGTTCCGCAAGGCGGCCTTCACGTCCTCCATTGGAACCAAGGTGGAGTCGGTCTCGGGTTGTCGAAGGGCATCCTTCGCTGCCTGGTCAGCTTTTTCATTGCCTCTTATGCCGACGTGACCAGGAGTCCATATAAAGGAGACCCTGTTCCCCTTTCTCTGAAGGGACAACAGGGTATAATGGATCTCCTGGACTATCGGGTGCACAGGTGCAAAGACCGATAAAGATTTTAGGGCGCTCAACGAGTCGGTGCAGATGAGGAAAGAGCCATTGCTTTCTTTTATTTCTCCTAGGGCCGTCCTTATGGCTGACAGCTCGGCTGTGAAAATGCTGCAAGAAGTGTGCAGTTTTTTCCTCACGACTCCATGGTAGTGGGACACGACCGCATAGGCACATGCAGATTCTGACTTTGACCCGTCGGTGTAGACTGGGACGAAGTCAGAAAGTGAGCTGAGGACGGCACTAAAGAGCTGCTGGTATTCGGAATCGGTCGTCTTGGCTTTGCGGCGTGCACTGGCAATGAGTTTAATATCCGGCATTGGTGTTAACCAAGGCGGATACTTAGCATAGGAGACGGGGCATATTTGAGGAAATGTAAAATTTACCTCATTAATAAAATCATTAAAACGAACGGCAAAGGGCCTAGTTGCCCTTCTCCGCCTGTTAAATAAGTCTAAAAACCGTTGGTTAAAAACTATGTTAAAACAAGGGTGGATTGTATCCGATAAAATTTTACAGGCATAGTTGCCCATTAAAATCAACCTGCGGGTTTCCAACGGAGGCTCCCCTGCGTCTGCAAGTAAGCTTGGGACTGGGCTTGTTCTAAATGCCCCGGTGGCCAACCGTATCCCAGCATTGTGGACACATGTGAGTGGTCTCAAGTAAGACTCTCGTCCTGAGGAATACACTATGGAACCATAGTCCAGTTTGGATCGCACCAAGCCTCTGTACAATAAAAGCATGGTGGTGCGGTCTGCTCCCCAAGTGGAGTGAGTTAAAAACTTTAAAACGTTGAGGGTTTGGCGACACCTCTCGCGTAACACGCGGATATGCTCCCGCCAGTTCAGCTTTTGGTCCAGGATCATGCCGAGAAAGCGGACGGACTCCACAAATGGAAGAATCCTACCCAACAGGGTTAGGGTCGGGGTAACGTGGTAACCGCGAAGACGGTGAAAGTGCACGCATTTCGTTTTCTCCATGGAGAAACGAAATCCGTTCTTTCTCGACCACTCTCCCAGTTTGTTTAGAGTCACCTGGGCTTGCCTGGAAGCGTTTGGCAGTCGTGTCGACCGGCAAAATATGGCTAAGTCGACCACATAGAGCGATGCCATCACCGGGGTATTGATGCATTCCACCACGTCGTTGATGGCGATGGCAAATAACGTCACGCTCAGTACTGAGCCCTGGGGTACCCCGTTCTCCTGTGTAAAAGATCGGGAAAAGTGCTTCCCAGTCCTTACTTTAAAAAGGCGGTTAGTTAAAAAATTTCTGATAAATAGGGCCATGTTGCCTCTAAATCCCCACTTGTGGAGCGTGTTGAGGATTCTCCATCGCCACACACTATCATAGGCCTTCTCCAGGTCGAAAAAGACTGCTATGACGTGTTGACGGTGGAGAAAGGCTTCCTGGATGAAGTTCTCAGTGCGCACCAGATGGTCTGTCGTGGACCTGCCACGCCGAAAGCCGCACTGAGCGTCGGAGAGCAGGTGACGACTCTCCAAGCACCACATGAGACGTCGGTTTACCATCCGTTCCATCACCTTGCACAGGCAGCTGGTGAGAGATATGGGACGGTAGTTGTTCGGGTCATTTTTGTCCTTGCCCTGTTTTGGGATTGGTATCACGATGGACTCTCGCCAGGCATTTGGAAAACTGCCCTCGTTCCAAAGTTGGTTGAGGGTATTTAGGACCTCCCCAATCGCAGTTTCCGGAATGTTCCGGAGAAATGCGTTGTGGATTTCGTCCGCCCCTGGCGAGGTGTAATGGGAGTCTTCGATGGCGGATTTAAGCTCCCAGGACGTGAAAGGCTCATTGTAATATTCGGTTGTAGGACCTGCACCGAAATTGAGAGGGACACTCTCGCATCGCCTCTTCAGGTTCGCAAAGTCCGCGGCATAGCCCTCGTCACTGCTATTGGCCGCGAACTGACTGGCAAATATGTTGCTTATTTCGGCAGGTGAATTAACCACCCGGCCAGCAACAAGCAATGGCGAGATGACAAATGAGCCCTTGGACCCGGAGATTTTCTTGACTTTGTCCCATACCTGACCAAGCGGCGTGCGGTGGTTGATGGTAGAGACGTATTCTATCCAGGAAGCCCTCTTGGCCTCCTTCACGGCCCTTCGAGCTCGCGCTCTCAGGCGGCGGTACGATGCCAGATTAGTTGCCGTGGGATATTTTCTAAAAATATTCAATGCTTTTTTCCTCGCCCGAATCGCCCGGTCGCATTCCCCGTTCCACCAAGGGACAGGAGCTCGATTAATATTCCCGGACGTACGAGGGATACTTTTGGTAGCTGCCACCAACAGCGTTGAACTTAGTTTATCGACGTTGTGCAACGCGTCGAAACTTGCGTCGTGTTTATATGTAAACGTACGCTTGAAAAGTGGCCAGTCCGCACGGTTAATACGCCACTTTTCCGGAGGTTTTGAAATGGTGGGCGAAGAGTCTTCTTTAACGAGTAGAAGAGGAAAATGGTCACTCCCACAGAGATCGTTGTGGGTGGACATTTTCAGCTTTGGGGCTAGACTTCTCGAGCATAGACAAAGATCTATTGCTGAGAATTCCCCATTGAAGCTGTTAAACCGGGTTTTTTCGCCGCTATTTAATAAAAACAGGTTAAAATCCTCAATAAAGTTGGATAAAATTCGACCTCTCCTATTGCTTTGGGTTTCTGGCCCTCCCCAGAGAGGATCATGGGCATTAAAATCTCCCATCAAAATGAACGGCTGAGGAAGCTGGTGGACAAGGGCTTCAAGGTTCAGGCGGGTCACCGGTGCACCCTCTGGCAGATACACGTTGCATAACGTCATCCTCTCAGGGGTGTGCACCGTGACAGCGACGGCCTGGAATGGAGAGTTCAGTTGGACTCGCGAGGTGTAAAGGGCCTCACGGGCCGCAACTGCTACTCCCCCTTGGGCTCGTTGGCCACTTAGGTCATCCATTCTAATAACAGTGAACCCCTTCAGAATACCCTTATCTTCAGCCTTAAAATGGGTCTCTTGGAGACAAATACAAGAGGGTTTAAAATCTTGGATTAAAATGGCCAGCTCCTCCTTGTGCCGATAAAAACCATTGCAGTTCCACTGCAGAATGGAACACATTTAGTGTTAAATTAAAATAAATAAATAAATATATAAATAAATAAGATGACTAAAAAGGGAGATGACCAACTCTATTGAGGTTATCGCTTGATGCGATGTTTCCTCTTCCACTCGTTTGCGAAGACCTCAGTATCAGAGATACTCTGGTCCTCTTCAATTACCTCCGGCTTCTTTGGCTTCACTGGAGGCGGCGGGGAAGGTGTATTCTCACGCCCTTTTGGCGTGTTCCCCTTGGTGGTTTTTAGTGGGCTCTTCTTTGAAGGGCCCACAGGAGTAGGTGGCTCCTTGTCCACCTTACTCTTTCCATCCTTCACCCTTTTTGGTTTAGGCACTTGCGTGGTTTCAATTGGGGATTCTTTCGGTATCTCCGTCTGCGTGGCGATGGTACACTTTACACATTGCGTGGTTGCAACGGAAGCAAAGGACCGGGAGAAAGTTGGAGCGATTAGCGCCCTGTATTTTCTCCTCGCTTCCGCATATGGGATTTTTTCCAGTGTTTTTATCTCCATGACTTTCCTCTCTTCTTTCATCTTCGGGCAATCACGAGAGTACACTGGGTGTGTACCCTCGCAATTCACACAAAGAGTTTCCGAAGAGCACTCTTTATCCTCGTGCGCGTCTTTGCCGCAGCGCGGGCAGGTGGCCTTGCCCTCGCAGCGCGACGCGACATGGCCGAACCGTTGGCATTTGAAACAACGCACGGGATTTGGGATGAATGGCCTCACTGGTACCGATTCATAGCCCACAAACACCTTGTCGGGTAGTCTATCACGCGCAAACGTCAAGATCACGGAGGTGCTGTTTACGTTTTCTCCGTTGCGCCTTGTGGTGAGTCGACGACAATCAGTCACTCCCTGAGAGAACATTTCTCTCTTGATTTCTTCGATGTCCACGTATAGAAGGTCGTAGTGACTGATGACTCCCCGACAGGTGTTAAGAGTGCGGTGCACCTCCACCTTAATCGGAATGTCATGGAGCGTTCCCATAGCAAGTAGTTTTTCGCTCTGTGTGTCGTTCAGGGTCTCTATAAGTAGTGTACCATCCCTGAGCTTCTTCACGCTCTTTGGGTCCCCAGGCACAATCTGTGATAACACTCTGCGAATTAAGAAGGGAGAAACCTTTTTCAAGGTCTCACCTTCCTTTGCACAAGACATAATTAAATAGCGCTTACATGCGTCGATACACTTTTCTCCCCCGCCGGTGTCCGGACGGGATCTTTTTAGTGGTGGAAAGGGTTTTTCCTCCATAATAAGAAATGATTCGTCCCTCGGCCTCCCCACCCGCCACGGAGCCACACATTTGGGACGCCACTCCGCCAAACCGGAGCGGTCGCCAGGGCTAACTCGAGGGATATAGCGCTTCTGGAGTGGTTGTCTGTTTCGGGGTGGATCTTCGGTGCAAGGGCCCACCAAAACCCTTACATCTCCGACCTCCCTACGCAGACCCCCACAACCTTGGCACTCGCCACCGGAGCGAAAACGCGACGGAAGCCGATTGACCGGGAGTGGCTAGCTCCCGGCCTCCCGTTTACACGAAATCCGGGGCCGAAGAGGGGTATCACTCCCCGGTCCATACAGGGCATCCGACACCCTGCTGGGAACCAGAAAGCTCACCCTCCAGGATCCCCTTTTCTCCCTTACGGGTCTCCAGGCACGGCAAACACCTGGGCGGATCGCAGGCCAGATGGTATGGCCGCTCACAGACAGTGGATCCACAGCACTGTCCGGACGCATCCCTTGCTGGCTTGGGGTTTGTTTTCGGGGTTTTCTCCCCGCCCTTTTAGTCGCCTCTTACGACAAGCAGGGATACTGCGGGAGTATTCTCTAACCCCCTACCCGCAGGGGGGGCAACAACTGTGCCAGCAATTTTTTTCCACATGGAATTTCCTTAGTATTGTGATTTAATGGAAAACATGACATACTATACGTAATAATTCGGAAAGGAACTATGATAGATTATCTCATTTTCCTTGTTAGTCTATATTTATTATAACGAGTAAAAGAGTATTAAAACTTCATAGTACATATATACTATTAATTCTAATTGACATGTATATTCATGTATTTAAATGATAATTCTTTGGATGTAAATGCCGACAGCTCCTCCTTCAGTATTCGGTGATGTGTTAGTAGTAGTAGTAGTTTAAGGGGTTTGTAGGGTGCGTCGACAGCTATGGTCATTTTGCACCACTGTCATTACGTAAAACTTATGTTCCTTTTAAACTAGGAATAGGTAAACAGATAAATACGAATAAATATATAAATAAATAAAATAGACAAAAAAAAAGGAAAATGCTAAAATCAAAAGCATTAAAATTATGCGCTCCGAAGCTAAAGCTGCCCCATTAAACCGGTTGCCCTTAAAAAAGTTAAGACTCGATTTATAGACCCAGAGTCATCCCCTAAAATATTTTTTAAGTCTCCCCTTATCTTCAACATGTCTCTGGCCCTTTGGTATGTTGTACATTCCGTCAGGATATGTTTTATCGTCAGGGGTTGGAAACACTCATTGCAGCGGGGCTGTTCTTTTACCTCCGTAAAGAGGTACGAATGAGTGAGGGCAGAGTGTCCTATTCTCAGGCGCGTAATCATGACCTCTTCCCTCCGAATGTTCCGGATGGAAGAGGACCATGGTGAAACGACCGGTTTTATTGCCCTGAGTTTATTATTTTGAAGAGACTGCCAAGTCTCCTTCCACTGATGCAGGACCGAGTTCCGCAAGGCGGCCTTCACGTCCTCCATTGGAACCAAGGTGGAGTCGGTCTCGGGTTGTCGAAGGGCATCCTTCGCTGCCTGGTCAGCTTTTTCGTTGCCTCTTATGCCGACGTGACCAGGAGTCCATATAAAGGAGACCCTGTTCCCCTTTCTCTGAAGGGACAACAGGGTATAATGGATCTCCTGGACTATCGGGTGCACAGGTGCAAAGGCCGATAAAGATTTTAGGGCGCTCAACGAGTCGGTGCAGATGAGGAAAGAGCCATTGCTTTCTTTTATTTCTCCTAGGGCCGTCCTTATGGCTGACAGCTCGGCTGTGAAAATGCTGCAAGAAGTGTGCAGTTTTTTCCTCACGACTCCATGGTAGTGGGACACGACCGCATAGGCACATGCAGATTCTGACTTTGACCCGTCGGTGTAGACTGGGAAAAAGTCAGAAAGTGAGCTGAGGACGGCACTGAAGAGCTGCTGGTATTCGGAATCGGTCGTTTTGGCTTTGCGGCGTGCACTGGCAATGAGTTTAATATCCGGCATTGGTGTTAACCAAGGCGGATACTTAGCATAGGAGACGGGGCATATTTGAGGAAATGTAAAATTTACCTCATTAATAAAATCATTAAAACGAACGGCAAAGGGCCTAGTTGCCCTTCTCCGCCTGTTAAATAAGTCTAAAAACCGTTGGTTAAAAACTATGTTAAAACAAGGGTGGATTGTCTCTGATAAAATTTTACAGGCATAGTTGCCCATTAAAATCATCCTGCGGGTTTCCAACGGAGGCTCCCCTGCGTCTGCAAGTAAGCTTGGGACTGGGCTTGTTCTAAATGCCCCGGTGGCCAACCGTATCCCAGCATTGTGGACACATGTGAGTGGTCTCAAGTAAGACTCTCGTGCTGAGGAATACACTATGCAACCATAGTCCAGTTTGGATCGCACCAAGCCTCTGTACAATAAAAGCATGGTGGAGCGGTCTGCTCCCCAAGTGGAGTGAGTTAAAAACTTTAAAACGTTGAGGGTTTGGCGACACCTCTCGCGTAACACGCGGATATGCTCCCGCCAGTTCAGCTTTTGGTCCAGGATCATGCCGAGAAAGCGGACGGACTCCACAAATGGAAGAGGCCTACCCAACAGGGTTAGGGTCGGGGTAACGTGGTAACCGCGAACACGGTGAAAGTGCACGCATTTCGTTTTCTCCATGGAGAAACGAAATCCGTTCTTTCGCGACCACTCTCCCAGTTTGTTTAGAGTCACCTGGGCTTGCCTGGAAGCGTTTGGCAGTCGTGTCGACCGGCAGAATATGGCTAAGTCGTCCACATAGAGCGATGCCATCACCGGGGCATTGATGCATTCCACCACGTCGTTGATGGCGATGGCAAATAACGTCACGCTCAGTACTGAACCCTGGGGTACCCCGTTCTCCTGTGTAAAAGATCGGGATAAGTGCTTCCCAGTCCTTACTTTAAAAAGGCGGTTAGTTAAAAAATTTCTGATAAATAGGGCCATGTTGCCTCTAAATCCCCACTTGTGGAGCGTGTTGAGGATTCTCCATCGCCACACACTATCATAGGCCTTCTCCAGGTCGAAAAAGACTGCTATGACGTGTTGACGGTGGAGAAAGGCTTCCTGGATGAAGTTCTCAGTGCGCACCAGATGGTCTGTCGTGGACCTGCCACGCCGAAAGCCGCACTGAGCGTCGGAGAGCAGGTGACGACTCTCCAAGCACCACATGAGACGTCGGTTTACCATCCGTTCCATCACCTTGCACAGGCAGCTGGTGAGAGATATGGGACGGTAGTTGTTCGGGTCATTTTTGTCCTTGCCCTGTTTTGGGATTGGTATCACGATGGACTCTCGCCAGGCATTTGGAAAACTGCCCTCGTTCCAAAGTTGGTTGAGGGTATTTAGGACCTCCCCAATCGCAGTTTCCGGAATGTTCCGGAGAAATGCGTTGTGGATTTCGTCCGCCCCTGGCGAGGTGTAATGGGAGTCTTCGATGGCGGATTTAAGCTCCCAGGACGTGAAAGGCTCATTGTAATATTCGGTTGTAGGACCTGCACCGAAATTGAGAGGGACACTCTCGCATCGCCTCTTCAGGTTCGCAAAGTCCGCGGCATAGCCCTCGTCACTGCTATTGGCCGCGAACTGACTGGCAAATATGTTGCTTATTTCGGCAGGTGAATTAACCACCCGGCCAGCAACAAGCAATGGCGAGATGACAAATGAGCCCTTGGACCCGGAGATTTTCTTCACTTTGTCCCATACCTGACCAAGCGGCGTGCGATGGTTGATGGTAGAGACGTATTCTATCCAGGAAGCCCTCTTGGCCTCCTTCACGGCCCTTCGAGCTCGCGCTCTCAGGCGGCGGTACGATGCCAGATTAGTTGCCGTGGGATATTTTCTAAAAATATTTAATGCTTTTTTCCTCGCCCGAATCGCCCGGTCGCATTCCCCGTTCCACCAAGGGACAGGAGCTCGATTAATGTTCCCGGACGTACGAGGGATACTTTTGGTAGCTGCCGCCAACAGCGTTGAACTTAGTTTATCGACGTTGTGCAACGCGTCGAAACTTGCGTCGTGTTTATATGTAAACGTACGCTTAAAAAGTGGCCAGTCCGCACGGTTAATACGCCACTTTTCCGGAGGTTTTGAAATGGTGGGCGAAGAGTCTTCCTTAACGAGTAGAAGAGGAAAATGGTCACTCCCACAGAGATCGTTGTGGGTGGACATTTTCAGCTTTGGGGCTAGACTTCTCGAGCATAGACAAAGATCTATTGCTGAGAATTCCCCATTGAAGCTGTTAAACCGGGTTTTTTCGCCGCTATTTAATAAAAACAGGTTAAAATTCTCAATAAAGTTGGATAAAATTCGACCTCTCCTATTGCTTTGGGTTTCTGGCCCTCCCCAGAGAGGATCATGGGCATTAAAATCTCCCATCAAAATGAACGGCTGAGGAAGCTGGTGGACAAGGGCTTCAAGGTTCAGGCGGGTCACCGGTGCACCCTCTGGCAGATACACGTTGCATAACGTCATCCTCTCAGGGGTGTGCACCGTGACAGCGACGGCCTGGAATGGAGAGTTCAGTTGGACTCGCGAGGTGTAAAGGGCCTCACGGGCCGCAACTGCTACTCCCCCTTGGGCTCGTTGGCCACTTAGGTCATCCGTTCTAAAAACAGTGAATCCCTTCAGAATACCCTTATCTTCAGCCTTAAAATGGGTCTCTTGGAGACAAATACAAGAGGGTTTAAAATCTTGGATTAAAATGGCCAGCTCCTCCTTGTGCCGATAAAAGCCATTGCAGTTCCACTGCAGAATGGAACACATTTAAAGTGTTAAATTAAAATAAATAAATAAATATATAAATAAATAAGATGACTAAAAAGGGAGATGACCAACTCTATTGAGGTTATCGCTTGAAGCGATGTTTCCTCTTCCACTCGTTTGCGAAGACCTCAGTATCAGAGATACTCTGGTCCTCTTCAATTACCTCCGGCCTCTTTGGCTTCACTGGAGGCGGCGGGGAAGGTGTATTCTCACGCCCTTTTGGCGTGTTCCCCTTGGTGGTTTTCTGTGGGCTCTTCTTTGAAGGGCCCACAGGAGTAGGTGGCTCCTTGTCCACCTTACTCTTCCCATCCTTCACCCTTTTGGGTTTAGGCACTTGCGTGTTTTCAACTGGGGATTCTTTCGGTATCTCCGTCTGCGTGGCGATGGTACACTTTACACATTGCGTGGTTGCAACGGAAGCAAAGGACCGGGAGAAAGTTGGAGCGATTAGCGCCCTGTATTTTCTCCTCGCTTCCGCATATGGGATTTTTTCAAGGGTTTTTATCTCCATGACTTTCCTCTCTTCTTTCATCTTCGGGCAATCACGAGAGTACACTGGGTGTGTACCCTCGCAATTGACACAAAGAGGTTCCGAAGAGCACTCTTTATCCTCGTGCGCGTCTTTGCCACAGCGCGGGCAGGTGGCCTTACCCTCGCAACGCGACGCGACATGGCCGAACCGTTGGCATTTGAAACAACGCACGGGATTTGGGATGAATGGCCTCACTGGTACCGATTCATAGCCCACAAACACCTTGTCGGGTAGTCTATCACGCGCAAACGTCAAGATCACGGAGGTGCTGTTTACGTTTTCTCCGTTGCGCCTCGTGGTGAGTCGACGACAATCAGTCACTCCCTGAGAGAACATTTCTCTCTTGATTTCTTCGATGTCCACGTATAGGAGGTCGTAGTGACTGATAACTCCCCGACAGGTGTTAAGAGTGCGGTGCACCTCCACCTTAATCGGAATGTCATGGAGCATTCCCATAGCAAGCAGTTTATCGCTTTGTGTATCGTTCAGGGTCTCTATAAGAAGTGTACCATCCCGGAGCTTCTTCACGCTCTTTGGGTCCCCAGGCACAATCTGTGACAAAACTCTGCGAATTAAGAAAGGAGAAACCTTTTTCAAGGTTTCACCTTCCTTTATGCACGACATAATTAAATAGCGCTTACATGCGCCTATGCACTTTTCTCCCCCGCCGGTGTCCGGACGGGATCTTTTTAGTGGTGGAAAGGGTTTTTCCTCCATAATAATTAATTATTCGTCCCTCGGCCTCCCCACCCGCCACGGAGCCACACATTTGGGACGCCACTCCGCCAAACCGGAGCGGTCGCCAGGGCTAACTCGAGGGATATAGCGCTTCAGGAGTGGTTGTCTGTTTCGGGGTGGATCTTCGGTGCAAGGGCCCACCAAAACCCTTACATCTCCGACCTCCCTACGCAGACCCCCACAACCTTGGCACTCGCCACCGGAGCGAAAACGCGACGGAAGCCGATTGACCGGGAGTGGCTAGCTCCCGGCCTCCCGTTTACACGAAATCCGGGGCCGAAGAGGGGCATCACTCCCCGGTCCATACAGGGCATCCGACACCCTGCTGGGAACCAGAAAGCTCACCCTCCAGGATCCCCTTTTCTCCCTTACGGGTCTCCAGGCACGGCAAACACCTGGGCGGATCGCAGGCCAGATGGTATGGCCGCTCACAGACAGTGGATCCACAGCACTGTCCGGACGCATCCCTTGCTGGCTTGGGGTTTGTTTTCGGGGTTTTCTCCCCGCCCTTTTAGTCGCCTCTTACGACAAGCAGGGATACTGCGGGAGTATTCTCTAACCCCCTACCCGCGGGGGGGGGGTAAAAGTGGAGAAAGCAAGTGTGACATTAGGTGCCGTTGAAAATTTATGACAGTGTGTGATATTAATTGGGGGGTTGGAGTGGCAATAAGTGGCAACTATCGTATGACGCAATGCATGTATAGTCCATAAAGGCGGACCTTGGTATCCCTTTTCGGCATGCACAGCGTTTTATCATCCCGGAAAATAATTTTGCTCCATGCTCGAGTAATAAACCCCGTTTAAAGGTGGCAGCGGAGTATTCGAGTGCTTCCCTCTTAAACTTTTCCATCCCTCCGGGCTCGGGTTATGGGTATGAATGAGCCGCCGCTCCCCCCGTAATCGCGGCCGCAGCGTCCGGGGGCACCCAAACGCCGCCGCTGCCCCGAGGCTACGGGGGGCGAACGCCGGCCGCTTCGTGTTCGTTTTAATTGCCCCGGAATTCCGCTCGACGCTAAGCGTTGTATGCGACGCCGTTTCCCACGCCCGTTGACGCCACGGCCACTTTTAATTATGCACGAATCGAATAGCTTTGGCGTTCGTTGCGTGACCCAGAATAGTGTTCGCGGAAAATCTCAAGTTCCCTCCCCCCCTCGCCAGCGTGGAAACCAAACTTCGCCAACATCCCTGCCAGTTCCCCTTCGACAACACTGGTCCCAAGCACGCCCATCAAAATGAGTTTAAAACCCCGCGGCAGCGTGGATGCCGTTTTAATAGCTAATCCAGTGCGAGGGGAAATAATTAAAAGCCATGGGAATACAGTGACTGAACTCAAACAGCCGATACCTTTCGTCCCTACGGAAAGGTTCACAGTCGGTACGTAAATACCAATGTATCTTCATTAAAGGACTTTTAATGATAATTCCCCCGCAGAGACTGCCTTGAATTAATGAATTACGCGTGGAGGAAAGGTAGGAATCCACACACCAAATTCAAAAGTTCTTTTCACTTACGATATTATTGCCAAAGATTGCTTGGTCATTAGATCTGAGAAAGTGTTAAGGCATAATGGTAAAGATATTTCTCGTAGTATTTCAAAGAGATTCAATTCATTTCCGAATAGTTGTAATTTCTTGGACAAAAAATTGAATGAGAGACATTTCTACAGCCAAAAAAGTTAGAAACAGTTGTTGAAATTAACCAGAGTTAAAAATCTTTGATTTGAGACTCACTTTTGATTTAGAAGGATTTAATGAATAATTAGGCTTACTACAGGACTATGACCAGGAACATGATGCAAGTTTGAGTTCCTCCTTTCCTCTCTGATATTGAACACCGACACGGAAAACTATGAAAATAAATTTTTTAGCGTCATGCACTTACTATTAAGCATGCTTTCTTCGTCACGTATGATACATTCATTATTTTACCGCCATGGGAAGAAAGCTTCAAGTATTTTAAGCTGAATAAGAAATTACCAAAAGGCAGACTTCAATGGCATTTGAGCTTTGTAAAGCTAATAATAAATCTAAGAACGAATAAGAAATCTAAAAGAACATTTCATAAGCATTCACTCCTTAAAGATTGTTAATTACTGCTCAAATTCTTCATAGGATAATTGAAATAAAAGTCAATACTCAGCACGTACAATGCTCATATTTCTTTTGCATTTTTTTTCCCTTTTACAGTATTGAATGTGCATTGATCCGAGCTCACACCTTACCAAATGTTTACTTTCTCTTACGTAAGCACCGAAATGCCTCAATATTTCTTTCTGCGCGTTTATAGCTTTCTCGCACTTAATCATACGACACTAGCTCGGATCCATCGGCAAAAGGATCTGACTTGCAAGAAACGAATTTTTTATTAAGGGTATAAATTAAAATAAGCCCTCGAAAATATTCTTAGATTTCATAGTATTTAAATACTAGAGCCTTACGATAAATATCAAATAAAATAATAGGTGAAACATACGTAACTATCGTCTCTGAAACCACAAGGATAAGGTTTTTTAAGACATTAGCAAATTAAGATTTCTAACGCCTCTATCTCCGGTGCATGTACGCTGAGAAAGACAAAAGATCTCGCAGATTAGTTCGAAGGATTTGCCATTAGGATCTGTTCTGAGCATGCAATTAATCACGCGAGTGTTTTGCAGTGCCTACCTTAATGGCTTCTATTTGCTCCTTTGTTTTTCCCTCGCGTTTGTCGTCTTTACTCTAGCAAAGTAGTAACGTCACTTCGGACATTGGATGGAGGGGGAGGCGTCGGTACCTATACGTATGATGAAGTCAAATGAATGCGACAGGTCACCGCAGCATTCCGTTTCCCACCAGTGCATACGCCTCCATTGGTGTTTTAAAATATATTCCGATACAGAGACTCGATAATTGACGGTCGCTACGGAAACACTTTTTCAAAGCAAAATTAGTTTCGTTAAAGTTAGTACATGTACATCCTATTCAAAATTTTGTTCGATCTGAATAAATAAAAACTCCTATTTCACATCCAAAGGAAACGCACTGTTTAAATTAACAATCTCGGGTTTCGACTCGGTATAAATAAACAGGTGAATCCCTACGGAATCAATTCTTCTTTGGACCGATACACCACGGTTTGAAGTGATTAAGTAAGATTTCTAATGCTCCCCACAAAGCACCGGGGCGCACGTACACGCTGTGGAAGACGCATGGATAGTGTCTTAAGTTCGAGGAAATTCCGTTAGAATCCATTCTGGATTTGCAATTAATCACGCAGGTGTTTTAAAGTACCTTGGTGGTCCCCCTTTTCTCAGAGTTTCTGGTATAATTCCTTTTGCAACGCATCGTCCTTTCCAAACTCACAGGTGGGTCGATGAGCTGCGACAATATTCATTTCTTAAGTTCGTGGGAATATATATCTCCTGGAATGTACGTTTGTCAAACATTCACTGCTACCACAACATTCAGGCACCTAAGAATAGGCGGCAATTGATTCCATTTTTCCGTCCTCGTTCCCAGTCCCAGATTCTGGAACCGGCTAACTTCGTCGTTTTGGAAATTAACGGGGAGGCTTCAGTTTTTAAAAATTATTTGACTCTACTGCCATGAAAGGGGCAGAGGGGAAGAAACAGCTGGTGAGAGTCGAAAGTGGTTTGCTCGTTTTCTCCCGAAACAGGTTCAATTTCAACTGAAGGCCGGTTTTAATGATAAGGATTCGGCCTTTTCGCATCGGGTTGATGCAGCGTTCAGTGTGCTGGCATCCTATCCAGGGTCGAATCCCAGAAGTGAATGAACTTTTCAATGGTATCCCGATCTCTATTTGGGGTAATATGTGGAGAGTACTTCGCGCATTTCGATGGATCAAACGTTAAATTGTGAGCCCTTGATCGGCTTTCTTCAGGAGTAGGCCAATGTCGACACCGGGTTTCTCTCCACTCATCCTAACTCTATCAAATTACCCAAGTATCTCTAATGGCCTAAATGGCCATAGCTGCCGTTTGCCGTCATCCCATCTCCACACCAAAATAATTAATACTACCAACAACTCCTAATAGCGACCTACGAATTCCGTTAAACTATACTTTTATGGGAGCGTTAGGTTTGATGTGGTTTAGAAGCATTGACGTACACCCCTAAAGGAAATCCGTCACGAATAATACATGCAAATACGAAATTCGAAGCAAAAGGAGGATTCGACCCTCCGACAATGCAATTATTCCGAATAATTGTCGTCCACTCGCGGTGAAGAACTCGCGCTATTCCTAATAACCCTGATTAATTCTGAGAGCAAACAGCATCCAAAAGAAGCTCCTCAAAACTTTTTCACATATATTGAGTTAGCTATAAAATGTATTAAAAACGTATTTTCATACCTAATTGAAAGAAGTCCTTCAATTGAGGCATTAGAATGACAACAGATTGAGTCAGTTTAAACGTGGAAGTAACAGAAAATGTTATCAAAAGGATCGTTAACTTACCATCAGTTGAAGCCGGTATTTCTGCTTTAACAGTTATAAAATTCCTCAAGTCAGAATAAATACAAAAGAGAGAAATTCCCGGGTTCATTATCTGTTGGCCAGCAAAGAAACCATTTTAATAAGGTGCAATTCTTTTTACTAAAACTTGGGCTCTATGCGTCAATGTTGTCATTCGAATATTCATACTTCAATTTTATCTTTAGAGAAACCTATAAGATGAAATTGATAAGAGTTTCAACGAATCTTCATTTCTCAAACCTTAACAATAGACAAAATAGCTGAGCAGTGCTTATAGTATTACTTTTCTCTCGCGAATATCGCCGGTTAACAAAAAATTGATAGTTGAATTATAATTTTCCACATTGGTTATCATTAAGAAGGCTTGTTCTGTTAAAACGACTTTGCGTCATTTTCAAAAAAAATGTATGTGAAAGCATTAAAACCGTTTGGACATTCCCCACAATAATGTGGACCATTACACTGAGGATTTAATTTATGTAATGAATCAATTCCACCGAGTGAATCTGCAAAGGACAAAGAATAGAACAAAAAGCTCTATAATTAACTGAATACAATAATACCTGACCACCTACGCTTCATAGAGTTTCTGCGTGGTTTATGCCGAAATCAGGATCTTAGGATACTCGCAGGTATTCCGCACACCGCTCCTTTGGTTTCCTTCGCCACGTGAGGACCAATTTTTATCCAGATCATACCAACGCGCTCTCTTGGGAACGATCCACGCCGGAGAAACCACCCTTATCAACGACATTGTCTCAAAGGGTTCATCGCTTGTCCCTCACACCCCCCTCACACGAAGGCTTTTCACTGCTACTGGTAGACTCAAGAAGTTAAAGAGATAACCTCCTTAACTAGGCCCCATTAATCAAAGGCGAAACCCAGGAGGAGGGAATTAGGGAATTCCATTTGGTGGGAGTGAAAGGTAATGTGGGGAGAAGAAGAGGAAAGGGAAGAGACGAAGAATTCCAAGCAGGAGGGAGTGTTTGGAGGTGGAAAAAGGCAAAGGAAAAAAGGAATGGGGGTGGGAGGAGGATTCATTTCTTGAATCTGCAGTGCCCTCTCGAGAGGAGGCGAAGTAGTGAGAGAGGGAACACTTATTTGAAAGTCGTCGGACAGATGCAATAAATACCTCAAGCATGGGATGACTTGAGCATAAACATTCTCACAAAGAGAAGTAGTGGGTGTGGATCATAAATCACTTGAGACGAAAGTTTATGAAGTCCACTACGATGATTCAGAGATAAAAACCACACTTTTCCTACCGAGCAGGGAAGGTCAGATTATTCTGGGACTTGATAATTCTCTTAAGGTAGACCAAAGTTAAATATTTCCCGCGAAAACTAGTCTGTTGAGTAAGTCAATGGCATATGGACTCTCTTCGATTTATAATGAGAGCTAATACCTTAAATCTAGTTATTTTTAAATAACAGAACCATGGTTGCCACAGTTTTTAACCCGAAAGTTGATCTAAGACGATATCAACTCAAATTTTCTTGGGAAAACAAACTGAATCAAAGTGGTTTCGCCAATCGGATGGTTATACACCCCAAATATCACGTACTACTTGCCATATTCGCCATTCATTGGTGCAATAGAGATTATCCATTTATCATGTGAAACTGTTTGAAAATATGGATAAAAACATTTATTTACAAAAACTTCCTGGAGAAAGGACAATATCATCGAACAGCTTGTAAATCTTGAATGACAGATGGGGATTGGGAATTGTGCGGTGGCTAACGTACTGGCTTCCCATCCTGAGGGCCCGGGTTCAAATCCCAGCGGTGTTGAATATTTTTCAGAGGTATCTCGATCCCTACTTGAGGTGCTTTGTGGAGGGCACTTTGACTGAGTACGTCGTCCGTCGGATGGGATGTTAAGCTGTGAACCCCTTGGCGCCTTTCGTTAAAAGTAGGCTAATGCCGACGCCGGGTTTCTCTCCACCCTTCATCCTTTCCTGTCCATCCCCTATGGCGCAAATGACCTCAGCTGTCGGTCACCTCCCCTCAATACTACTAATACTTGAATCACAGATATTCCATGTATAGTGTATAAATTACTTAGTAATTAATCCAGTTTAAAAGCAGTCCAAAAGGATACTCCTAATTTCGAAAGTAAGCTAACGATTTGACCCCTTAATATGGAATCCTGGAATGATAGTGACAGGAGGAAGCATTTACAAGTCCAATAGTCCATTACTGATGTCCATAAAAACTGTTTCTAGAATGTTTATATTATTCCAACAAGATGGATACACAAACAGAGCCGCAACAAGTATATGGGAGTCGAAGGAAGAAAAAGAAGAAAAGGTTTAGGGAGACTAATAAGAAAGATGGAGGGAATGAAAAAGAATGGGACACAAAATGAACGGAATGAAACGAAATTGAATTTGAAATGAAAATGAGGACGAGAGATTCGAGCAACGGTAGGGTAAAGAGAAATGGAATGTAAGAAGCGGCCTAATGAACAACCATTAGTCTTGTAGGTTGAATTTTCTGAAAAGCATCTAACTGCATGAACGTGTGTGCTGTTAGATGAAATGAGATCCTCATTCACAATTAAAATTCTGGTTTTTAAATAGATTATGCATTTTTAATGTAGCATCTAAAGCATCATTCAAAAAATCAATTCATCAAAAGAAACGCATGCTCGGGTACTTTTCTGGGAACGTCATGTCATGTCCAGCAATCAAGAGCTCTATGTTTTTCGTAGTAGTAGTAGTTTTAGGGGTTTGTAGGGTGCGTCGACAGCTATGGTCATTTTGCACCACTGTCATTACGTAAAACTTATGTTCCTTTTAAACTAGGAATAAGTAAACAGATAAATACGAATAAATATATAAATAAATAAAATAAACAAAAAAAAAAAAGTAAAATGCTAAAATCAAGAAGCATTAAAATTATGCGCTCCGAAGCTAAAGCTGCCCCATTAAACCGGTTGTCCTTAAAAAAGTTAAGACTCGATTTATAGACCCAGAGTCATCCCCTAAAATATTTTTTAAGTCTCCCCTTATCTTCAACATGTCTCTGGCCCTTTGGTATGTTGTACATTCCGTCAGGATATGTTTTATCGTCAGGGGTTGGAAACACTCATTGCAGCGGGGCTGTTCTTTTACCTCCGCAAAGAGGTACGAATGAGTGAGGGCAGAGTGTCCTATTCTCAGGCGCGTAATCATGACCTCTTCCCTCCGAATGTTCCGGATGGAAGAGGACCATGGTGAAACGACCGGTTTTATTGCCCTGAGTTTATTATTTTGAAGAGACTGCCAAGTCTCCTTCCACTGATGCAGGACCGAGTTCCGCAAGGCGGCCTTCACGTCCTCCATTGGAACCAAGGTGGAGTCGGTCTCGGGTTGTCGAAGGGCATCCTTCGCTGCCTGGTCAGCTTTTTCGTTGCCTCTTATGCCGACGTGACCAGGAGTCCATATAAATGAGACCCTGTTCCCCTTTCTCTGAAGGGACAACAGGGTACATTGGATCTCCTGGACTATCGGGTGCACAGGTGCAAAGGCCGATAAAGATTTTAGGGCGCTCAACGAGTCGGTGCAGATGAGGAAAGAGCCATTGCTTTCTTTTATTTCTCCTAGGGCCGTCCTTATGGCTGACAGCTCGGCTGTGAAAATGCTGCAAGAAGTGTGCAGTTTTTTCCTCACGACTCCATGGTAGTGGGACACGACCGCATAGGCACATGCAGATTCTGACTTTGACCCGTCGGTGTAGACTGGGACAAAGTCAGAAAGTGAGCTGAGGACGGCACTGAAGAGCTGCTGGTATTCGGAATCGGTCGTTTTGGCTTTGCGGCGTGCACTGGCAATGAGTTTAATATCCGGCATTGGTGTTAACCAAGGCGGATACTTAGCATAGGAGACGGGGCATATTTGAGGAAATGTAAAATTTACCTCTTTAATAAAATCATTAAAACGAACGGCAAAGGGCCTAGTTGCCCTTCTCCGCCTGTTAAATAAGTCTAAAAACCGTTGGTTAAAAACTATGTTAAAACAAGTGTGGATTGTCTCTGATAAAATTTTACAGGCATAATTGCCCATTAAAATCATCCTGCGGGTTTCCAACGGAGGCTCCCCTGCGTCTGCAAGTAAGCTTGGGACTGGGCTTGTTCTAAATGCCCCGGTGGCCAACCGTATCCCAGCATTGTGGACACATGTGAGTGGTCTCAAGTAAGACTCTCGTCCTGAGGAATACACTATGGAACCATAGTCCAGTTTGGATCGCACCAAGCCTCTGTACAATAAAAGCATGGTGGAGCGGTCTGCTCCCCAAGTGGAGTGAGTTAAAAACTTTAAAACGTTGAGGGTTTGGCGACACCTCTCGCGTAACACGCGGATATGCTCCCGCCAGTTCAGCTTTTGGTCCAGGATCATGCCGAGAAAGCGGACGGACTCCACAAATGGAAGAGGCCTACCCAACAGGGTTAGGGTCGGGGTAACGTGGTAACCGCGAACACGGTGAAAGTGCACGCATTTCGTTTTCTCCATGGAGAAACGAAATCCGTTCTTTCGCGACCACTCTCCCAGTTTGTTTAGAGTCACCTGGGCTTGCCTGGAAGCGTTTGGCAGTCGTGTCGACCGGCAGAATATGGCTAAGTCGTCCACATAGAGCGATGCCATCACCGGGGCATTGATGCATTCCACCACGTCGTTGATGGCGATGGCAAATAACGTCACGCTCAGTACTGAACCCTGGGGTACCCCGTTCTCCTGTGTAAAAGATCGGGATAAGTGCTTCCCAGTCCTTACTTTAAAAAGGCGGTTAGTTAAAAAATTTCTGATAAATAGGGCCATGTTGCCTCTAAATCCCCACTTGTGGAGCGTGTTGAGGATTCTCCATCGCCACACACTATCATAGGCCTTCTCCAGGTCGAAAAAGACTGCTATGACGTGTTGACGGTGGAGAAAGGCTTCCTGGATGAAGTTCTCAGTGCGCACCAGATGGTCTGTCGTGGACCTGCCACGCCGAAAGCCGCACTGAGCGTCGGAGAGCAGGTGTCGACTCTCCAAGCACCACATGAGACGTCGGTTTACCATCCGTTCCATCACCTTGCACAGGCAGCTGGTGAGAGATATGGGACGGTAGTTTTTCGGGTCATTTTTGTCCTTGCCCTGTTTTGGGATTGGTATCACGATGGACTCTCGCCAGGCATTTGGAAAACTGCCCTCGTTCCAAAGTTGGTTGAGGGTATTTAGGACCTCCCCAATCGCAGTTTCCGGAATGTTCCGGAGAAATGCGTTGTGGATTTCGTCCGCCCCTGGCGAGGTGTAATGGGAGTCTTCGATGGCGGATTTAAGCTCCCAGGACGTGAAAGGCTCATTGTAATATTCACTTGTAGGACCTGCACCAAAATTGAGAGGGACTCTCTCGCATCGCCTCTTCAGGTTCGCAAAGTCCGCGGCATAGCCCTCGTCACTGCTATTGGCCGCGAACTGACTGGCAAATATGTTGCTTATTTCGGCAGGTGAATTAACCACCCGGCCAGCAACAAGCAATGGCGAGATGACAAATGAGCCCTTGGACCCGGAGATTTTCTTGACTTTGTCCCATACCTGACCAAGCGGCGTGCGATGGTTGATGGTAGAGACGTATTCTATCCAGGAAGCCCTCTTGGCCTCCTTCACGGCCCTTCGAGCTCGCGCTCTCAGGCGGCGGTACGATGCCAGATTAGTTGCCGTGGGATATTTTCTAAAAATATTTAATGCTTTTTTCCTCGCCCGAATCGCCCGGTCGCATTCCCCGTTCCACCAAGGGACAGGAGCTCGATTAATGTTCCCGGACGTACGAGGGATACTTTTGGTAGCTGCCGCCAACAGCGTTGAACTTAGTTTATCGACGTTGTGCAACGCGTCGAAACTTGCGTCGTGTTTATATGTAAACGTACGCTTAAAAAGTGGCCAGTCCGCACGGTTAATACGCCACTTTTCCGGAGGTTTTGAAATGGTGGGCGAAGAGTCTTCCTTAACGAGTAGAAGAGGAAAATGGTCACTCCCACAGAGATCGTTGTGGGTGGACATTTTCAGCTTTGGGGCTAGACTTCTCGAGCATAGACAAAGATCTATTGCTGAGAATTCCCCATTGAAGCTGTTAAAGCGGGTTTTTTCGCCGCTATTTAATAAAAACAGGTTAAAATCCTCAATAAAGTTGGATAAAATTCGACCTCTCCTATTGCTTTGGGTTTCTGGCCCTCCCCAGAGAGGATCATGGGCATTAAAATCTCCCATCAAAATGAACGGCTGAGGAAGCTGGTGGACAAGGGCTTCAAGGTTCAGGCGGGTCACCGGTGCACCCTCTGGCAGATACACGTTGCATAACGTCATCCTCTCAGGGGTGTGCACCGTGACAGCGACGGCCTGGAATGGAGAGTTCAGTTGGACTCGCGAGGTGTAAAGGGCCTCACGGGCCGCAACTGCTACTCCCCCTTGGGCTCGTTGGCCACTTAGGTCATCCGTTCTAAAAACAGTGAATCCCTTCAGAATACCCTTATCTTCAGCCTTAAAATGGGTCTCTTGGAGACAAATACAAGAGGGTTTAAAATCTTGGATTAAAATGGCCAGCTCCTCCTTGTGCCGATAAAAGCCATTGCAGTTCCACTGCAGAATGTAACACATTTAAAGTGTTAAATTAAAATAAATAAATAAATATATAAATAAATAAGATGACTAAAAAGGGAGATGACCAACTCTATTGAGGTTATCGCTTGAAGCGATGTTTCCTCTTCCACTCGTTTGCGAAGACCTCAGTATCAGAGATACTCTGGTCCTCTTCAATTACCTCCGGCCTCTTTGGCTTCACTGGAGGCGGCGGGGAAGGTGTATTCTCACGCCCTTTTGGCGTGTTCCCCTTGGTGGTTTTCTGTGGGCTCTTCTTTGAAGGGCCCACAGGAGTAGGTGGCTCCTTGTCCACCTTACTCTTCCCATCCTTCACCCTTTTGGGTTTAGGCACTTGCGTGTTTTCAACTGGGGATTCTTTCGGTATCTCCGTCTGCGTGGCGATGGTACACTTTACACATTGCGTGGTTGCAACGGAAGCAAAGGACCGGGAGAAAGTTGGAGCGATTAGCGCCCTGTATTTTCTCCTCGCTTCCGCATATGGGATTTTTTCAAGGGTTTTTATCTCCATGACTTTCCTCTCTTCTTTCATCTTCGGGCAATCACGAGAGTACACTGGGTGTGTACCCTCGCAATTGACACAAAGAGGTTCCGAAGAGCACTCTTTATCCTCGTGCGCGTCTTTGCCACAGCGCGGGCAGGTGGCCTTACCCTCGCAACGCGACGCGACATGGCCGAACCGTTGGCATTTGAAACAACGCACGGGATTTGGGATGAATGGCCTCACTGGTACCGATTCATAGCCCACAAACACCTTGTCGGGTAGTCTATCACGCGCAAACGTCAAGATCACGGAGGTGCTGTTTACGTTTTCTCCGTTGCGCCTCGTGGTGAGTCGACGACAATCAGTCACTCCCTGAGAGAACATTTCTCTCTTGATTTCTTCGATGTCCACGTATAGGAGGTCGTAGTGACTGATAACTCCCCGACAGGTGTTAAGAGTGCGGTGCACCTCCACCTTAATCGGAATGTCATGGAGCATTCCCATAGCAAGCAGTTTATCGCTTTGTGTATCGTTCAGGGTCTCTATAAGAAGTGTACCATCCCGGAGCTTCTTCACGCTCTTTGGGTCCCCAGGCACAATCTGTGACAAAACTCTGCGAATTAAGAAAGGAGAAACCTTTTTCAAGGTTTCACCTTCCTTTATGCACGACATAATTAAATAGCGCTTACATGCGCCTATGCACTTTTCTCCCCCGCCGGTGTCCGGACGGGATCTTTTTAGTGGTGGAAAGGGTTTTTCCTCCATAATAAGAAATGATTCGTCCCTCGGCCTCCCCACCCGCCACGGAGCCACACATTTGGGACGCCACTCCGCCAAACCGGAGCGGTCGCCAGGGCTAACTCGAGGGATATAGCGCTTCTGGAGTGGTTGTCTGTTTCGGGGTGGATCTTCGGTGCAAGGGCCCACCAAAACCCTTACATCTCCGACCACTCTACGCAGACCCCCACAACCTTGGCACTCGCCACCGGAGCGAAAACGCGACGGAAGCCGATTGACCGGGAGTGGCTAGCTCCCGGCCTCCCGTTTACACGAAATCCGGGGCCGAAGAGGGGTATCACTCCCCGGTCCATACAGGGCATCCGACACCCTGCTGGGAACCAGAAAGCTCACCCTCCAGGATCCCCTTTTCTCCCTTACGGGTCTCCAGGCACGGCAAACACCTGGGCGGATCGCAGGCCAGATGGTATGGCCGCTCACAGACAGTGGATCCACAGCACTGTCCGGACGCATCCCTTGCTGGCTTGGGGTTTTTTTTCGGGGTTTTCTCCCCGCCCTTTTAGTCGCCTCTTACGACAAGCAGGGATACTGCGGGAGTATTCTCTATCCCCCTACCCGCGGGGGGGATGTTTTTCGTTAAAGCACTCGTTATAGCGATTACTTTTTCGATACTTTTCATAATAACCTATCATTTACTCTATTGACTTAATTTAGGATATTTTTATTATTATATTTATTTACATTTATTATATATATATATATATATATATATATATATATATATATATATATATATACATATTGTATTATTATTCAGACATGGAATGCGTATCTGCAATTCTTCACACTCGTAATTGAAAAGCCACCGAAATTTATTAAGGCAGAATATTTATAAGTTAATGTGCCCTCGCTACGTTCTCCAAATTTCGATAAGTACATTGAAATGACGAGCGTATATTTTTTGAAATGTGAATTTCCATTATATTTCCGGTTAATTTCAAGAAATGTAAGGGAAATATTATGGAAACAAGCTATAATATGCTCCATCTATTCGCAAACCGCCGCAACGGCGTGTGGCGGGGGGTGTTAGGGCACCACACGAAATTAAGAAAGAAAAAAACGCATGCAAAAGCCACAAATTTATAGTCCATAAACAAAACGTTGCAGGCATTCATGCAAAAATCAAGTTATAAATAATTTTGCCGCTAAATTAATTATAAAAATGATTCAGACATGGATTATATATTTGTTTGAGTGAAATCATTTCTCAGTGAAATAATAAATACGTTTTTTCTGAGTGAATATAAGAAATGAAAAAACCGTTATCCTTATCTTGGCATAGTACTGCTATGAGATATTAGTACTATAACCGCTGATCAAATTATACAAATATGTTAAAATTTATTTTTTAATCTTTTGTTTTTATACTATAGTTTTTAGAATAGTTTATTGCTCCATGTATTTGCCGATAATCTATTTCGTTCCCATTGAAAAAGAGTGGAGATACCTTTGATTCGAGGTTAAATTGTTTTTTTTCTGTTCTCGACCCAAGACCAACACCATCCAAAAGTAGACGCATTAATGTAGAAATTCAGCAAATAAAAATCGGATTAATGCCCAAAATTACTTAGAAAATTATTGTGTGCCACAATATTTCCCATATTATTTGCCCTAATAAGGAAAAAATCAGGTAATTCCATTAACTTACTTTCGTATGCATGAGGCTAGGTCTTTTGAATTTTGCCATATCCCTATGTACTCGTAGTACTTGTATTTAATACCTGAAAACGTTATCCTTCATAAAATAACTGTTACAAGTAATAAAAATTATTTTCTTATATCGTGGTGGAACCCATATGGTGCTTCTAAGTAATCGAACCTTCGATCTTGCTGCTGAACCTCTCAGGCAATACGAGGCCTAATATATTGTCCGCAGATGAACCCTCGCCCAAGCCACAACGAGGACGTGCAGGAGCCAAGACTAGTATAAAGACTTGGTCTCCACGAGCAGAGAGAAGCCCTTGGCACTCCAATAGAAATCCATTTTACGATGAAAATTCACCCCGAATCAAGGAAGAGTGTCGCCTCAGGCGTGGGAAGTGGGAGAGGGAGGAGGAGGGAAGAGAATTTAAACCGCTGGAAGGAGTGCAATTTTGCAGAAGGAAATTGTTTGGCTTGGAGGGAAGATGCCTCCCTTGGGTGGGGTGAAACAGCACATGGGAGTGAGCAGGATGGGGGAAGGAAAGGAGAGTAGGTGGACAGGGGCGGTGCGGGTAAGATAAGAGTGTGAGGGAGGAGCGGAGTTGCTTCCTGGGCGCTGTTTATTACGGGCTCTCTCTCTCCCTGCCTCACGATGGCGCGGGGGCGTGTTGCTGGATAGCCGAGGGATGGCCTCGATGTGGGTCGAGAGGAAAGATACGGGAAAAAGAGAGGGAGAATGGAGATAAAAGTGAAGGCATTCCCAGTGCGGGAGGGACGAGGACGAGGAAAATATGACAGTTTAGGGTAAAATAGATGAATACATGTGGGCAGTTGCTCACTATCACCATTCCGATCGACCTTGATTTCAAATGATTTCCCCTACCGTATATTTTGGCTCTGGAATTTTTCCTTTCCAATTGCTCTTCGAACCTCAAGTGCCCTTGATCCATTCTAAAACCCTCCTATATATTTTGTTAATATGTCATAAAGCACGCGTAGGATTATTTATTTCCGATCGGATGGGTACGTAGGTGGGTGTAAGGACTTCTCAATTTTTTTTATTCAGCTGCGAGGCGATCCTTATTTAGGATTTAAATTACGTAAGGTCGTCTTCGGAGGGGTAAACCTCGCCCCCATTTGTAGGCATCCATCACATGTGACCTTCCACTCCTGTAAAAAAATATTTTTCGGTATTAACATGTTAAATGGTTAGCTTTTTCTAAGATTAAAGAAAAAGACGAATTTTTGGTTTGACGAAAGCGTCTTTCGCTGAGAACGTCCACTGATTACTTTGTACGTGTTGTACTGAAAAAGAACATTACAATGAAATAAAACTTTCATATGTTCGTGGTGTTATCATATATGCATTTTAATGAGAGAAGAATCTAGAAACTCAATGATTAGGATTATCCTTCTTCGAAGCTGTTTCGAGAGTTTCATAATTGATTAAATAATCACGAAACGGCATTTTCATTGGTGAAAATTAGTACCCATTCCTCCTTGAGAATTGTTTTAGACTGGGTCAGCAGTAATATTCATAAGCGAGGATATCATTATTACTAACCTACAAATTAAATATTCGTGCGAAGTTGCTATACCAGTTTTGAATTTATTACCGTAAATGACGATACAGATAAAGGTATGTTGACAGATTCTGGTATCGCTTTCCAATACTCATACCAGTTAAGGTTTTCCATCATACCAAAGCAGCACACTACGATATAGACTCCGGGTGTGTATTAGTAAAGACATAACGTATTTCCGTCGCGCTGGTTGGAATATTAGTCACATATGATCCCACGGTCAATGTTCACTACTTCGCAGGCGCGGAGCGATCTGATTTACTGTAAAGAAGATTCTTACTCGTACGGGCTGGGAAGAAGGACTGCTCCAACCATTTAAGATGGGATTATATCTCCAACATTATCGCTATCCCTAATAATGATCACCACAGTCAATCAACGAAAAGTTCTCATCTGAGCTGAAAGATACCTGCAGTACCTTCAAATAATAAATTTTTCTGCAGTATCTTTCTTACTCTAATCCCCACTCCGCCTCCTTTCCTACTAAATTTCTCCTGCCTTCATCTCCTTATCTTTCAACGCTCCCTTCCTCCCCCTCCAACCCCCACCCGTATTTCTCCCTCCTCCTCCTCCCTCTCTGATATACATTCGGTATTTTTCTTGTCTCTGTGTCATTTACCTGGGACTCACTCTGCAAGTCGAAACGCGCGTCGTGCAAGCTTGATCATGTGGAAAAGTGCTATATCCTTGCTTAATTTGGAAACGTACCTTCTACTACATCAATTTTGGAACTGCGGATCTTCGGAAAAGAAACTACTTTGCAAGTCGAAACCAAGGTCGTGAATAATAAAATATATGTGGAAGAGCAAGGTCATCGTCAGATCGTGTAGTAAGCAAGACTTTGTTCTTCCACGTATATTTTATTATTCACGACCTAGGTGTCGACTAACAAAGTATTTTCTTTTCCGATATGAATCGCTTCCACAAAGTGACGCGTCAAACCATTCTATTCTATGTATCTTATTTGACCTAGCACTATCGCTATCCCTGAACTAGCAATTATGCCTGATATGGGCTTACAATGCGATATATTGTGCCTCATGATCAGGTGTGTTCATATAGAAACTCATCATACATCGATTCTAGCTGAGTAAAATTAAAAAATTCAATTTATTTAGAACATTAAGTTGAAAAATAATTTTATCCCGCCACTGTCTACTAGGCGTAAGTAGGTAGTATATGTTCCTCCACTCAATTTCACACGATCTACTGCCTCGATCTAAAAATACCCCATATCTCTAACGGCATGGATGGCACCTAATATACTATGTCTCTAGTCTGTCGCACTTCGTTATGACGACTAATAATAAATACCTTTAATCCTCTAATTAAGCTTCAACTTTGTCATGCAGTTTTCCGTTTTGACTAAAATCATTATTAGGGATTTGGCATTTACTACTTTGGCAGCCATTACTTGTATGTCTAAGTGATAGGTTATCTAGTAATACCTTTAAGAAATCAAATTTCCCCTGGCATGGAACAGGTTTGACCTAATTGAAGGCAAATTTGTACACCAAACTTTCGCCCAGGAAGTAAGAGGAAACAAAAAATTGCTAATCGAATCAAAAGTTCACCATGCAGTCCATAGAAGTAGTGATTGTCCACCATTGACCATTAACAAATGTGGAAATATTTCTAAATAAAAATGTATTCCCATTTATGGTTTTCCTGCAAGATTTCGCACGCCGCAATTTGAAAGAGTATATTCTTGTAGAAACTATAGAATACTGCATACAGGGGATGAAATATGGACTTAAGCATTTGAAATAACACTGAAAATCCATCTGGTTCCATGGTGGAAACAGAAATTTTACCTTTTGTTCGGGTTTCTTAGATAGATAGGTTTTCAGAGAATAACGATTGTTTAAATGCGATTTGCCACCCCACTAACTTAATGAAAGCCATTCCATTCTCCTTCTACATGGTTCTTCACGCTCATCGCATTCACACAAGAGATTTATTACTATCACGATGTACATTTGAGTATTTTTGGCAATTCGTAAATAGAGGAACAGCGAATGTAGAATTACCCTATTGGCTTCGATAATTATGCACTGAGCATGCATTCTACATAACTGCTAGAGTAATTGGCGTATTGGAGTGAAAAATGGGAATCCTTATTCAATATACAGAGTTTTTATGTAAAAAATAACGGACAGTCGTACATCAAAAAAAGAGTACACCATATGCTAAAGCTTTTTTTTATAAGTTAAGGTGCTGCTTCATAAAATGTCTCTCAAAATATATTTTCGTTCTTTTTTGTGAATTTTTCATTGCAAAGTAAATCCAGAAACGGATATTAGTACGTTTCATTTAACTACATGACTTAAAAGTAATTATATAAGTCTTTACTTGCGGTCCGTTTGCCATTTGGGCGATTGGCGAAGTCATTTCCGCATGGTTTGTAGTAAGTAAATACGTGCACTCATATGATAAGAGTTATCTGAATGATAACTAAAACGTTAGAAGCTATTTTATTACGCTAGTTTTCAACAGAAGATTTAAAAAAACTTCACCTGTTTCTTCATCCCAGGGAGTGATGGCAACTACCACTAGACCATTACAGCCTAATTCAACTACTAGCGGCAATGATGAAGTACGTTCTCCAGCTATCATATTAAGGATTATCGGATTACAATGCTCTTTTACTCATTCAAATAAACAAAAAAGGTATTCCGTCAGTAATAGTTTAAAGCATATTGCACGCTACTTACACTGAATGGTAGGGTTATAATAATGGATAAATATTAAAATAGATATCACATAAGGTATTCCTTGCGATCGTCCACTGGCGTAAGCTAATAATGCAAATTTACGTAACTGATAGAGAGCATATTTATTGGATATCGGCTAAGAAATCTACCAATAAAATGGTTGTTCTTTCGCTAAGAAAGCTTTATTATATACTTTCAAAAGGATATTAAAGCCCATGAAGTTTCTAAATGAAAGTCTGAGAAAGTGGCTGCGAGAATGAAATAAGTTCTAGATAAACTTGAGGAGAGATTAAATTTTGTAACGATAAGTTTTCCGCGTGTCATCTCGAGGAAATATCAGACTTGTTTTCCAATAATTCATTTCCATATGAAAATTTTCCCCCGAGACATCAAAGAGGATATATTACTTACTTGTATGAAAAGGTTTTTGCAAAAGAAATTCGAGCCGTACTGACCCATTTCCGATCCTCTTCGGGGGTGAGTCGCGAATAAATTAGTTGGGCGTTTACTCAAAAGTTCCTTCAAAAGATAAAGAGACTGCCTCTGCAAAAGGTTAAAAAAATGTAAACGAAAAATGGGTTTTATCATAAAAATAATATTCGTAGTAGTTTTAGGAGTTTGTAGGGTGCGTCGACAGCTATGGTCATTTTGCACCACTGTCATAACGTAAAACTTATGTTCCTTTTAAACTAGGAATAAGTAAACAAATAAATACGAATAAATATATAAATAAATAATATAAACAAAAAAAAAGGAAAATGCTAAAATCAAAAGCATTAAAATTATGAGCTCCAAAGCTAAAGCTGCCCCATTAAACCAGTATACCTTAAAAAACTTAAGACTCGGTTTATAGACCCAGAGTCATCCCCTAAAATATTTCTTAAGTCTCCCCTTATCTTCAACATGTCTCTGGCCCTTTGGTATGTTGTACATTCCGTCAGGATATGTTTTATCGTCAGGGGTTGGAAACACTCATTGCAGCGGGGCTGTTCTTTTACCTCCGCAAAGAGGTACGAATGAGTGAGGGCAGAGTGTCCTATTCTCAGGCGCGTAATCATGACCTCTTCCCTCCGAATTTTCCGGATGGAAGAGGACCATGGTGAAACGACCGGTTTTATTGCCCTGAGTTTATTATTTTGCACTGCCAAGTCTCCTTCCACTGATGCAGGACCGAGTTCCGCAAGGCGGCCTTTACGTCCTCCATTGGAACCAAGGTGGAGTCGGTCTCGGGTTGTCGAAGGGCATCCTTCGCTGCCTGGTCAGCTTTTTTGTTACCTCTTATGCCGACGTGACCAGGAGTCCATATAAAGGAGACCCTGTTCCCCTTTCTCTGAAGGGACAACAGGGTATAATGGATCTCCTGGACTATCGGGTGCACAGGTGCAAAGACCGATAAAGATTTTAGGGCGCTCAACGAGTCTGTGCAGATGAGGAAAGAGCCATTGCTTTCTTTTATTTCTCCTAGGGCCGTCCTTATGGCTGACAGCTCGGCTGTGAAAATACTGCATGAAGTGTGCAGTTTTTTCCTCACGACTCCATGGTAGTGGGACACGACCGCATAGGCACATGCAGATTCTGACTTTGACCCGTCGGTGTAGACTGGGACAAAGTCAGAAAGTGAGCTGAGGACGGCACTGAAGAGCTGCTGGTATTCGGAATCGGTCGTTTTGGCTTTGCGGCGTGCACAGGCAATGAGTTTAATATCCGGCATTGGTGTTAACCAAGGCGGAAACTTAGCATAGGAGACGGGGCATATTTGAGGAAATGTAAAATTTACCTCATTAATAAAATCATTAAAACGAACGGCAAAGGGCCTAGTTGCCCTTCTCCGCCTGTTAAATAAGTCTAAAAACCGTTGGTTAAAAACTATGTTAAAACAAGGGTGGATTGTATCCGATAAAATTTTACAGGCATAGTTGCCCATTAAAATCATCCTGCGGGTTTCCAACGGAGGCTCCCCTGCGTCTGCAAGTAAGCTTGGGACTGGGCTTGTTCTAAATGCCCCGGTGGCCAACCGTATCCCAGCATTGTGGACACATGTGAGTGGTCTCAAGTAAGACTCTCGTCCTGAGGAATACACTATGGAACCATAGTCCAGTTTGGATCGCACCAAGCCTCTGTACAATAAAAGCATGGTGGTGCGGTCTGCTCCCCAAGTGGAGTGAGTTAAAAACTTTAAAACGTTGAGGGTTTGGCGACACCTCTCGCGTAACACGCGGATATGCTCCCGCCAGTTCAGCTTTTGGTCCAGGATCATGCCGAGAAAGCGGACGGACTCCACAAATGGGAGAAGCCTACCCAACAGGGTTAGGGTCGGGGTAACGTGGTAACCGCGAAGACGGTGAAAGTGCACGCATTTCGTTTTCTCCATGGAGAAACGAGATCCGTTCTTTCGCGACCACTCTCCCAGTTTGTTTAGAGTCACCTGGGCTTGCCTGGAAGCGTTTGGCAGTCGTGTCGACCGGCAAAATATGGCTAGGTCGTCCACATAGAGCGATGCCATCACCGGGGCATTGATGCATTCCACCACGTCGTTGATGGCGATGGCAAATAACGTCACGCTCAGTACTGAACCCTGGGGTACCCCGTTCTCCTGTGTAAAAGATCGGGATAAGTGCTTCCCAGTCCTTACTTTAAAAAGGCGGTTAGTTAAAAAATTTCTGATAAATAGGGCCATGTTGCCTCTAAATCCCCACCTGTGGAGCGTGTTGAGGATTCTCCATCGCCACACACTATCATAGGCCTTCTCCAGGTCGAAGAAGACTGCTATGACGTGTTGACGGTGGAGAAAGGCTTCCTGGATGAAGTTCTCAGTGCGAACCAGATGGTCTGTCGTGGACCTGCCACGCCGAAAGCCGCACTGAGCGTCGGAGAGCAGGTGTCGACTCTCCAAGCACCACATGAGACGTCGGTTTACCATCCGTTCCATCACCTTGCACAGGCAGCTGGTGAGAGATATGGGACGGTAGTTGTTCGGGTCATTTTTGTCCTTGCCCTGTTTTGGGATTGGTATCACGATGGACTCTCACCAGGCATTTGGAAAACTGCCCTCGTTCCAAAGTTGGTTGAGGGTATTTAGGACCTCCCCAATCGAAGTTTCCGGAATGTTCCGGAGAAATGCGTTGTGGATTTCGTCCGCCCCTGGCGAGGTGTAATGGGAGTCTTCGATGGCGGATTTAAGCTCCCAGGACGTGAAAGGCTCATTGTAATATTCGCTTGTAGGACCTGCACCAAAATTGAGAGGGACTCTCTCGCATCGCCCCTTCAGGTTCGCAAAGTCCGCGGCATAGCCCTCGTCACTGCTATTGGCCGCGAACTGACTGGCAAATATGTTGCTTATTTCGGCAGGTGAATTAACCACCCGGCCAGCAACAAGCAATGGCGAGATGACAAATGAGCCCTTGGACCCGGAGATTTTCTTCACTTTGTCCCATACCTGACCAAGTGGCGTGCGATGGTTGATGGTAGAGACGTATTCTATCCAGGAAGCCCTCTTGGCCTCCTTCACGGCCCTTCGAGCTCGCGCTCTCAGACGGCGGTACGATGCCAGATTAGTTGCCGTGGGATATTTCCTAAAAATACTCAATGCTTTTTTCCTCGCCCGAATCGCCCGGTCGCATTCCCCGTTCCACCAAGGAACAGGAGCTCGATTAATGTTCCCGGACGTACGAGGGATACTTTTGGTAGCTGCCGCCAACAGCGTTGAACTTAGTTTATCGACGTTGTGCAACGCGTCGAAACTTGCGTCGTGTTTATATGTAAACGTACGCTTGAAAAGTGGCCAGTCCGCACGGTTAATACGCCACTTTTCCGGAGGTTTTGAAATGGTGGGCGAAGTCTTCTTTAACGAGTAGAAGAGGAAAATGGTCACTCCCACAGAGATCGTTGTGGGTGGACATTTTCAGCTTTGGGGCTAGACTTCTCGAGCATAGACAAAGATCTATTGCTGAGAATTCCCCATTGAAGCTGTTAAACCGGGTTTTTTCGCCGCTATTTAATAAAAACAGGTTAAAATCCTCAATAAAGTTGGATAAAATTCGACCTCTCCTATTACTTTGGGTTTCTGGCCCTCCCCAAGGAGGATCATGGGCATTAAAATCTCCCATCAAAATGAACGGCTGAGGAAGCTGGTGGACAAGGGCTTCAAGGTTCAGGCGAGTCACCGGTGCACCCTCTGGCAGATACACGTTGCATAACGTCATCCTCTCAGGGGTGTGCACCGTGACAGCGACGGCCTGGAATGGAGAGTTCAGTTGGACTCGCGAGGTGTAAAGGGCCTCACGGGCCGCAACTGCTACTCCCCCTTGGGCTCGTTGGCCACTTAGGTCATCCATTCTAAAAACAGTGAACCCCTTCAGAATACCCTTATCTTCAGCCTTAAAATGGGTCTCTTGGAGACAAATACAAGAGGGTTGAAAATCTTGGATTAAAATGGCCAGCTCCTCCTTGTGCCGATAAAAGCCATTGCAGTTCCACTGCAGAATGGAACACATTTAAAGTGTTAAATTAAAATAAATAAATAAATAAACATATAAATAAATAAGATGACTAAAAAGGGAGATGACCAACTCTATTGAGGTTATCGCTTGAAGCGATGTTTCCTCTTCCACTCGTTTGCGAAGACCTCAGTATCAGAGATACTCTGGTCCTCTTCAATTACCTCCGGCTTCTTTGGCTTGACTGGAGGCGGCGGGGAAGGTGTATTCTCACGCCCTTTTGGCGTGTTCCCCTTGGTGGTTTTTTGTGGGCTCTTCTTTGAAGGGCCCACAGGAGTAGGTGGCTCCTTGTCCACCTTGTTCTTTGTGTCCTTCACCCTTTTGGGTTTAGGCACTTGCGTGTTTTCAATTGGGGATTCTTTCGGTATCTCCGTCTGCGTGGCGATGGTACACTTTACACATTGCGTGGTTGCAACGGAAGCAAAGGACCGGGAGAAAGTTGGGGCGATTAGCGCCCTGTATTTTCTCCTCGCTTCCGCATATGGGATTTTTTCAAGGGTTTTTATCTCCATGACTTTCCTCTCTTCTTTCATCTTCGGGCAATCACGAGAGTACACTGGGTGTGTACCCTCGCAATTGACACAAAGAGGTTCCGAAGAGCACTCTTTATCCTCGTGCGCGTCTTTGCCACAGCGCGGGCAGGTGGCCTTGCCCTCGCAGCGCGACGCGACATGGCCGAACCGTTGGCATTTGAAACAACGCACGGGATTTGGGATGAATGGCCTCACTGGTACCGATTCATAGCCCACAAACACCTTGTCGGGTAGTCTATCACGCGCAAACGTCAAGATCACGGAGGTGCTGTTCACGTTTTCTCCGTTGCGCCTTGTGGTGAGTCGACGACAATCAGTCACTCCCTGAGAGAACATTTCTCTCTTGATTTCTTCGATGTCCACGTATAGGAGGTCGTAGTGACTGATGACTCCCCGACAGGTGTTGAGTGCGGTGCACCTCCACCTTAATCGGAATGTCATGGAGCATTCCCATAGCAAGCAATTTTTCGCTCTGTGTGTCGTTCAGGGTCTCTATAAGTAGTGTACCATCCCTGAGCTTCTTCACGCTCTTTGGGTCCCCAGGCACAATCTGTGACAACACTGCGAATTAAGAAGGGAGAAACCTTTTTCAAGGTCTCACCTTCCTTTGCACAAGACATAATTAAATAGCGCTTACATGCGCCGATACACTTTTCTCCCCCGCCGGTGTCCGGACGGGATCTTTTTAGTGGTGGAAAGGGTTTTTCCTCCATAATAAGAGATGATTCGTCCCTCGGCCTCCCCACCCGCCACGGAGCCACACATTTGGTACGCCACTCCGCCAAACCGGAGCGGTCGCCAGGGCTAACTCGAGGGATATAGCGCTTCTGGAGTGGTTGTCTGTTTCGGGGTGGATCTTCGGTGCAAGGGCCCACCAAAACCCTTACATCTCCGACCACCCTACGCAGACCCCCACAACCTTGGCACTCGCCACCGGAGTGAAAACGCGACGGAAGCCGATTGACCGGGAGTGGCTAGCTCCCGGCCTCCCGTTTACGCGAAATCCGGGGCCGAAGAGGGATATCGCTCTCCGGTCCATGCAGGGCAACCGAAACCCTGCTGGGAACCAGAGAGATCACCCTCCAGGATCCCCTTCTCTCCCTTACGGGTCTCCAGGCACGGCAAACACCTGTGCGGATCGCAGGCCAGATGGTATGGCCGCTCACAGACAGTGGATCCACAGCACTGTCCGGACGCATCCCTTGCTGGCTTGGGGTTTGTTTTCGGGGTTTTCTCCCCGCCCTTTTAGTCGCCTCTTACGACAAGCAGGGATACTGCGGGAGTATTCTCTATCCCCCTACCCGCGGGGGGGAGGAAGCTGGTGGACAAGGGCTTCAAGGTTCAGGCGGGTCACCGGTGCACCCTCTGGCAGATACACGTTGCATAACGTCATCCTCTCAGGGGTGTGCACCGTGACAGCGACGGCCTGGAATGGAGAGTTCAGTTGGACTCGCGAGGTGTAAAGGGCCTCACGGGCCGCAACTGCTACTCCCCCTTGGGCTCGTTGGCCACTTAGGTCATCCGTTCTAAAAACAGTGAACCCCTTCAGAATACCCTTATCTTCAGCCTTAAAATGGGTCTCTTGGAGACAATTACAAGAGGGTTTAAAATCATGGATTAAAATGGCCCGCTCCTCCTTGTGCCGATAAAAACCATTGCAGTTCCACTGCAGAAAGGAACACATTTAAAGTGTTAAATTAAAATAAATAAATAAATAAATATATAAATAAATAAGATGACTAAAAAGGGAGATGACCAACTCTATTGAGGTTATCACTTGAAGCGATGTTTCCTCTTCCACTCGTTTGCGAAGACCTCAGTATCAGAGATACTCTGGTCCTCTTCAATTACCTCCGGCTTCTTTGGCTTGACTGGAGGCGGCGGGGAAGGTGTATTCTCACGCCCTTTTGGCGTGTTCCCCTTGGTGGTTTTTTGTGGGCTCTTCTTTGAAGGGCCCACAGGAGTAGGTGGCTCCTTGTCCACCTTACTCTTTCCATCCTTCACCCTTTTGGGTTTAGGCACTTGCGTGTTTTCAATTGGGGATTCTTTCGGTATCTCCGTCTGCGTGGCGATGGTACACTTTACACATTGCGTGGTTGCAACGGAAGCAAAGGACCGGGAGAAAGTTGGGGCGATTAGCGCCCTGTATTTTCTCCTCGCTTCCGCATATGGGATTTTTTCAAGGGTTTTTATCTCCATGACTTTCCTCTCTTCTTTCATCTTCGGGCAATCACGAGAGTACACTGGGTGTGTACCCTCGCAATTGACACAAAGAGGTTCCGAAGAGCACTCTTTATCCTCGTGCGCGTCTTTGCCACAGCGCGGGCAGGTGGCCTTGCCCTCGCAGCGCGACGCGACATGGCCGAACCGTTGGCATTTGAAACAACGCACGGGATTTGGGATGAATGGCCTCACTGGTACCGATTCATAGCCCACAAACACCTTGTCGGGTAGTCGGTAGTTTTAAGAGTTTATAGAGTGCGTCGACAGCTATGGTCATTTTGCACCACTGTCATAACGTAAAACTCATGTTCCTTTTAAACTAGGAATAAGTAAACAAATAAATACGAATAAATATATAAATAAATAATATAAAAAAAAAAAAAAGGAAAATGCTAAAATCAAAAGCATTAAAATTATGAGCTACAAAGCTAAAGCTGCCCCATTAAACCAGTATACCTTAAAAAACTTAAGACTCGGTTTATAGACACAGAGTCATCCCCTAAAATATTTCTTAAGTCTCCCCTTATCTTCAACATGTCTCTGGCCCTTTGGTATGTTGTACATTCCGTCAGGATATGTTTTATCGTCAGGGGTTGGAAACACTCATTGCAGCGGGGCTGTTCTTTTACCTCCGCAAAGAGGTACGAATGAGTGAGGGCAGAGTGTCCTATTCTCAGGCGCGTAATCATGACCTCTTCCCTCCGAATTTTCCGGATGGAAGAGGACCATGGTGAAACGACCGGTTTTATTGCCCTGAGTTTATTATTTTGCAGAGACTGCCAAGTCTCCTTCCACTGATGCAGGACCGAGTTCCGCAAGGCGGCCTTTACGTCCTCCATTGGAACCAAGGTGGAGTCGGTCTCGGGTTGGCGAAGGGCATCCTTCGCTGCCTGGTCAGCTTTTTCGTTACCTCTTATGCCGAATGACCAGGAGTCCATATAAAGGAGACCCTGTTCCCCTTTCTCTGAAGGGACAACAGGGTATAATGGATCTCCTGGACTATCGGGTGCACAGGTGCAAAGACCGATAAAGATTTCAGGGCGCTCAACGAGTCTGTGCAGATGAGGAAAGAGCCATTGCTTTCTTTTATTTCTCCTAGGGCCGTCCTTATGGCTGACAGCTCGGCTGTGAAAATGCTGCATGAAGTGTGCAGTTTTTTCCTCACGACTCCATGGTAGTGGGACACGACCGCATAGGCACATGCAGATTCTGACTTCGACCCGTCGGTGTAGACTGGGACAAAGTCAGAAAGTGAGCTGAGGACGGCACTGAAGAGCTGCTGGTATTCGGAATCGGTCGTTTTGGCTTTGCGGCGTGCACAGGCAATGAGTTTAATATCCGGCATTGGTGTTAACCAAGGCGGATACTTAGCATAGGAGACGGGGCATATTTGAGGAAATGTAAAATTTACCTCATTAATAAAATCATTAAAACGAACGGCAAAGGGCCTAGTTGCCCTTCTCCGCCTGTTAAATAAGCCTAAAAACCGTTCGTTAAAAACTATGTTAAAACAAGGGTGGATTGTATCCGATAAAATTTTACAGGCATAGTTGCCCATTAAAATCATCCTGCGGGTTTCCAACGGAGGCTCCCCTGCGTCTGCAAGAAAGCTTGGGACTGGGCTTGTTCTAAATGCCCCGGTGGCCAACCGTATCCCAGCATTGTGGACACATGCGAGTGGTCTCAAGTAAGACTCTCGTCCTGAGGAATACACTATGGAACCATAGTCCAGTTAGGATCGAACCAAGCCTCTGTACAATAAAAGCATGGTGGTGCGGTCTGCTCCCCAAGTGGAGTGAGTTAAAAACGTAGTAGTAGTTTTAGGGGTTTGTAGGGTGCGTCGACAACTATGGTCATTTTGCACCACTGTCATAACGTAAAACTTATATTCCTTTTAAACTAGGAGTAAGTAAACAAATAAATACGAATAAATATATAAATAAATAAAATAAACAAAAAAAATGAAAATGCTAAAATCAAAAGCATTAAAATTATGATCTCCAAAGCTGAAGCTGCCCCATTAAACCAGTATACCTTAAAAAACTTAAGACTCGGTTTATAGACCCAGAGTCATCCCCTAAAATATTTTTTAAGTCTCCCCTTATCTTCAACATGTCTCTGGCCCTTTGGTATGTTGTGCATTCCGTCAGGATATGTTTTATCGTCAGGGGTTGGAAACACTCATTGCAGCGGGGCTGTTCTTTTTCCTCCGCAAAGAGCTACGAATGAGTGAGGGCAGAGTGTCCTATTCTCAGGCGCGTAATCATGACCTCTTCCCTCCGAATTTTCCGGATGGAAGAGGACCATGGTGAAACGACCGGTTTTATTGCCCTGAGTTTATTATTTTGCAGAGACTGCCAAGTCTCCTTCCACTGATGCAGGACCGAGTTCCGCAAGGCAGCCTTTACGTCCTCCATCGGAACCAAGGTGGAGTCGGTCTCGGGTTTTCGAAGGGCATCCTTCGCTGCCTGGTCAGCTTTTTCGTTACCTCTTATGCCGACGTGACCAGGAGTCCATATAAAGGAGACCCTGTTCCCCTTTCTCTGAAGGGACAACAGGGTATAATGGATCTCCTGGACTATCGGGTGCACAGGTGCAAAGACCGATATAGATTTTAGGGCGCTCAACGAGTCTGTGCAGATGAGGAAAGAGCCATTGCTTTCTTTTATTTCTCCTAGGGCCGTCCTTATGGCTGACAGCTCGGCTGTGAAAATGCTGCAAGAAATGTGCAGTTTTTTCCTCACGACTCCATGGTAGTGGGACACGACCGCATAGGCACTTGCAGATTCTGACTTTGACCCGTCGGTGTAGACTGGGACAAAGTCAGAAAGTGAGCCGAGGACGGCACTGAAGAGCTGCTGGTATTCGGAATCGGTCGTCTTGGCTTTGCGGCGTGCACTGGAAATGAGTTTAATATCCGGCATTGGCGTTAACCAAGGCGGGTACTTAGCTAGAAGACGGGGCATACTTGAGGAAATGTAAAATTTACCGCGTTAATAAAATCATTAAAACGAACGGCAAAGGGCCTAGTTGCCCTTCTCCGCCTGTTAAATAAGTCTAAAAACCGTTGGTTAAAAACTATGTTAAAACAAGGGTGGATTGTCTCTGATAAAATTTTACAGGCATAGTTGCCCATTAAAATCATCCTGCGGGTTTCCAACGGAGGCTCCCCTGCGTCTGCAAGTAAGCTTGGGACTGGGCTTGTTCTAAATGCCCCGGTGGCCAACCGTATCCCAGCATTGTGGACACATGTAAGTGGTCTCAAGTAAGACTCTCGTCCTGAGGAATACACCATGGAACCATAGTCCAGCTTGGATCGCACCAAGCCTCTGTACAATAAAAGCATGCTGGTGCGGTCTGCTCCCCAAATGGAGTGAGTTAAAAACTTTAAAACGTTGAGGGTTTGGCGACACCTCTCACGTAACACGCGGATATGCTCCCGCCAGTTCAGCTTTTGGTCCAGGATCATGCCGAGAAAGCGGACGGACTCCACAAATGGAAGAATCCTACCCAACAGGGTTAGGGTCGGGGTAACGTGGTAACCGCGAAGACGGTGAAAGTGCACGCAAATCGTTTTCTCCATGGAGAAACGAAATCCGTTCTTTCGCGACCACTCTCCCAGTTTGTTTAGAGTCACCTGGGCTTGCCTGGAAGCGTTTGGCAGTCGTGTCGACCGGCAAAATATGGCTAGGTCGTCCACATAGAGCGATGCCATCACCGGGGCATTGATGCATTCCACCACGTCGTTGATGGCGATGGCAAATAACGTCACGCTCAGTACTGAACCCTGGGGTACCCCGTTCTCCTGTGTAAAAGATCGGGATAAGTAGTAGTAGTAGTTTTAGGGGTTTGTAGGGTGCGTCGACAGCTATGGTCATTTTGCACCACTGTCATTACGTAAAACTTATGTTCCTTTTAAACTAGGAATAAGTAAACAAATAAATACGAATAAATATATAAATAAATAAAATAAACAAAAAAAAACAGATAAAAAAGGAAAATGCTAAAATCAAAAGCATTAAAATTATGAGCTCCAAAGCTAAAGCTGCCCCATTAAACCGGTTGACCTTAAAAAACTTAAGACTCGGTTTATAGACCCAGAGTCATCCCCTAAAATATTTCTTAAGTCTCCCCTTATCTTCAACATGTCTCTGGCCCTTTGGTATGTTGTACATTCCGTCAGGATATGGTTTATCGTCAGGGGTTGGAGGCACTCATTGCAGCGGGGCTGTTCTTTTACCTCCGCAAAGAGGTACGAATGAGTGAGGGCAGAGTGTCCTATTCTCAGGCGCGTAATCATGACCTCTTCCCTCCGAATGCTCCGGATGGAAGAGGACCATGGGGAAACGACCGGTTTTATTGCCCTGAGTTTATTATTTTGCAGAGACTGCCAAGTCTCCTTCCACTGATGCAGAACCGAGTTCCGCAAGGCGGCCTTTACGTCCTCCATTGGAACAAAGGTGGAGTCGGTCTCGGGTTGTCGAAGGGCATCCTTCGCTGCCTGGTCAGCTTTTTCGTTACCTCTTATGCCGACGTGACCAGGAGTCCATATAAAGGAGACCCTGTTCCCCTTTCTCTGAAGGGACAACAGGGTATAATGGATCTCCTGGACTATCGGGTGCACAGGTGCAAAGACCGATAAAGATTTTAGGGCGCTCAACGAGTCGGTGCAGATGAGGAAAGAGCCATTACTTTCTTTTATTTCTCCTAGGGCCGTCCTTATGGCTGACAGCTCGGCTGTGAAAATGCTGCAAGAAGTGTGCAGTTTTTTCCTCACGACTCCATGGTAGTGGGACACGACCGCATAGGCACATGCAGATTCTGACTTTGACCCGTCGGTGTAGACTGGGACGAAGTCAGAAAGTGAGCTGAGGACGGCACTAAAGAGCTGCTGGTATTCGGAATCGGTCGTTTTGGCTTTGCGGCGTGCACAGGCAATGAGTTTAATATCCGGCATTGGTGTTAACCAAGGCGGATACTTAGCATAGGAGACGGGGCATATTTGAGGAAATGTAAAATTTACCGCGTTAATAAAATCATTAAAACGAACGGCAAAGGGCCTAGTTGCCCTTCTCCGCCTGTTAAATAAGTCTAAAAACCGTTGGTTAAAAACTATGTTAAAACAAGGGTGGATTGTCTCTGACAAAATTTTACAGGCATAGTTGCCCATTAAAATCATCCTGCGGGTTTCCAACGGAGGCTCCCCTGCGTCCGCAAGTAAGCTTGGGACTGGGCTTGTTCTAAATGCCCCGGTGGCCAACCGTATCCCAGCATTGTGGACACATGTGAGTGGTCTCAAGTAAGACTCTCGTGCTGAGGAATACACTATGGAACCATAGTCCAGTTTGGATCGCACCAAGCCTCTGTACAATAAAAGCATGCTGGTGCGGTCTGCTCCCCAAGTGGAGTGAGTTAAAAACTTTAAAACATTCAGGGTTTGGCGACACCTCTCGCGTAACACGCGGATATGCTCCCGCCAGTTCAGCTTTTGGTCCAGGATCATGCCGAGAAAGCGGACGGACTCCACAAATGGAAGAGGCCTACCCAACAGGGTTAGGGTCGGGGTAACGTGGTAACCGCGAAGACGGTGAAAGTGCACGCATTTCGTTTTCTCCATGGAGAAACGAAATCCGTTCTTTCGCGACCACTCTCCCAGTTTGTTTAGAGTCACCTGGGCTTGCCTGGAAGCGTTTGGCAGTCGTGTCGACCGGCAAAATATGGCTAAGTCGTCCACATAGAGCGATGCCATCACCGGGGCATTGATGCATTCCACCACGTCGTTGATGGCGATGGCAAATAACGTCACGCTCAGTACTGAACCCTGGGGTACCCCGTTCTCCTGTGTAAAAGATCGGGATAAGTGCTTCCCAGTCCTTACTTTAAAAAGGCGGTTAGTTAAAAAATTTCTGATAAATAGGGCCATGTTGCCTCTAAATCCCCACTTGTGGAGCGTGTTGAGGATTCTCCATCGCCACACACTATCATAGGCCTTCTCCAGGTCGAAAAAGACTGCTATGACGTGTTGACGGTGGAGAAAGGCTTCCTGGATGAAGTTCTCAGTGCGAACCAGAAGGTCTGTCGTGGACCTGCCACGCCGAAAGCCGCACTGAGCGTCGGAGAGCAGGTGACGACTCTCCAAGCACCACATGAGACGTCGGTTTACCATTCGTTCCATCACCTTGCACAGGCAGCTGGTGAGAGATATGGGACGGTAGTTGTTCGGGTCATTTTTGTCCTTGCCCTGTTTTGGGATTGGTATCACGATGGACTCTCGCCAGGCATTTGGAAAACTGCCCTCGTTCCAAAGTTGGTTGAGGGTATTTAGGACCTCCCCAATCGCAGTTTCCGGAATGTTCCGGAGAAATGCGTTGTGGATTTCGTCCGCCCCTGGCGAGGTGTAATGGGAGTCTTCGATGGCGGATTTAAGCTCCCAGGACGTGAAAGGCTCATTGTAATATTCGCTTGTAGGACCTGCACCGAAATTGAGAGGGACACTCTCGCATCGCCTCTTCAGGTTCGCAAAGTCCGCGGCATAGCCCTCGTCACTGCTATTGGCCGCGAACTGACTGGCAAAAATGTTGCTTATTTCGGCAGGTGAATTAACCACCCGGCCAGCAACAAGCAATGGCGAGATTACGAATGAGCCCTTGGACCCGGAGATTTTCTTCACTTTGTCCCATACCTGACCAAGCGGCGTGCGATGGTTGATGGTAGAGACGTATTCTATCCAGGAAGCCCTCTTGGCCTCCTTCACGGCCCTTCGAGCTCGCGCTCTCAGGCGGCGGTACGATGCCAGATTAGTTGCCGTGGGATATTTTCTAAAAATATTTAATGCTTTTTTCCTCGCCCGAATCGCCCGGTCGCATTCCCCGTTCCACCAAGGGACAGGAGCTCGATTTATATTCCCGGACGTACGAGGGATACTTTTGGTAGCTGCCGCCAACAGCGTTGAACTTAGTTTATCGACGTTGTGCAACGCGTCGAAACTTGCGTCGTGTTTATATGTAAACGTACGCTTGAAAAGTGGCCAGTCCGCACGGTTAATACGCCACTTTTCCGGAGGTTTTGAAATGGTGGGCGAAGAGTCTTCTTTAACGAGTAGAAGAGGAAAATGGTCACTCCCACAGAGATCGTTGTGGGTGGACATTTTCAGCTTTGGGGCAAGACTTCTCGAGCATAGACAAAGATCTATTGATGAGAATTCCCCATTGAAGCTGTTAAACCGGGTTTTTTCGCCGCTATTTAATAAAAACAGGTTAAAATCCTCAATAAAGTTGGATAAAATTCGACCTCTCCTATTGCTTTGGGTTTCTGGCCCTCCCCAGAGAGGATCATGGGCATTAAAATCTCCCATCAAAATGAACGGCTGAGGAAGCTGGTGGATAAGGGCTTCAAGGTTCAGGCGGGTCACCGGTGCACCCTCTGGCAGATACACGTTGCATAACGTCATCCTCTCAGGGGTGTGCACCGTGACAGCGACGGCCTGGAATGGAGAGTTCAGTTGGACTCGCGAAGTGTAGAGGGCCTCACGGGCCGCAACTGCTACTCCCCCTTGGGCTCGTTGGCCACTTAGGTCATCCGTTCTAAAAACAGTGAACCCCTTCAGAATACCCTTATCTTCAGCCTTAAAATGGGTCTCTTGGAGACAAATACAAGAGGGTTTAAAATCTTGGATTAAAATGGCCAGCTCCTCCTTGTGCCGATAAAAACCATTGCAGTTCCACTGCAGAATGGAACACATTTAAAGTGTTAAATTAAAATAAATAAATAAATAAATATATAAATAAATAAGATGACTAAAAAGGGAGATGACCAACTCTATTGAGGTTATCGCTTGAAGCGATGTTTCCTCTTCCACTCGTTTGCGAAGACCTCAGTATCAGAGATACTCTGGTCCTCTTCAATTACCTCCGGCTTCTTTGGCTTCACTGGAGGCGGCGGGGAAGGTGTATTCTCACGCCCTTTTGGCGTGTTCCCCTTGGTGGTTTTTAGTGGGCTCTTCTTTGAAGGGCCCACAGGAGTAGGTGGCTCCTTGTCCACCTTACTCTTTCCATCCTTCACCCTTTTTGGTTTAGGCACTTCCGTGGTTTCTATTGGGGATTCTTTCGGGATCTCTGTCTGCGTGGCGATGGTACACTTTACACATGGCGTGGTTGCAACGGAAGCAAAGGACCGGGAGAAAGTTGGGGCGATTAGCGCCCTGTATTTTCTCCTCGCTTCCGCATATGGGATTTTTTCCAGTGTTTTTATCTCCATGACTTTCCTCTCTTCTTTCATCTTCGGGCAATCACGAGAGTACACTGGGTGTGTACCCTCGCAATTCACACAAAGAGTTTCCGAAGAGCACTCTTTATCCTCGTGCGCGTCTTTGCCACAGCGCGGGCAGGTGGCCTTGCCCTCGCAGCGCGACGCGACATGGCCGAACCTTTGGCATTTGAAACAACGCACGGGATTTGGGATGAATGGCCTCACTGGTACCGATTCATAGCCCACAAACACCTTGTCGGGTAGTCTATCACGCGCAAACGTCAAGATCACGGAGGTGCTGTTTACGTTTTCTCCGTTGCGCCTTGTGGTGAGTCGACGACAATCAGTCACTCCCTGAGAGAACATTTCTCTCTTGATTTCTTCGATGTCCACGTATAGAAGGTCGTAGTGACTGATGACTCCCCGACAGGTGTTAAGAGTGCGGTGCACCTCCACCTTAATCGGAATGTCATGGAGCGTTCCCATAGCAAGTAGTTTTTCGCTCTGTGTGTCGTTCAGGGTCTCTATAAGTAGTGTACCATCCCTGAGCTTCTTCACGCTCTTTGGGTCCCCAGGCACAATCTGTGATAACACTCTGCGAATTAAGAAGGGAGAAACCTTTTTCAAGGTCTCACCTTCCTTTGCACAAGACATAATAAATAGCGCTTACATGCGCCGATACACTTTTCTCCCCCGCCGGTGTCCGGACGGGATCTTTTTAGTGGTGGAAAGGGTTTTTCCTCCATAATAAGAAATGATTCGTCCCTCGGCCTCCCCACCCGCCACGGAGCCACACATTTGGGACGCCACTCCGCCAAACCGGAGTGGTTGCCAGGGCTAACTCGAGGGATATAGCGCTTCTGGAGTGGTTGTCTGTTTCGGGGTGGATCTTCGGTGCAAGGGCCCACCAAAACCCTTACATCTCCGACCTCCCTACGCAGACCCCCACAACCTTGGCACTCGCCACCGGAGCGAAAACGCGACGGAAGCCGATTGACCGGGAGTGGCTAGCTCCCGGCCTCCCGTTTACACGAAATCCGGGGCCGAAGAGGGGTATCACTCCCCGGTCCATACAGGGCATCCGACACCCTGCTGGGAACCAGAAAGCTCAACCTCCAGGATCCCCTTTTCTCCCTTACGGGTCTCCAGGCACGGCAAACACCTGGGCGGATCGCAGGCCAGATGGTATGGCCGCTCACAGACAGTGGATCCACAGCACTGTCCGGACGCATCCCTTGCTGGCTTGGGGTTTGTTTTCGGGGTTTTCTCCCCGCCCTTTTAGTCGCCTCTTACGACAAGCAGGGATACTGCGGGAGTATTCTCTATCCCCCTACCCGCGGGGGGGGTGTAATCTTAAGGGTGGTTAGAAAGATATAGATGCAATTAAACATTTTAAGAAATTTCTAAAGATGAATATGCTTACTAAATAAGACGCTTATAGAATTTATGGCATCTTTTAATAAAATTAAAGAAGTTTTTCTTAAGTGATAACACAATCTTCAACCCTAAGGCCAGTTTGATAGGGAGGAAATAGGGCTCTTCTCTTTTAAGTCCTACGGCTTGGAAATTCATCCCTTCCAAGGAGGGAGGCGTTCTTTTCCCTGTGCCTGCGGTGTCCCAGAAAGTTCTGGTGTTTGGAAAATTACGCAGCTTAGCTGAAGTTGGTTTCCCAACGGCAGCACCCGAATTTGAATTCGGAACCTTCTAACCAATAAGGTAACACGCCACCTTACTTGTTAAGTTTTAGGATCCATTACTCAGTCAATGATTATCAAATTACGGAAATAGCACACGAGCCTAGATTAAAAGGAGGCTGAAACTCGTTTTCTTGGATAGTCGTTAGAGGGTTATATAAATCATAGAAGAAGATTTAAATTAGTCCAGGCATCATTAGGAGGAATTATCTCCATTTTTAAAAATGAGTAGCGCTTCAAAATTGTTCAATTAGAAATAGAATGGTGCTGATAAGCATGGTCCCACCAGTACATTTAGAAAGAAAGATGCTAAACTCATTCATCAGATATATCGGGTAATACTTGAACACCATACCTTGATAACTATGAGGAAAACTAGTTCCTCTGTGGTGGAAAATTTGATCTGCGAGGACTTTAAAAATGCCAAAAATACTACTAGCTTAAGAATAACAAAATTATACATTTGACGTCAAGAAAAGGATGAACTTCTGTATTGAGGAGTATTCCTTTCAATGATTCATTAATAAAATTATTTTATGATAAGCTCACAATTAAATTTATCTCTTCTTTGGCGTTTAGTGACTTTAGAAGGGTTTTCGGGCAAGAGAGACGTAGAATTAAATTTCAGGAGGTTCAATAGAAATTGAAAGGAGGCCGTTTTTTATAAAGTAACAACTAGTTGTACCTTCAGTATAGAGGTCATGGACATTGTGGTTATTCTCAACTTTTTTGACTTTCATGTCATGAAAAAAAAACATGAAACCATAGGGATGGAAAATCAAGCTACCAATCATTGAAAAATCGAATACCAGCGGAAATTATTTTAAGCAACAGAGACTTAAATTATAGGGCCAGAAGTATATGGCCGTTTGTTTACACCTCTTTGATGTCTATTTTTTTTAAGTGCGTCTCCAATATTCTCCTTTCCAAAGACTTGAAATTCGACAAGGACAACATATTAAAAAGGTTTTCCGCTGGTAAAAAATATAAAATTATCAATCTCAACCAATATGACTATGAGCCAGAGCTCTAATTAGAGCTCTGGCTTTGAACTCCCTGTAAGTAGCATGGAAATAATAAACTTTATTCTGCTACGAACATTCGGGAAGATTTGGGGACGCTATTGATGAACTATTTACCGGAAGGAAAACAGTGGCAATTTTACGGTGCACGGGAATGGCGGGCCCGCTCCGCTTCCCTCCCGTCCGCTCACTTCCCCCTCTACACTCCCGGAGTTAATTGGGGTTTTCCTTGCCCCTTCCTTGCTCTCACCACTCACTCTCCGGCCCTTTGATCCACGAGGCCGCCACCCGATTTGGGGCATCGCCGATAATGCTTCGGGTCACGGAAGGCACATCCCCTGCTCCCACTTTTCATCTCGCCCATCTCCACGAAATAGCTCTACTGTACTTCTAACCCCGTCCAACTCACCCCCTTCTCCCTGAAAAACCTCCTGCTCTCTTTTCACCCCCCTGTTGAAAACTCCGCCGCAAGTAGGAGGGCTCATTCGCAAAATCCGATCGCCGAATCCATGCCCCCGACTCGAAAATAAAGCCAACCCTCCATCCACAACTTCCGCTCCTTAAAACCACTTATCAGATACGATATATACGCCTAAGCGCAGTTCTACGTCTAAAATACTTCATTTTAATGAACTGTGTCAAAATTTGGTGAATGAAAATACACCAAATTTGGAAATACACCAAGTTAATCTTATGCGAAAGAAGATAGAACATGTAATTGAATTATTTCCTTTTTAGTTATCCTGAAGATATTTTAATACCTAATATCATGATATTCTTTTTGTTTCATTATTAATTGCACACTGTTCCATTGGTGTTATACAGGGTTCGTCCGGAAAATAAGTGTACTGAGTCCTGGCCTGGGCGCGGTGCTCCAGGCGCGCCCAGCACCGCTCTGACGGGCTGCGATTGGAGGGGGGTATGTTGGCAAGCGACTCTGAAAAAGGTAGTCGGCTCTGAGCTGTGGTGTAGTGAGGAGCTCTGTTAACGCGAACCTCCACGCTTCGACCCACGTCACGGAACGCGATGCCGAAGTTTTTGGAGCAGCGTTATTCCATCAAATTTGCGGTAAAGCTTGGGAAATCGTCTACCGAAACTGTCGGTATGATTAACCAGGCTTACGGGGAGTCAGCCATGTCCAGAAACATGATCTTTCGGTGGCACAAGATGTTCGTGGAGGGCAGAGAAGAGGTCGACGACGAGTCTTCGAGAGGTTCCCGATGATGCCTTCGCGGGAGCGTTCCAGGAATGGGAACGCCGCTGGAACAAGTGTATCGACTCACAAGGGTCCTATTTTGAGGAATATTAGCTTAAGATATGTAAAAGTGTAATAAATTTTTTTTCCTGCGCTCAGTACACTTATTTTCCGGCCGAACCCTGTATTATTACTAAAGCTATAACGACAGCTGTGCACCGGGTTTCCTCTTTGCTATATTAGACTGTTTCTTTTGCAATCATAAGTGGACGCCGGTACCTCTATCTCAGTGAAACATAGGTTTGACCTCTTTCATACCATAATTTAAGCTGTTTCATCCTAAATGTAACCTTCCTAGAGGGATTAGGATTAACCTATTAAATATTATTGAACTCTACTAAAATCGTTGGGCTAGCTCATTCCTCCATTTAAAATATGTTCCTCACAAAGCTTAGGATCTAACCATTCAAATGGATAGTCTGGTCAATAAAAAAAATGTTCAACAATCATCTCTACGATGATGCAAGACGAAAGCATTATAGCAATAGTAATTTTATCACGTTTTTCTCCCCGAGTGTTATGCTGTTATCTTAAATTAAATAATGCTGCAAATTAAGAGACTACTTGAAATATTTCTTCAAATCGCAAACTTATAGCACAACAACGCACAGTGAAACAAGCTTTTTCCGCTTGATCTAATGAATATTGGATATTGTTTTAATGGAGACATGTCAAAGTCGATTTTTTCGACGCCTATATTAAATGAGCTAGTAATTTTCCACACTTTATTTTAAGGTACAACGCGTTTCGACTGTACCTGGTGATGCCGCATGTCGGTAAAACACGTTGTACCTTAAAATACAGACCGTGGAAATTTACAAACTCATTCAATAAATTCCGAGAAGTGACGCCTGAAAATGTAAACCATATCAATTTTTTCTAGTTTATTTTTTATCTTAAACTCAAGTGAAAATAATTCAGAATACGTATTAAATCTAATAAGTATCACATTTCCTTCAAGACTGAATATCTTCCCAATCACAATTAATAATTTAATTTCTTCAACAAAATTTAATTTAAATTTTTTTTTGTATTTCAAACAAAATATTAGATAACATGAACAAGGTAATTATATTATGAAGATATGTGATTTAATTATACTTAATTTTTACTCAAAAGGATTCCCCTTCGACTTAGAACAACATAAATTTCTACTAATGGAATCAGGCCTGACCTTCGTGGTAACCATAAATTTCTAATTCCATATTCATAAAACATTCCAGCAGTGGAAACCACGGCTGTAATGTACCAGTTGTAGACAGGTCCGCCCCAGAGCCCTACCAGGAGATTATTTTGCTTCCAATGAGGAACACATGCGCTAGGAGCGTTTTAACAGATTTTCTTACATTGAAAGTATATCCCTTGAGAAGCATTCAGCAAGAACAATAATTCCAAAATAAGAGAACGGGCTCGCCTCCAGTATCAGAGGGCTTAAACTCTACGAGGCGGGTCAAGGAGAGATTCATTATATATCACCCCCCTTTTGTGTCAAGCGTAATATGAAGTTAACGGTTCTTTTCCCGGGGGAATGAAGTTCACTAATCAAATTTAGCGTCATGAATTCTTAGAGCAGGCTCAGCCGAGTGTATTAAACCTCGTAAGTGCTCTGGCAGTTGAGCGTTGGTGACTGAAAATTTCGCCAGTGAAGTTAAAGGAAACATCAGCTTTACAAATAGAACTACCGCAAAAAAAGTGCTATTCAGAACTCCTAAATACATTTTTTTAACCGCTTTAATTTAATGGCACAGTTAGTGATAGCATGTGACATGAAGAAAACTTCGAGTTTTATTGCAAGATGACCTAAAGCCGACGCGCAAAGCAAGGTACCCCGGTCACATTTAATCTCGTTTCCGCTTGCATGAAAATTGCTTTCTTTCACATCCAAAAGGCTGAGATATAAAATAAAGGCTCTTAAACCACCTTAAATTTAAATTTTTAATCACGAGACAATGATTTTCCATTGTTTTCCTAAAATAAGGGTTAAATTCGTACCCAATTGAATCCGGCCAAAATGTACAAATATGCCAAATATGCACTCTATATACGCTCATTATATTAACAGCACTATGAATATTGGCAACACACAGCCTGTCAACAACTGGAGGAGGTGTTAAACTTCTCAGTTTGTCAAACTCGACACCAGTTCAAGCAAACATGTCATCTACATTAAAACAGATAACCGTCCCAAAATTGCATTAAAATAATGACGCCGTGATCGGTGCCAATAATCACACAAAAGCTAATTTGCGCAAGTAAATACCTACGTTCAGATTAAGTTTCTATTAAGCGTCAACCAATTTCTAGTCAAATGTAAATAAGGCAACAGGAAATCGTGAAAAACGATAAGCTTTTAAAAAAAATGCTGAATACCTTTCCAATTCTCACTTTCACCTCAATATTTTGAAAGTGAGAGCAAGGAGTTGTGTAGATTAAATTTATGGTTCATGCTATTATTCACTGCTGTGCTTCGTTTCAAGATGGTGTTTGGAAAATTCAGAAGTGTCTTTCCTTTTCGGAAACACGTTTCGTGAGCCATAAATTTTTCCCGAAATTTATGGCCTGTTTCTCCGATGTAAATGGCTGGGCATCCAATAGAAAAATTACTGCAACTGATTAAATTTTCCATGCGACATCCAAGCACCACTACTCACGGAAAAGCTATCTTCTACTCCTGACTAAGACCAGCTATAAATATTGTTACCATTCGAAAACAAAACGTTAGAGCTGGAGGTAATTTGAAATATTTCTATAAGCCATTAATATATAGTACATTAACTTGCCAAGTCATGCAAGAAGAAAATTTGACACATTTACGGAAGAGAGAGGGAGGATTTACAATATGGTGGAAAATCAATTACCTTGGCAATATTTCACTCCGAATGAAGAAGCGTATGGCAGGATACACGATTGTGTTTCACAATAGATACAATCCAAATTGCCACACAAAGGATAAGGCGGAAAAAATGGAAATGAGCCGAGTGCATGGTTTAGAATGTATGTAAAAACTTCCAACAGAGCAAAAACTATGTATTTCAAAAGTAGCTATCACAATATACATTTATGACTTTGTAGAAAATAAAACTGAAAATCTTTATTACGTGATCGCAGCTCTTATTAGTTACTGAGTTTAAAAATTATTTTGTCCACAATTATTTCCTCCAGGGTAAGAATAATTTATCTTGCGATTACTCACGAGAGAAATCATAACGGACGTCCGCCTCATTCGTGGCTCCGACCAACAAAGAGCGTCAGATTTGAAGTATTCCCTGAAATAAAATCCGATCGAATGGCATTTTTGGATTGTTTTAATCTACTTTCAATTCCTTGCGTGACAAGAGGATAACATCTCCGATTAGGGAGGAGAGAGTATTAAAGGGATTAGGGAATGAACAGACATCGGGCATATAGCATGGGGCGGGAGGCCAAACGGACGCGTCTGGGGACTTAGAGGCGGTTTATGCAGCCGGGTACCTGTGGATTGCACGCTTTCCCTTCCCTTTCCGCGCAGCCATTCAAAGATGCCTACGTCACCGGTGAGCGAAGGCCCAGGTCTTCCACGCTTCAGAACCCAATGCCAGTAAGGGCTGAGCAGAGGGGGTAGGAGAAGGATTTGGGACAGATGGAGGGAGGAAGGAATGAGGTTCATGGGCCTACACGAAAACGCACGCACGCGCGTGGGCATAACAGAGGCCTTTAAATTAATGAAGCGACGCACGGCCGATGGCGGAATCGATATCAAGGCGGGAGTCGGGCAGTGATGGGCTTTCTTCCGAACGTATTCCTCTTACACACACACGCACAAGCAGAGAAGGGTTTGATTTCCGCAAGACATGCATTCAAACAAATGCTGAGAGGTGTGTAGGGCGGAAAAACTACTTATGTATCAATGTACTGCCGGTGGCCGATTCCTGTTCCATATTCATGTACTCGTGATAAAACTAGTCAAGTCTGTCGGGAGTTCACCATGTTTATATGTTTGGTCGCGAAGGTCCATCATCTTCCCACATCATTTAATGATTAATAATGCGCAGGTGATTTTTCACGTGTGAAATGCTTAATAGTTTTTAAGGATAATTTGGATCCTTCCACGACAGAGCGCAATTGTGAAAACAATTGAGAGCAACTTGATTTCCATAACTACCATCAATGAACCTAGAACACAACTCGTTTTTTCGGCATACGAATTGCGCAGCACGCAAAATTCAACACCGCACATCGAAAAAAGTAAATATTAATGCAATGAGATAATCCAGTAGATGAAAGTGTGTCGTTATCACGGGTTACCAATCTGCGGGATTGATTTGCGGCAACTCCGCAATCCTTCTTGTCCCCTACCAATCTCTTCATTCTCTCATAGCTCCTAACACCGACATTTTACATTAACATCTTTCCGTAGGTTATCTTAGGCCTTCCTTCGTAATTCTTCGCCTCCATGTCAATTATGATCTTCAATGAACTATCATTGAACTATCATGCTTAGGAAGAAGACTTCCATTCCTTCTCTGGATTTTACAAAAACATTTTTCGTGCGACTAAATTTAAATTAAAAAATATCCAAATCCCCATAATTGATGCTTTTAAATAAATAGCATATCAAATTACGAAAACCTTTTTAACTTATTCAGTTTACATTGACTAAAAGTTCGAATTAATTATTGAGTATTAATCAGAAAGAGATGGGATATATGTCTCAGCCATTTGAAAAACATTTTTCAATTAAGAAATACTCATTAGGATGTTCATTGTATGTACATCTCCTTTCTGAGTATCTATCGAAAATCACAGAGGTTATCAAAAAAACAAGGCACGCTAATGAAAAATAATAGCATCGCAAATTAATTCAGTTACGCTACCCTTATTACGGCTATTGGTTTGATTCCAACTCTTTGTGGGAAATTTATCTGCCCAGAGTTGCCCCTACATTGGAATTACAAATTTAAATTTTCATTCCTTCATGTTATTGTCGCCTTCTATCTTCCCCTCAGGCTTTCTTAGAATCTTGAGATTTTTTCACTTTTAATATTTTTAAAATTTAATAGGTGAATATTTGAGTATCGGGAAATACCATCGGAATACACAGAACAATCTCAAACACTCTTCCTCTCCCTTTCAAATTCTATATGGTGCCCCTCAAACATCCAAGACGCCATTCCAAGCCGTCAGTTATCCTTAAAAACCATACACACGGTTCTCGTAGTAGTAGTAGTTTTAGGAGTTTGTAGGGTGCGTCGACAGCTATGGTCATTTTGCACCACTGTCATAACGTAAAACTTATGTTCCTTTTTAAACTAGGAATAAGTAAACAAATAAATACGAATAAATATATAAATAAATAAAATAAACAAAAAAAAAGGAAAATGCTAAAATCAAAAGCATTAAAATTATGAGCTCCAAAGCTAAAGCTGCCCCATTAAACCGGTTGACCTTAAAAAACTTAAGACTCGGTTTATAGACCCAGAGTCATCCCCTAAAATATTTTTTAAGTCTCCCCTTATCTTCAACATGTCTCTGGCCCTTTGGTATGTTGTGCATTCCGTCAGGATATGTTTTATCGTCAGGGGTTGGAAACACTCATTGCAGCGGGGCTGTTCTTTTACCTCCGCAAAGAGGTACGAATGAGTGAGGGCAGAGTGTCCTATTCTCAGGCGCGTAATCATGACCTCTTCCCTCCGAATTTTCCGGATGGAAGAGGACCATGGTGAAACGACCGGTTTTATTGCCCTGAGTTTATTATTTTGCAGAGACTGCCAAGTCTCCTTCCACTGATGCAGGACCGAGTTCCGCAAGGCAGCCTTTACGTCCTCCATTGGAACCAAGGTGGAGTCGGTCTCGGGTTTTCGAAGGGCATCCTTCGCTGCCTGGTCAGCTTTTTCGTTACCTCTTATGCCGACGTGACCAGGAGTCCATATAAAGGAGACCCTGTTCCCCTTTCTCTGAAGGGACAACAGGGTATAATGGATCTCCTGGACTATCGGGTGCACAGGTGCAAAGACCGATATAGATTTTAGGGCGCTCAACGAGTCTGTGCAGATGAGGAAAGAGCCATTGCTTTCTTTTATTTCTCCTAGGGCCGTCCTTATGGCTGACAGCTCGGCTGTGAAAATGCTGCAAGAAGTGTGCAGTTTTTTCCTCACGACTCCATGGTAGTGGGACACGACCGCATAGGCACTTGCAGATTCTGACTTTGACCCGTCGGTGTAGACTGGGACAAAGTCAGAAAGTGAGCCGAGGACGGCACTGAAGAGCTGCTGGTATTCGGAATCGGTCGTCTTGGCTTTGCGGCGTGCACTGGAAATGAGTTTAATATCCGGCATTGGCGTTAACCAAGGCGGGTACTTAGCTAGGAGACGGGGCATACTTGAGGAAATGTAAAATTTACCGCGTTAATAAAATCATTAAAACGAACGGCAAAGGGCCTAGTTGCCCTTCTCCGCCTGTTAAATAAGTCTAAAAACCGTTGGTTAAAAACTATGTTAAAACAAGGGTGGATTGTCTCTGATAAAATTTTACAGGCATAGTTGCCCATTAAAATCATCCTGCGGGTTTCCAACGGAGGCTCCCCTGCGTCTGCAAGTAAGCTTGGGACTGGGCTTGTTCTAAATGCCCCGGTGGCCAACCGTATCCCAGCATTGTGGACACATGTAAGTGGTCTCAAGTAAGACTCTCGTCCTGAGGAATACACTATGGAACCATAGTCCAGTTTGGATCGCACCAAGCCTCTGTACAATAAAAGCATGCTGGTGCGGTCTGCTCCCCAAGTGGAGTGAGTTAAAAACTTTAAAACGTTGAGGGTTTGGCGACACCTCTCACGTAACACGCGGATATCCTCCCGCCAGTTCAGCTTTTGGTCCAGGATCATGCCGAGAAAGCGGACGGACTCCACAAATGGAAGAATCCTACCCAACAGGGTTAGGGTCGGGGTAACGTGGTAACCGCGAAGACGGTGAAAGTGCACGCATTTCGTTTTCTCCATGGAGAAACGAAATCCGTTCTTTCGCGACCACTCTCCCAGTTTGTTTAGAGTCACCTGGGCTTGCCTGGAAGCGTTTGGCAGTCGTGTCGACCGGCAAAATATGGCTAGGTCGTCCACATAGAGCGATGCCATCACCGGGGCATTGATGCATTCCACCACGTCGTTGATGGCGATGGCAAATAACGTCACGCTCAGTACTGAACCCTGGGGTACCCCGTTCTCCTGTGTAAAAGATCGGGAAAAGTGCTTCCCAGTCCTTACTTTAAAAAGGCGGTTGGTTAAAAAATTTCTGATAAATAGGGCCATGTTGCCTCTAAATCCCCACTTGTGGAGCGTGTTGAGGATTCTCCATCGCCACACACTATCATAGGCCTTCTCCAGGTCGAAGAAGACTGCTATGACGTGTTGACGTTGGAGAAAGGCTTCCTGGATGAAGTTCTCAGTGCGAACCAGATGGTCTGTCGTGGACCTGCCACGCCGAAAGCCGCACTGAGCGTCGGAGAGCAGGTGTCGACTCTCCAAGCACCACATGAGACGTCGGTTTACCATCCGTTCCATCACCTTACACAGGCAGCTGGTGAGAGATATGGGACGGTAGTTGTTCGGGTCATTTTTGTCCTTGCCCTGTTTTGGGATTGGTATCACGATGGACTCTCGCCAGGCATTTGGAAAACTGCCCTCGTTCCAGAGTTGGTTGAGGGTATTTAGGACCTCCCCAATCGCGGTTTCCGGAATGTTCCGGAGAAATGCGTTGTGGATTTCGTCCGCCCCTGGCGAGGTGTAATGGGAGTCTTCGATGGCGGATTTAAGCTCCCAGGACGTGAAAGGCTCATTGTAATATTCGCTTGTAGGACCTGCACCAAAATTGAGAGGGACTCTCTCGCATCGCCTCTTCCGGTTCGCAAAGTCCGCGGCATAGCCCTCGTCACTGCTATTGGCCGCGAACTGACTGGCAAATATGTTGCTTATTTCGGCAGGTGAATTAACCACCCGGCCAGCAACAAGCAATGGCGAGATGACAAATGAGCCCTTGGACCCGGAGATTTTCTTGACTTTGTCCCATACCTGACCAAGTGGCGTGCGATGGTTGATGGTAGAGACGTATTCTATCCAGGAAGCCCTCTTGGCCTCCTTCACGGCCCTTCGAGCTCGCGCTCTCAGGCGGCGGTACGATGCCAGATTAGTTGCCGTGGGATATTTTCTAAAAATATTCAATGCTTTTTTCCTCGCCCGAATCGCCCGGTCGCATTCCCCGTTCCACCAAGGGACAGGAGCTCGATTTATATTCCCGGACGTACGAGGGATACTTTTGGTAGCTGCCGCCAACAGCGTTGAACTTAGTTTATCGACGTTGTGCAACGCGTCGAAACTTGCGTCGTGTTTATATGTAAACGTACGCTTGAAAAGTGGCCAGTCCGCACGGTTAATACGCCACTTTTCCGGAGGTTTTGAAATGGTGGGCGAAGAGTCTTCTTTAACGAGTAGAAGAGGAAAATGGTCACTCCCACAGAGATCGTTGTGGGTGGACATTTTCAGCTTTGGGGCTAGACTTCTCGAGCATAGACAAAGATCTATTGCTGAGAATTCCCCATTGAAGCTGTTAAAACGGGTTTTTTCGCCGCTATTTAATAAAAACAGGTTAAAATCCTCAATAAAGTTGGATAAAATTCGACCTCTCCTATTACTTTGGGTTTCTGGCCCTCCCCAGAGAGGATCATGGGCATTAAAATCTCCCATCAAAATGAACGGCTGAGGAAGCTGGTGGACAAGGGCTTCAAGGTTCAGGCGAGTCACCGGTGCACCCTCTGGCAGATACACGTTGCATAACGTCATCCTCTCAGGGGTGTGCACCGTGACAGCGACGGCCTGGAATGGAGAGTTCAGTTGGACTCGCGAGGTGTAAAGGGCCTCACGGGCCGCAACTGCTACTCCCCCTTGGGCTCGTTGGCCACTTAGGTCATCCGTTCTAAAAACAGTGAACCCCTTCAGAATACCCTTATCTTCAGCCTTAAAATGGGTCTCTTGGAGACAAATACAAGAGGGTTTAAAATCTTGGATTAAAATGGCCAGCTCCTCCTTGTGCCGATAAAAACCATTGCAGTTCCACTGCAGAATGGAACACATTTAAAATGTTATATTAAAATAAATAAATAAATAAATATATAAATAAATAAGATGACTAAAAAGGGAGATGACCAACTCTATTGAGGTTATCGCTTGAAGCGATGTTTCCTCTTCCACTCGTTTGCGAAGACCTCAGTATCAGAGATACTCTGGTCCTCTTCAATTACCTCCGGCTTCTTTGGCTTCACTGGAGGCGGCGGGGAAGGTGTATTCTCACGCCCTTTTGGCGTGTTCCCCTTGGTGGTTTTTAGTGGGCTCTTCTTTGAAGGGCCCACAGGAGTAGGTGGCTCCTTGTCCACCTTACTCTTTCCATCCTTCACCCTTTTTGGTTTAGGCACTTGCGTGGTTTCTATTGGAGATTCTTTCGGGATCTCTGTCTGCGTGGCGATGGTACACTTTACACATTGCGTGGTTGCAACGGAAGCAAAGGACCGGGAGAAAGTTGGAGCGATTAGCGCCCTGTATTTTCTCCTCGCTTCCGCATATGGGATTTTTTCCAGTGTTTTTATCTCCATGACTTTCCTCTCTTCTTTCATCTTCGGGCAATCACGAGAGTACACTGGGTGTGTACCCTCGCAATTCACACAAAGCGTTTCCGAAGAGCACTCTTTATCCTCGTGCGCGTCTTTGCCACAGCGCGGGCAGGTGGCCTTGCCCTCGCAGCGCGACGCGACATGGCCGAACCGTTGGCATTTGAAACAACGCACGGGATTCGGGATGAATGGCCTCACTGGTACCGATTCATAGCCCACAAACACCTTGTCGGGTAGTCTATCACGCGCAAACGTCAAGATCACGGAGGTGCTGTTTACGTTTTCTCCGTTGCGCCTTGTGGTGAGTCGACGACAATCAGTCACTCCCTGAGAGAACATTTCTCTCTTGATTTCTTCGATGTCCACGTATAGAAGGTCGTAGTGACTGATGACTCCCCGACAGGTGTTAAGAGTGCGGTGCACCTCCACCTTAATCGGAATGTCATGGAGCGTTCCCATAGCAAGTAGTTTTTCGCTCTGTGTGTCGTTCAGGGTCTCTATAAGTAGTGTACCATCCCTGAGCTTCTTCACGCTCTTTGGGTCCCCAGGCACAATCTGTGACAACACTCTGCGAATTAAGAAGGGAGAAACCTTTTTCAAGGTCTCACCTTCCTTTGCACAAGACATAATTAAATAGCGCTTACATGCGCCGATACACTTTTCTCCCCCGCCGGTGTCCGGACGGGATCTTTTTAGTGGTGGAAAGGGTTTTTCCTCCATAATAAGAAATGATTCGTCCCTCGGCCTCCCCACCCACCACGGAGCCACACATTTGGGACGCCACTCCGCCAAACCGGAGCGGTCGCCAGGGCTAACTCGAGGGATATAGCGCTTCTGAAGTGGTTGTCTGTTTCGGGGTGGATCTTCGGTGCAAGGGCCCACCAAAACCCTTACATCTCCGACCTCCCTACGCAGACCCCCACAACCTTGGCACTCGCCACCGGAGCGAAAACGCGACGGAAGCCGATTGACCGGGAGTGGCTAGCTCCCGGCCTCCCGTTTACACGAAATCCGGGGCCGAAGAGGGGTATCACTCCCCGGTCCATACAGGGCATCCGACACCCTGCTGGGAACCAGAAAGCTCACCCTCCAGGATCCCCTTCTCTCCCTTACGGGTCTCCAGGCACGGCAAACACCTGGGCGGATCGCAGGCCAGATGGTATGGCCGCTCACAGACAGTGGATCCACAGCACTGTCCGGACGCATCCCTTGCTGGCTTGGGGTTTGTTTTCGGGGTTTTCTCCCCGCCCTTTTAGTCGCCTCTTACGACAAGCAGGGATACTGCGGGAGTATTCTCTATCCCCCTACCCGCGGGGGGGCACACGGTTCTCAATCCAAAGGTCGGTTTGGTAGTTGATGGTAGAGTTCACCCAATACTATGTGTGTGAAATTCACTCCTCGGGATAGCTGGGCCTATGCCGGTTATGTTTTCTCAGGAAGATCCGGTACCCGAAAAATCATACAACTTTGGTGAAGCTGAGAGTACCCAGAGAGGTCCCTCCAATCAGTAATCCAACGCTCTACCCCTGAACTACGGCAGGCCATTGAATATTCATATGTTCAACAAAACTAGAGCAATAATGTACGAGTCAGCATTAAACTCAATATAAAAAATTTATTCTGATCCAATATAACCAAAGCATACTCATGAATCTGAACAATATATACATACAGAAGTTTAAAATGAGCGTCCTTCTACATTAATTGATAGTAGAAGTATTATCGTCTAAATAAAATCAACTATCGTCTAGATATATCAATCGTAATTAAGATCAATGTATAGCTGATAATTATTGAATTATTACACCGTGACTAGCAGCTCTAAGTATATCTATAAAATACCACTAACTTCTCGAACTTAGAAATCGAATATATTGCTTAGATCTATACTTCAACGAGGCGTCGGCCCAAGTTTATCACAATTGATCATGGAGCTTCCGTCTGGAGTTCAGCTATTTAGCTTCACTTTCCATAGATGAAATGCAACGTTACCTCCACAGAATAACGCTCACTGTTCTCACGAGGACGTGTGCCACCAATTAAGAGAACACATTTGGGCGTAGCTCACGCAATAACAAGCCTGCGGTGGTTAGCGGATATCCAAGGGTGCAATTTGTAACCGTGGAGGATTTAATCCTCCGCTAAAGGAGATGAACGCCTTACTCCTAATTTGGCCTGCGGGATGGATACATCAGAATTATCTGAACTTTGGTTTCTATCTAAAACTCGCCTATTTTAACTATCTCTCAATTTACCCTAATGTACAAGATTCAATTTACCTTGAATCATTATTCTTCATTTGAAAGATTTTTAAAGTGTCTTAAGCTAATTCAAAGACATATGCTTGGAATAAATCCCCGAAGACCCTTTTGATATTTTTTCTTACATAAACATCTATGAATAGCTTTTTAATTTGTAAAATTGTCGTGAATGGTTAACTGCAAAGTTAACAAACAATTCATTTAATACTCTTAGGTAAACTTAATATTATAAATTCATTTTCAATTCATACTTCAGCAAGACAAGAGAATTCATTGAAAAGTTATCCCTTGGAGGCATTTCAATCATTTTAAGACTACGATCATTTAGCCATAAGTTCTGTGCACTTTTCTATATTATATATTGAAACAATAAGCAAAACTTGTCTATTGAATGTTAATTCTGAACCATCGGAAGTAAAACCATTAACTAAGATATCCTGCAATCAAGGGCAAACCCCAAGTCCAAAATCAAACGACAAATGAATCAACCCATGGCAGAATGTTTCGGCCAAAAATATCTATAAACATATATATATATATATATATATATATATATATATATATATATATGATATAGAAGCACTCACGAGAGCAATATAATGGCACAATAGAACACAAAATAAAATAGGTAACACATAAGACAAGAGGACACTCACATTGTAGATTGTTCGAGCTTTCGGCCTGCTTCTACATCAACATTCTCCTTAATTCCCCGCAAGCCGTCGCAAGGGCGTGTGACGGGTGGTGTTAGGACACCACCCGTAGCTTTGGGGTCAGTATCCAAATACTCGCGAAGTACGTTACGTTTAAAGGCGTTACGTAATTGTGTTTTGGTTTCGATTTTAGAGGATCTATACTTGGCCAATAACTGTTTAATCTCCGAGGATGATCTACATCTACTTAATACCCCGCAAGCCGCCGCAAGGGCGTATGGTGGGGGATGTTAGAGTACCACGCGTAATTAAGAAAGAAAAAAATCGCAAGCAAAAGCCACAAATTTATACTTTCCACAAACCAAACATGGTATCCAATCATGCAAGAACACTTACACCCCACATGTAAGCAAACACTCAAACTACCAACTAACACACACATGTACCTACATATATACCTAATATCTTTGTAATGTTTAATTTTGTTCCGTCTCGTAAATTCATTGTTTCCACAATTACTAAAGTGACTTCGGTCGCTTACTATTATGATTTCTGATTTTTCGGGGAAAGAATGAGTATTTAAATCTATCTATATTGGAATATACCTCCCTTATTATATCTTTGTGGTCTGATCTACCTATGTAAAGTGGGGCCATTATAATTCATATAAATTCCTAGAGTGTCATCGTTATACTCGTTTGTTCTGAACCTTTCTAAAAGTCTAAGTCTCGCTTGTTCTCTCCATATTTCAAGTGGCTCCCAGCCTAAGTCCCCTAAGAGACCTATCACACGTGTTTTTATCATTCTTCTTTCTATTCTTATTGTGACTTTATCTACTTCTTTTTGCCAAGTTTTCTCTCAAGGATCTCAAATACTTGCGGCCTCTTCCAAATGAGGTCTAACTGGAGCAAACCAACACCTCTCTTTAACTTTCTCATTACATTTCCCCACAAACCGTTTAATGAAGACTTGATTAATGAAGAAATTGATTTGATAATTGATGAAACGATGATTTAGATTAAATCACTAAATGGGGATTCAAAAAGGGGATTATCATTAAATCTTAATAAATGTTCGGTGGTAAATTTCTTTAAAAGATCAACGGGATTTGTTAGGAAATTAGCTGGAGTTGACCTAGAAGTAGTTGATACGGTAAAATACCTAGCCGTTACATTCACTAAAGATTTAACTTGGGGGACTCACATACGTAAAGTCTGCGGTCAAGCATGTAAAAATTGGGATTTATTAGACGCATTGTCGGCAGAAGTGACTCAAAGGTCAAGGAACATTGTTGCCACGCTCCTGTAAGGCCTCATTTAGAATACGCATGTAGCGTGTGGGAAGCGAGTGAAAAAGGCCTCATTCGGGAAATTGAGAAGGTTCAACGCAGGGCAGCCCATTTTGTTAAAACAGTTACGATTAAACGAAAAGCGTCTCTGTCATGCCAATGGAGTTCATCTACATTTACATAATACCCCGCAAGCCGCCGCAAGGGTGTGTGGCGGGGGGTGTTAGGTCATCATCAATTAATAGGAACAAAACCACATGCAAAATCAACACATACATGTAAAACTATACCCAGTGCCATACACAGTCATAAAAAAATTCTTTCATTCGACACACATGCAAATACATATACTACCATCTTATAAATTCCACTACCACATGGACATGCAACATATAACGGTCTCTTCCCCAAGACACAGGTGGGGAATGTGACTCAACGCTGCAGATAGCAGGAGGGTTCCCACGCGGAGAGAAACAAGGAATGTAAAGGAAATCTTAAAAACAAAAAAGGCAGGGCAAACAATACTGTTAAGGGCACTGCAGCATTTAATGGAATTGTTATGTGTTCGTGCGGAAAGAAATGGTTTTGACAAAAAAACACACGAGGTTAGTGAAAGTGCATGCAATTTATTATAACTAACTATTCCCTAGACGATGAGGGTGGCAAGTGGAATTTTTCCTATCCATAACCCTGCAGTTGCTATCCCGTATTGTCCGTGGGAAGAAGGAAGCCTTAAATCTGATAGTTCTGGCATCTATTTCCCGAATTTTATATGCATGATCCAAGCGACCAATGTATGTTGGAGTGCGAATAATTTGCGAGACCTCGGTGGTGAAATTTGCGGATCTGAATGTATTTAATAAGTTAATATATAAATCTATAAAAATCTCCTTATGCCCTCTTAAACTCTAGGCTTATTTTACGGCAGTCTTCCAGGTCCCATAGTTTAACAAATTTCATCGGTGGTGAAGAAATGCATAGTCATGAGTGACTAAATCAGTTTCCTTTTTTCAACAGGTGAATGAGCAGTATGTCAGATCGTACCACACGCACCACAAACCTCACCCATACCACCGTCACCACAGCCATCACCACCGCTTCCATATGGATGAAGAAATGGATGACATCAACATGAACGAAGAAAGGGACGACATCCTCGACCACGAATTCCCTCCCGAACCAGTAGCTTACCCATCCATGGCACGAGTGCCGACGTCAGCCACTGTTGGATTGGCATTACCGGTGAGTAACAATAATATGTAATTCAAAATGGAAAGTGATTAAGATCCAACAGATTGCAGGATAATTGGAGTTAATAAAGGAAGCCACTGACATTAAGTCGCCAACCATCTCAAAGAACACTATGTTTGTTTACTAGATTAAATGTATCACTTTGCACGACGATTCGACCAATCAATAAATAATAAGGTTCATTATATTACCACGCTTTGGGAGACAAAACCCATTGTAAAACTGCAATATGACTGTGTGCATCATCATCATGTAGAACCCAATTCAAATCGATTCAGGGGATGGGAAAATCAAGGATACAGATTTCATCCGATTTTCTGATATTTCCAGCGTGCCCTGGAACCCAAAGGTATAAAATTTAATATTCCGAAGATCTAAGTCTAAGGGAATTAAAAAACTCCTTGACTACAATGTTAAAAGGAGAATATCTAGAATTAAATTTTATTACACTAAACAAATCCGTGCAGATGAGAAAGAATCGCTTATTTCAACAGATTCAGCAATGGTTGAGTTTATGTGCGAAGAACTCGACTATGAAAGCACTAGAGCGGATGGAGTTTTACTCGAAAAGTGCAATTGCAATACTAAGTAATGCCCCACGGAGTTCCACCTGCCATGTGTGAATTGTCCATGTAGATCACTGTAACATTAGAGGGGCAGCTCAGAAACGTTAAATATTTGTTTGCATTCATCTGTGGTGGTAGACGATTTTGTGAGCCGAGACAACCGGAATTATCAGTCCGGATGAGGATTATCCATGACGGACACATGGAAGTACCATTTGGGTATAATTTCCATCGGAACTTAATCAGCTTTCAATACACGTGTAAAATCATTAGAACAAATTCCAAGAGACTGCTTTTCCAAGCGGTTTTGGGGTTGTTACATGACGTGAGGTGACTGGGATAAGGGAGGCAGGTGTGGGGCAACTACAAACGGGGCTTTGGCGGCATGGAAAGGAGCACAAAAGATAAGGCCGTCGAAGTAGTAGTTTTAGGGGTTTGTAGGGTGCGTCGACAGCTATGGTCATTTTGCACCACTGTCATTACGTAAAACTTATGTTCCTTTTAAACTAGGAATAAGTAAACAGATAAATACGAATAAATATATAAATAAATAAACAAACAAAAAAAAAAAAAAGAAAATGCTAAAATCAAAAGCATTAAAATTATGAGCTCCGAAGCTAAAGCTGCCCCATTAAACCAGTTGCCCTTAAAAAAGTTAAGACTCGATTTATAGACCCAGAGTCATCCCCTAAAATATTTTTTAAGTCTCCCCTTATCTTCAACATGTCTCTGGCCCTTTGGTATGTTGTACATTCCGTCAGGATATGTTTTATCGTCAGGGGTTGGAAACACTCATTGCAGCGGGGCTGTTCTTTTACCTCCGCAAAGAGGTACGAATGAGTGAGGGCAGAGTGTCCTATTCTCAGGCGCGTAATCATGACCTCTTCCCTCCGAATGTTCCGGATGGAAGAGGACCATGGTGAAACGACCGGTTTTATTGCCCTGAGTTTATTATTTTGAAGAGACTGCCAAGTCTCCTTCCACTGATGCAGGACCGAGTTCCGCAAGGCGGCCTTCACGTCCTCCATTGGAACCAAGGTGGAGTCCGTCTCGGGTTGTCGAAGGGCATCCTTCGCTGCCTGGTCAGCTTTTTCGTTGCCTCTTATGCCGACGTGACCAGGAGTCCATATAAAGGAGACCCTGTTCCCCTTTCTCTGAAGGGACAACAGGGTATAATGGATCTCCTGGACTATCGGGTGCACAGGTGCAAAGGCCGATAAAGATTTTAGGGCGCTCAACGAGTCGGTGCAGATGAGGAAAGAGCCATTGCTTTCTTTTATTTCTCCTAGGGCCGTCCTTATGGCTGACAGCTCGGCTGTGAAAATGCTGCAAGAAGTGTGCAGTTTTTTCCTCACGACTCCATGGTAGTGGGACACGACCGCATAGGCACATGCAGATTCTGACTTTGACCCGTCGGTGTAGACTGGGACAAAGTCAGAAAGTGAGCTGAGGACGGCACTGAAGAGCTGCTGGTATTCGGAATCGGTCGTTTTGGCTTTGCGGCGTGCACTGGCAATGAGTTTAATATCCGGCATTGGTGTTAACCAAGGCGGATACTTAGCATAGGAGACGGGGCATATTTGAGGAAATGTAAAATTTACCTCATTAATAAAATCATTAAAACGAACGGCAAAGGGCCTAGTTGCCCTTCTCCGCCTGTTAAATAAGTCTAAAAACCGTTGGTTAAAAACTATGTTAAAACAAGGGTGGATTGTCTCTGATAAAATTTTACAGGCATAGTTGCCCATTAAAATCATCCTGCGGGTTTCCAACGGAGGCTCCCCTGCGTCTGCAAGTAAGCTTGGGACTGGGCTTGTTCTAAATGCCCCGGTGGCCAACCGTATCCCAGCATTGTGGACACATGTGAGTGGTCTCAAGTAAGACTCTCGTCCTGAGGAATACACTATGGAACCATAGTCCAGTTTGGATCGCACCAAGCCTCTGTACAATAAAAGCATGGTGGAGCGGTCTGCTCCCCAAGTGGAGTGAGTTAAAAACTTTAAAACGTTGAGGGTTTGGCGACACCTCTCCCGTAACACGCGGATATGCTCCCGCCAGTTCAGCTTTTGGTCCAGGATCATGCCGAGAAAGCGGACGGACTCCACAAATGGAAGAATCCTACCCAACAGGGTTAGGGTCGGGGTAACGTGGTAACCGCGAAGACGGTGAAAGTGCACGCATTTCGTTTTCTCCATGGAGAAACGAAATCCGTTCTTTCGCGACCACTCTCCCAGTTTGTTTAGAGTCACCTGGGCTTGCCTGGAAGCGTTTGGCAGTCGTGTCGACCGGCAAAATATGGCTAAGTCGTCCACATAGAGCGATGCCATCACCGGGGCATTGATGCATTCCACCACGTCGTTGATGGCGATGGCAAATAACGTCACGCTCAGTACTGAACCCTGGGGTACCCCGTTCTCCTGTGTAAAAGATCGGGAAAAGTGCTTCCCAGTCCTTACTTTAAAAAGGCGGTTAGTTAAAAAATTTCTGATAAATAGGGCCATGTTGCCTCTAAATCCCCACTTGTGGAGCGTGTTGAGGATTCTCCATCGCCACACACTATCATAGGCCTTCTCCAGGTCGAAAAAGACTGCTATGACGTGTTGACGGTGGAGAAAGGCTTCCTGGATGAAGTTCTCAGTGCGCACCAGATGGTCTGTCGTGGACCTGCCACGCCGAAAGCCGCACTGAGCGTCGGAGAGCAGGTGTCGACTCTCCAAGCACCACATGAGACGTCGGTTTACCATCCGTTCCATCACCTTGCACAGGCAGCTGGTGAGAGATATGGGACGGTAGTTGTTCGGGTCATTTTTGTCCTTGCCCTGTTTTGGGATTGGTATCACGATGGACTCTCGCCAGGCATTTGGAAAACTGCCCTCGTTCCAAAGTTGGTTGAGGGTATTTAGGACCTCCCCAATCGCAGTTTCCGGAATGTTCCGGAGAAATGCGTTGTGGATTTCGTCCGCCCCTGGCGAGGTGTAATGGGAGTCTTCGATGGCGGATTTAAGCTCCCAGGACGTGAAAGGCTCATTGTAATATTCATTTGTAGGACCTGCACCAAAATTGAGAGGGACTCTCTCGCATCGCCTCTTCAGGTTCGCAAAGTCCGCGGCATAGCCCTCGTCACTGCTATTGGCCGCGAACTGACTGGCAAATATGTTGCTTATTTCGGCAGGTGAATTAACCACCCGGCCAGCAACAAGCAATGGCGAGATGACAAATGAGCCCTTGGACCCGGAGATTTTCTTGACTTTGTCCCATACCTGACCAAGCGGCGTGCGATGGTTGATGGTAGAGACGTATTCTATCCAGGAAGCCCTCTTGGCCTCCTTCACGGCCCTTCGAGCTCGCGCTCTCAGGCGGCGGTACGATGCCAGATTAGTTGCCGTGGGATATTTTCTAAAAATATTTAATGCTTTTTTCCTCGCCCGAATCGCCCGGTCGCATTCCCCGTTCCACCAAGGGACAGGAGCTCGATTAATGTTCCCGGACGTACGAGGGATACTTTTGGTAGCTGCCGCCAACAGCGTTGAACTTAATTTATCGACGTTGTGCAACGCGTCGAAACTTGCGTCGTGTTTATATGTAAACGTACGCTTGAAAAGTGGCCAGTCCGCACGGTTAATACGCCACTTTTCCGGAGGTTTTGAAATGGTGGGCGAAGAGTCTTCCTTAACGAGTAGAAGAGGAAAATGGTCACTCCCACAGAGATCGTTGTGGGTGGACATTTTCAGCTTTGGGGCTAGACTTCTCGAGCATAGACAAAGATCTATTGCTGAGAATTCCCCATTGAAGCTGTTAAAACGGGTTTTTTCGCCGCTATTTAATAAAAACAGGTTAAAATCCTCAATAAAGTTGGATAAAATTCGACCTCTCCTATTGCTTTGGGTTTCTGGCCCTCCCCAGAGAGGATCATGGGCATTAAAATCTCCCATCAAAATGAACGGCTGAGGAAGCTGGTGGACAAGGGCTTCAAGGTTCAGGCGGGTCACCGGTGCACCCTCTGGCAGATACACGTTGCATAACGTCATCCTCTCAGGGGTGTGCACCGTGACAGCGACGGCCTGGAATGGAGAGTTCAGTTGGACTCGCGAGGTGTAAAGGGCCTCACGGGCCGCAACTGCTACTCCCCCTTGGGCTCGTTGGCCACTTAGGTCATCCGTTCTAAAAACAGTGAATCCCTTCAGAATACCCTTATCTTCAGCCTTAAAATGGGTCTCTTGGAGACAAATACAAGAGGGTTTAAAATCTTGGATTAAAATGGCCAGCTCCTCCTTGTGCCGATAAAAGCCATTGCAGTTCCACTGCAGAATGGAACACATTTAAAGTGTTAAATTAAAATAAATAAATAAATATATAAATAAATAAGATGACTAAAAAGGGAGATGACCAACTCTATTGAGGTTATCGCTTGAAGCGATGTTTCCTCTTCCACTCGTTTGCGAAGACCTCAGTATCAGAGATACTCTGGTCCTCTTCAATTACCTCCGGCCTCTTTGGCTTCACTGGAGGCGGCGGGGAAGGTGTATTCTCACGCCCTTTTGGCGTGTTCCCCTTGGTGGTTTTCTGTGGGCTCTTCTTTGAAGGGCCCACAGGAGTAGGTGGCTCCTTGTCCACCTTACTCTTTCCATCCTTCACCCTTTTGGGTTTAGGCACTTGCGTGTTTTCAACTGGGGATTCTTTCGGTATCTCCGTCTGCGTGGCGATGGTACACTTTACACATTGCGTGGTTGCAACGGAAGCAAAGGACCGGGAGAAAGTTGGAGCGATTAGCGCCCTGTATTTTCTCCTCGCTTCCGCATATGGGATTTTTTCAAGGGTTTTTATCTCCATGACTTTCCTCTCTTCTTTCATCTTCGGGCAATCACGAGAGTACACTGGGTGTGTACCCTCGCAATTGACACAAAGAGGTTCCGAAGAGCACTCTTTATCCTCGTGCGCGTCTTTGCCACAGCGCGGGCAGGTGGCCTTACCCTCGCAACGCGACGCGACATGGCCGAACCGTTGGCATTTGAAACAACGCACGGGATTTGGGATGAATGGCCTCACTGGTACCGATTCATAGCCCACAAACACCTTGTCGGGTAGTCTATCACGCGCAAACGTCAAGATCACGGAGGTGCTGTTTACGTTTTCTCCGTTGCGCCTCGTGGTGAGTCGACGACAATCAGTCACTCCCTGAGAGAACATTTCTCTCTTGATTTCTTCGATGTCCACGTATAGGAGGTCGTAGTGACTGATGACTCCCCGACAGGTGTTAAGAGTGCGGTGCACCTCCACCTTGATCGGAATGTCATGGAGCATTCCCATAGCAAGCAGTTTATCGCTTTGTGTATCGTTCAGGGTCTCTATAAGAAGTGTACCATCCCGGAGCTTCTTCACGCTCTTTGGGTCCCCAGGTACAATCTGTGACAAAACTCTGCGAATTAAGAAAGGAGAAACCTTTTTCAAGGTTTCACCTTCCTTTATGCACGACATAATTAAATAGCGCTTACATGCGCCTATGCACTTTTCTCCCCCGCCGGTGTCCGGACGGGATCTTTTTAGTGGTGGAAAGGGTTTTTCCTCCATAATAATTAATTATTCGTCCCTCGGCCTCCCCACCCGCCACGGAGCCACACATTTGGGACGCCACTCCGCCAAACCGGAGCGGTCGCCAGGGCTAACTCGAGGGATATAGCGCTTCAGGAGTGGTTGTCTGTTTCGGGGTGGATCTTCGGTGCAAGGGCCCACCAAAACCCTTACATCTCCGACCTCCCTACGCAGACCCCCACAACCTTGGCACTCGCCACCGGAGCGAAAACGCGACGGAAGCCGATTGACCGGGAGTGGCTAGCTCCCGGCCTCCCGTTTACACGAAATCCGGGGCCGAAGAGGGGTATCACTCCCCGGTCCATACAGGGCATCCGACACCCTGCTGGGAACCAGAAAGCTCACCCTCCAGGATCCCCTTTTCTCCCTTACGGGTCTCCAGGCACGGCAAACACCTGGGCGGATCGCAGGCCAGATGGTATGGCCGCTCACAGACAGTGGATCCACAGCACTGTCCGGACGCATCCCTTGCTGGCTTGGGGTTTGTTTTCGGGGTTTTCTCCCCGCCCTTTTAGTCGCCTCTTACGACAAGCAGGGATACTGCGGGAGTATTCTCTAACCCCCTACCCGCGGGGGGGGGCCGTCGAAGGTCTGAAACACGGAAGGGGAGGATCGGTGAGAGAAAGTGACTTAAGGAAGTATGCTGCTATGTTGAGCACTAATATTGGTGGCAATCCAAGGCGAGTACGTCTTGGGGGCCGCAGCATGGATGGATAAAGAGCGGGGAGTTGACTTCGCTAGGGGAGTAATGGCTGGCTGCAAAGCCCTCTAAAATATATGGACGCGCCTATCCAACAGTGGGTTCGGGAGCACAGCTCGCGCCTCACATCTGGTTAACCTCTGATCTGTTTCTATGGTGGATTTAACCAAGGACTTGTATGCGGAAGAGAGAATGGGAATTCTACGAATACTCGGATGAACGTGGAGACGGGATGAAGAAAGGTGTCGTTCAATAGCCAGTAGTATTTTATAGGGGAGGCAACCGAGAGCTGAGGTCATTTGTGCCATTAGGGATGGACAGGAGAGGGATGAATGGTGGAGGGAAACCCGGCGCCGACACTAGCCTTCTCTTAACGAAAGGCGCCAAGGAGTCCACAGCTTAATGTCCTCTCCGACGGACGGCGTATTCACTCAAAGTGTCCTCCATAAAGCACCTCAAGGAAGGATCGGGATACCACTGAAAATCTGCCGCCGCCGGGATTCAAACCCGGGCCCCCAGGGTGGGAAGCCAGTACGTTAGCCACCGCACCATCCCGATCCCCATTCAATAGCTGTGCGTGAATTCAATAGTTTGTGCGTGAATTAGGAGTATTTTCGACAGAATGCTGTCACACAGAAATATTCCACACACAGGCTATTGAAAACCGCGGTGCTCCCATGACGGGAGGCCTGTTAGGGAGGTCTTCCTTCGCATTCAATTCGGCTCTATCTGTTGTTTCGCTCGACGGCCGGACGCATGGTGTGTCTATTCTGTGCCTATCATCGAACCTATGGATATCATACTGCCCGATTAAGGACGCAACAATACATCAGGTGCCCTGGGTAACACCTGAGTGTGTCCTAGGGGACTCAGTAGAAAGGCGGGGAGTGGGGAGCCAGATAGGTATGAGAACCGTTGGGTCATGGCCCCCTGGACCCATGGGTTGTTGAGGGAATAGGATCCCTTCCTGCCTTGAGTTCTAAAAGGTAATCACGAAGCTGAAGAGGTCTTTGATGGATCGCCTGGCTCGAGCGAGGTCATCAGGACATACTAGGGGTGATCGCAACGCACAAGTCCTACCGTGCATTATTCCATGGAGAGGGCCACATAATAAACAATATTCTAATCAATATTAATAGTAATCTTCCGCTTCTTCGGAGAGACTATCATTATTTCCTACAAAATTCAGGGTCCTTAGTCGCCAATAATGATATGACTAAATTCGCATCAATGACGATCTCACTGACACATTAAAATTAATATTAAAAACTAAATTTATCCCACATTTAAAAAAGGGCAGCGGGAAAGGATCTTAGTGGAAAACTAGTATTAACCAATTCTCCATAATCTAAAAAACTGATTTGAAATATTTTGTTGAAGGAATTGTTCCTTCTCGTGCTCTGCGATGATTTCATTATACTGGGTACTTATCTCTGTTTGAAGGAACGAGTATATCTTACACGTTTTGGGATCAATAGAGAGATTATACCAGATAAGGTTTTTATAGGGTATATCGATAAATGAGTTGCTTTTTAAAGAAAATTTTCCTCGCATCACTTCTATATTGTTAAGATTTTGTCCTAGTAGTATAACGGCAAATGGGATTCTGCCTGCGTTCAATACCGAAGTACTAAACTATTATTTCACCAAATCATGAAAAAAAATCAACATATCGTTCAGTAGAAGGAACACTGCACTTACGTTGTACTTGAAAGGGAATAATTTATTTAATAAATATATTAGTACAGAAGTCATATTTTTATAAAACGGCTTGATATCCATACATTATTTATTTAACTTTCACTCCATTGTATGTGATAACAGTTTCAAAAACCTATACGAAATCCAGATTTCTCTTATTAAAAATTCGTGAAAATTCGGCGACTTAAAGAATAGATGGAAATTGCAAACTGATATCAAGAACAGAGGACCCATCCTCTCTTTACAAAAATCATGGAAGATAATGTTGATGCTAAAATGGTCAAAAATTGTTTTTAAAGGGAAATGGTGATACTTATCATATTATTTCAGAGATGAATTAAATAGCGCAAGGTGCTACTAACTTTTCCGAATAAATAGAATAAATAATTTGAAATTTGGAGATGTTAGTCTTCATATAAGGCTTAGATTATCCAAACTAATCTTTAAAGCCAATGTTACTGACAAACATCTTTTAAATCATCCTCTTAGAAGTCACCCTTCTTGTTAAACGTGACCTCATAGAATGGATATTAAATTGAAATCTGTGAACAGAAAGATGTGGTGACGAAGAATTAACTCTAAAACGAATTTTCTCATTGCCAGGGACCCTTAAACTACTAACATTTACTAATGAGATGTATTTAATGTATCCTAATTTAATGAACTTGTTTATGCACCGTAGATCGCGATGCACCACGCACGCCTCGGGTTGGGTACCGGAGGACGACTTCGCATCACGTGTGTCACTACCCTGCCGTCTTTCAAACATCCGCATCCAAACGGAGTTGAATTCAATGACAAGCGCACGACCTCTATATCCGGTGAGTAGCCAAATAAATAAACAAACCCAAATGTTTCCTCATGCTGGGATCAAATGTAAGCATCTGCTACACGCAATAGAATTCAGCACTGATTGGTTCGATGAGAAAATAGGAGACAATAAACCCGAGTATGTACGGCATGCGCCAATCTCCAATAATTGATATTAAAAGTGAAGTTTCTGAGGAAAATTATATAAAGGGTATTCAAATAAGTTATTTGTACATTCTTTGAGTGACCCATGGCAAATATTAACAGGCAAGGTGATGATTTGTAGGAACCTATTTGACATTTTGGTTGAATGAGGTGCACTTAGTTATTCCACATGGAAATTTGTTACATTATGACCATGGTATCGACGATAAACGTCATCATCAAGTGAAGAATACTTTTTAGTGCAACATCTCATATAGTAAAGAGAGTAGGGAGGGGGGTAGAGGTGTAGGGGAGGAAGGTGTAGGGGAGGAAGGTGGGGGAGAGAAAGGTGGAGGGGAGGAAGTAGTGGGTAGGTAAGATTTGGTGGAGGGGTTTCCCCAGAGGATAAGAGCCAGGAATGTAAGAGCTCTCCCAAAGAGGGGGTTTCAGCCTCCAAAAAGTGCACAAACCAGGTATCCCGATTGGGCAAGTGGTTTCAAATGCGTCAGCCCTTAATCATCTCCTTACCATAAACCCTAACCAAGTGTACAGACAACATTCCAATTTTTTCCAAAATATGGTAATACCAACTCAGTCGATTTAGCAGTTCGACTATCCCGACAAGAGTTGCACCAAAAGGCGCACTTGAGAGGGACTAAGTGCACCCTTGTCTCCTACGACATAACCAACTTGTTTCCCAATGTACCCACCAGACAAGCTGTCCAGGTAACAGAAGGGATTCTCCTGCATAAACGTGTCCCCGCCCCGATAGTGCTAGATCTCTACTCGATCTACTCCGCTCTTCAAACATGTCTCGCAGAATTATTTCAAATTCAAAGAATAAATTTTTGAACAACCACAAGGGTTGGCTATGGGTTTACCCTTATCCCCATTACTTGCGCACATTTACATGGACAACTTATAAAATGAACTGTTCTCATATGCGAACCCTTTGTTAAAAATTGTCTGTGCTTGGTATCAATGCGCGGACGATTTTTTGTGCTTATGGTCAGGATCCGCTAGGTAACTCGACACATTCTAGCACCTTTTGAATTCCTTGGACTAATGTGTTAAATTTACAATGAAAAGAGGAGGTAATGGGTCCCTTAATTTTCTCGACCTAACCATTTACAAGGAATATGATTAATTCAATATTTTCATTTTTAGAAATGACGCGTACATGGACCAAATCATCCATGCTACATCCAGGCATCATTTTGCTCAAAAACTGTCTGCCTTATATTCCATGCTCCACCGTGTGATAGCAATTCCCATGTCCCAAGCCAATATTAAAAAATAGCTAAACATTTGAAAGAAAAGAGCTATCAGCAATGGCTAACAAAACCAACATGAGACTGTATAGAAAGAAAAAGGAAAAAAATCACCATCCGAACCATTTTACGGAACCCTCCCCCTATGTGAGCCCAGATAATTGGAGGACATTTCTATACCTGAGAAATTTGTCCCTCCTAGCCACAAATTTCCTCCCGAGACACCATGTTAGAACTGCCTTTACGTCACCTTCAGGTTTTTATTTCTCCAAATCTAAGGAAATTGTCCCGAAGCTGGAAAGGAGAGGTGTATATAGACTCAAGTGCGAATCCACAGCGGCCTACATTGGGCAAACTGGTCGGAAGATCACCGCGACTGAAGGAACACATGGCTTGTTATAAACTTGGACATTCAAATTCCAACTTCGCAAAGCACCTGGTACACCAGGGTCACGGCAAAGATTACTTTCTAGAAATATTGCATTTTGAAGGCAAAGTCCCCCGGCAAGACGCTATCGAGAAAGTGGAAATTTTGAAATCTTTACATGCTAATTGTGAAATGGTTTATGATCTGCTGCACACTTACTGCTCTACCCTCCCAAACCTCTTCCACTAACCCCCTCTACCTTCGCACATCCTCGGTTTTTCCTCTGCTTCCTTATCCTTCAACCTTCACTCATCCCCCACCGCCGCAGTTCGTCAGCTTGGGAAGCACTAGCTCTTCCTGCCTCCCACTCTCACATTCTAGACATTTTATTCTCTGGGGAAAGCCCCCCTCCACCCAACCCTACCGACCCACTACCTCCTCCCTTCCAACCCCCCTCCCCACTCTCTTCAGTATAAAAGATGTTGCACCAAATTGTATTCTCCACCTGATGATGACGTTAATCGTCGAAACCTAAGTCGTAAGCTATTAAATTTCATTGTGGAATAACAAAGTGTACCTAATTCAACAAAATGTCCAGCAAATTCTACGAAGTATCACCGGAAACCAACTACTTCACATACTGCGTCACCACGGGTCAGTTCGGCCACGTCTTCTAACCTCTTAAAGGGATGTTACGTCTTTTATTCCTGCAGGATTAAATAACAATCAAAGATTTGTCTTCGAATTTTTTGATGATCAATGAACCTTTGAAAATACTTAACGGCAAAGAAAAAAAGTACTCTTCATACTCTTTGCCGACTCTTGTATAAGGAAGTTGGCAAAAAAGCCTTCACACGGTCATACATTGGCCAGATTCTGTTCAAGAAATCTAAATATAAATTGCGTCCGAATCGAGGATACGGAAAATTTCTTAGACGCATAAAGCTACTGAATGGACAATCAGAGTCCACCACGCGAATAACGCACAGCAATACGTAATTGTTTGCCACAACCTATTAATAATGGAAGGGCACAATAGTTCGGTTATAGTTCCTGGTTCCATTAATAGTAATGGAAATAGTCAAGTAACACCTCAACACCATATTCCGGAATACATAATCCCGAACCATGGTAAAATTTAACAATTTTATATTCTGTTCAAAATCCAGCGACCTCATGACTTTCTTCAAAACGAGGAGCCTTCCCTGGAAATAATAGATTTAAGTACGCATTAATGGTGCTTTAAATTGTCTTTTCAGTAAGTGGTCGAAAGCACCATATTTTCAAGTGTCTACAGCGATGAATCAGTTTATCGCCGATAAGTATTTCAAGCAGTGTAGGGAAACATAACAGTTTCAGGCTTAAATAGGTGGAATTATTCCATGATAAGGGTAGAGAAAAAACTTTGCTGTTCCACATTAAAAGGTTTGTTCTATTGCACGACCATGGTACAATTCAGCGCATCATCAACAGGTGACCCATCATCACCCACCTGATAGTGATGCGCAGCATTGAAACCATGGCCGTGTAATATAATGAACCTTTTTTGTGGAATAGCAAAGTTATTTTCTCTACCGCCATCAGTATATGAAAGGCGAAACTAATAACAATGTTGTTCACTTTGCAGTGGACATCCTGATGCCGATGCAGGAAGAGGAGGACGAAGATGAATACCTGGAACCGTCTTCCAGCTTACAAGTTGAGCCACCCAGATTAGCAACCCTACTGTCTCTTGCCGTGTGTCTTCTAACTTTAATGGACTGGAATTCGAATTTAGTCCTTAGCTCAATCAGGCAAAATGTCAACCAATGCCATACACAGCCTCGTCGATGATGAGAACTTTTGTGAGATTATTACTGTGAACAAAAATTCGTCGTGGGTCAAATTATAAAACCCTGCCCTATCTTTCCAAAGTGAGCCTAAAAAAGCTTTCCTGCTTCGTAAAGATCCACTAACAAAAAAAATTAAGACACGCGATTTCAGAAATTGTGTTCCGAAAAAAAGTAATGCAAGGTGTCCTCCCATCTCCTGCAAATTATGTGTGTTGAATGTGTTTTGTGTCCCGTTCTCTATGTCTCTAATTCCATTGGCCTCTGAGAAACGTGAACAGCAGAAACGTGAGTGAAAAAAATGGTTTGCCAAGTGGACCTGGGAAAGTAAGAGAAATGGACTATATTCGTGTTATTAATGGCTTCCTACGATGTAAAGGACAGATAATTAATGTCAATTCCAAATGCCAATATGGTGCTTAAAACTGTTGGGAGGTGATCCATCAGTAATATTACGAGAGAATAAGCAAATGCTAACCTCTCATTTTAGTTGATTAATAGATGGACGCTAAATTTTTATGAAGTACAAAGTCGATCGGAAAGGTGTATACAAAACAATTTTCCACGGTTAAGTAAGCCAACCGCACATTGATTTTGTGAGAACTTTCCAACAGAAAGCTAATGAAAATACAAAAAAGTAAATGTAACAAGGGAAATTATGCCATCCTTTTATGTGTGAAAACTGTAACAATTTATTTATAACTTTTCACCGGCCTGATTTGAACACATTTGATTACAGGATGGAACTACAATATTTGATGTTAAAAATTAATTTAACGTTACCTATTGTTTCAAAAGTGCATTTATGTGGTCTATTACTACAATAGTGCAATAAAACAAAAGAAAGATACGTTCAGAAAACAAGTCTTTATTTATTATCACATCTATTTTAAACCTTGGATGATCTTATGTACTCGTAAACATTTAGTTTTACTTGAATTTTGGTGAGTGTATATATATATATATATATATATATATATATATATATATATATATATATATATATATATGCTTTCTTAGACGTAACACGGAAGTGCCGAATAGTACATTACACAGTAACAAACAATATAGAAATACAAAAAAGGAACACACACGTTATTTCTTGATAATTTCGACGGAATTCTACTCCGTCTTCATCGGAAGATAGAGAAGTAATGACTGCTGGAATAGTAGAGGTGAGGGGTGCGAGAGAAAGGGAAAGGGGCCAGGGGAAGGGGAGAATGGGAGGCGGAGGAGGGGTGAGAGGAATGGTTGGGGAGAGGAAAGGGAGAGGAGAAGCTAGAGGGGAGAGGAGAAGCTAGAGGGGAGCGGAGATAGGAAAGGAGGGAGAGGGAGGAGGTGGAATTGACACAAAATCGGAAAAGAAAACAATCTGCTCACCGCTACTATTGCAACATCCGAGACCCAGGTTTCAACTTATAAAGTCTTGATCAAGACTCCGCAAGTCGAAACAAAGGCCACGCACACCAAAACTCATGCGGAAAAACAGTTTTCAACCCTCCGATATGCATCGCTTCCACAAAGTAACAATTTTAGGCCACTCCCATCAGTGAACGACATAACTCCCATCAGTCAACGACAAAAGGCCTCTCTTTCTCCCCCACCCCCAAGGTTAATCACGTGACCATCCTCGCAGACGTCATATATTTTGCCAGAAATCTTAGATGGCGACATTTCTGGGCGATGCAACCCGCCAAGCTTCAATCCCCCGCGCGCACACACGCACACGCACACACACACACGCACACGCACACACACACACACACACACACACACAGCGCCCTCACTACGTTCCGGCCGCCTTCCCACCTCCACCGCTCCCTCCAAATCACCCGGTCGAAATCTTTATCAATCTTCAGTCCAAACCATCTAGTCCTTTCCTTAAATCTCCTCACCCGAAACCTAATCTCTCCCCGGCCGAAGTAGCTGAGTTAAAAAACTCACACGCAACCCCAACCAAGTCATCACTTCTGCCGAAAAAGGTTCGACAGTTGTAATCCTTAACACTGCAGACTACCTACAAGAATGAACCAGATTACTCTCAGACACTTCCTCCTATCAACATATTCCTGCTGACCCTAACCCCGCATTCCAAAAAGAAATAATCGCTTTTCTCCGAGACAACGGCCCTAAGGAGAATCTTTCCCCCAGGGACATCTCCCTCCTTTCCCCTTTCCAACCACACACCCCTCACTTCCACATCCTTCTAAGATCCACAAACCCAACAACCAAGGCCGCCCTATAGTCTCCTCTCGTAGCTCTCCGACTGAAAGAATTTCCGCCTTCGTGGACTACTATCTCCAACCTTTAGTTCACTTCCTACCCTCGTTTATAAAAGATACCTACCACTTCCTCAGATTACTCCACTCAACTTCCCTCCCTCCTGATACCCATATTACTATGGCTACTATCGATGTCACCTCCTTATACACATCCATTCCTCACCAAGAAGGCTTTTCTTCCCTACGTCACTTCCTCTCCAAACGCCCTACCCCTCACATCCCCAGTACCGGATTCCTCATTGATCTTTCCAATTTCATTCCCACCCGCAACTCCTTTTCTTACAACAATAACCATTACCTCCAAATAAAGGGCTGTGCCATGGTTAGCAGATTCAGCCCTTCATATGCAAACCTCCACCTCGGTGTCCTGGAAGAGAATTTCCTTTCAAGCTATCCTCTGCAACCCCTCCTGTGGCTCCGATACATTGATGACATCTTTCTACTATGGCCACATAGTAGAAAGATTCCCTCCATTCCTTTATTTCCCAACTCAATGATTCCTCATCTCTGTCTTTCACCTCGACCATTTCATCCTCTCAGATCACCTTCCTCGATGTCAATATTTCCCTAAGTAATAACAAATTTGTAGTAGTTTTAGGGGTTTGTAGGGTGCGTCGACAGCTATGGTCATTTTGCACCACTGTCATTACGTAAAACTTATGTTCCTTTTAAACTAGGAATAAGTAAACAAATAAATACGAATAAATATATAAATAAATAAAATAAACAAAAAAAAAAAGGAAAATGCTAAAATCAAAAGCATTAAAATTATGAGCTCCAAAGCTAAAGCTGCCCCATTAAACCGGTTGACCTTAAAAAACCTAAGACTCGGTTAATACACCCAGAGTCATCCCCTAAAATATTTTTTAAGTCTCCCCTTATCTTCAACATGTCTCTGGCCCTTTGGTATGTTGTGCATTCCGTCAGGATATGTTTTATCGTCAGGGGTTGGAAACACTCATTGCAACGGGGCTGTTCTTTTACCTCCGCAAAGAGGTACGAATGAGTGAGGGCAGAGTGTCCTATTCTCAGGCGCGTAATCATGACCTCTTCCCTCCGAATTTTCCGGATGGAAGAGGACCATGGTGAAACGACCGGTTTTATTGCCCTGAGTTTATTATTTTGCAGAGACTGCCAAGTCTCCTTCCACTGATGCAGGACCGAGTTCCGCAAGGCAGCCTTTACGTCCTCCATTGGAACCAAGGTGGAGTCGGTCTCGGGTTTTCGAAGGGCATCCTTCGCTGCCTGGTCAGCTTTTTCGTTACCTCTTATGCCGACGTGACCAGGAGTCCATATAAAGGAGACCCTGTTCCCCTTTCTCTGAAGGGACAACAGGGTATAATGGATCTCCTGGACTATCGGGTGCACAGGTGCAAAGACCGATATAGATTTTAGGGCGCTCAAAGAGTCTGTGCAGATGAGGAAAGAGCCATCGCTTTCTTTTATTTCTCCTAGGGCCGTCCTTATGGCTGACAGCTCGGCTGTGAAAATGCTGCAAGAAGTGTGCAGTTTTTTCCTCACGACTCCATGGTAGTGGGACACGACCGCATAGGCACATGCAGATTCTGACTTTGACCCGTCGGTGTAGACTGGGACAAAGTCAGAAAGTGAGCCGAGGACGGCACTGAAGAGCTGCTGGTATTCGGAATCGGTCGTCTTGGCTTTGCGGCGTGCACTGGCAATGAGTTTAATATCCGGCATTGGCGTTAACCAAGGCGGGTACTTAGCATAGGAGACGGGGCATATTTGAGGAAATGTAAAATTTACCGCGTTAATAAAATCATTAAAACGAACGGCAAAGGGCCTAGTTGCCCTTCTCCGCCTGTTAAATAAGTCTAAAAACCGTTGGTTAAAAACTATGTTAAAACAAGGGTGGATTGTCTCTGATAAAATTTTACAGGCATAGTTGCCCATTAAAATCATCCTGCGGGTTTCCAACGGAGGCTCCCCTGCGTCTGCAAGTAAGCTTGGGACTGGGCTTGTTCTAAATGCCCCGGTGGCCAACCGTATCCCAGCATTGTGGACACATGTAAGTGGTCTCAAGTAAGACTCTCGCTTCCTACCCAGAGGGCCCGGGTTCAAATCCCGGCGGTGTTGAATATTTTTCAGAGGTATCTCGATCCCTACTTGAGGTGCTTTGTGGAGGGCACTTTGAGTGAGTACGCCGTCCGTCGGATGGGACGTTAAGCTGCGGACCCCTTAGCGCCTTTCGTAAAGAGTAGGCTAATGCCGACGCCGGGTTTCTCTCCACTCTTCATCCTTTCCTATCCATCCCCTATGGCGCAAATGACCTTAGCTGTCGGTCGCCTCCCCTCAAAACTACTACTAAGTAAGACTCTCGTCCTGAGGAATACACTATGGAACCATAGTCCAGTTTGGATCGCACCAAGCCTCTGTACAATAAAAGCATGGTGGTGCGGTCTGCTCCCCAAGTGGAGTGAGTTAAAAACTTTAAAACGTTGAGGGTTTGGCGACACCTCTCACGTAACACGCGGATATCCTCCCGCCAGTTCAGCTTTTGGTCCAGGATCATGCCGAGAAAGCGGACGGACTCCACAAATGGAAGAATCCTACCCAACAGGGTTAGGGTCGGGGTAACGTGGTAACCGCGAAGACGGTGAAAGTGCACGCATTTCGTTTTCTCCATGGAGAAACGAAATCCGTTCTTTCGCGACCACTCTCCCAGTTTGTTTAGAGTCACCTGGGCTTGCCTGGAAGCGTTTGGCAGTCGTGTCGACCGGCAAAATATGGCTAGGTCGTCCACATAGAGCGATGCCATCACCGGGGCATTGATGCATTCCACCACGTCGTTGATGGCGATGGCAAATAACGTCACGCTCAGTACTGAACCCTGGGGTACCCCGTTCTCCTGTGTAAAAGATCGGGAAAAGTGCTTCCCAGTCCTTACTTTAAAAAGGCGGTTGGTTAAAAAATTTCTGATAAATAGGGCCATGTTGCCTCTAAATCCCCACTTGTGGAGCGTGTTGAGGATTCTCCATCGCCACACACGATCATAGGCCTTCTCCAGGTCGAAGAAGACTGCTATGACGTGTTGACGTTGGAGAAAGGCTTCCTGGATGAAGTTCTCAGTGCGAACCAGATGGTCTGTCGTGGACCTGCCACGCCGAAAGCCGCACTGAGCGTCGGAGAGCAGGTGTCGACTCTCCAAGCACCACATGAGACGTCGGTTTACCATCCGTTCCATCACCTTGCACAGGCAGCTGGTGAGAGATATGGGACGGTAGTTGTTCGGGTCATTTTTGTCCTTGCCCTGTTTTGGGATTGGTATCACGATGGACTCTCGCCAGGCATTTGGAAAACTGCCCTCGTTCCAGAGTTGGTTGAGGGTATTTAGGACCTCCCCAATCGCGGTTTCCGGAATGTTCCGGAGAAATGCGTTGTGGATTTCGTCCGCCCCTGGCGAGGTGTAATGGGAGTCTTCGATGGCGGATTTAAGCTCCCAGGGCGTGAAAGGCTCATTGTAATATTCGCTTGTAGGACCTGCACCAAAATTGAGAGGGACTCTCTCGCATCGCCTCTTCCGGTTCGCAAAGTCCGCGGCATAGCCCTCGTCACTGCTATTGGCCGCGAACTGACTGGCAAATATGTTGCTTATTTCGGCAGGTGAATTAACCACCCGGCCAGCAACAAGCAATGGCGAGATGACAAATGAGCCCTTGGACCCGGAGATTTTCTTGACTTTGTCCCATACCTGACCAAGTGGCGTGCGATGGTTGATGGTAGAGACGTATTCTATCCAGGAAGCCCTCTTGGCCTCCTTCACGGCCCTTCGAGCTCGCGCTCTCAGGCGGCGGTACGATGCCAGATTAGTTGCCGTGGGATATTTTCTAAAAATATTCAATGCTTTTTTCCTCGCCCGAATCGCCCGGTCGCATTCCCCGTTCCACCAAGGGACAGGAGCTCGATTTATATTCCCGGACGTACGAGGGATACTTTTGGTAGCTGCCGCCAACAGCGTTGTACTTAGTTTATCGACGTTGTGCAACGCGTCGAAACTTGCGTCGTGTTTATATGTAAACGTACGCTTGAAAAGTGGCCAGTCCGCACGGTTAATACGCCACTTTTCCGGAGGTTTTGAAATGGTGGGCGAAGAGTCTTCTTTAACGAGTAGAAGAGGAAAATGGTCACTCCCACAGAGATCGTTGTGGGTGGACATTTTCAGCTTTGGAGCTAGACTTCTCGAGCATAGACAAAGATCTATTGCTGAGAATTCCCCATTGAAGCTGTTAAAACGGGTTTTTTCGCCGCTATTTAATAAAAACAGGTTAAAATCCTCAATAAAGTTGGATAAAATTCGACCTCTCCTATTACTTTGGGTTTCTGGCCCTCCCCAGAGAGGATCATGGGCATTAAAATCTCCCATCAAAATGAACGGCTGAGGAAGCTGGTGGACAAGGGCTTCAAGGTTCAGGCGAGTCACCGGTGCACCCTCTGGCAGATACACGTTGCATAACGTCATCCTCTCAGGGGTGTGCACCGTGACAGCGACGGCCTGGAATGGAGAGTTCAGTTGGACTCGCGAGGTGTAAAGGGCCTCACGGGCCGCAACTGCTACTCCCCCTTGGGCTCGTTGGCCACTTAGGTCATCCATTCTAAAAACAGTGAACCCCTTCAGAATACCCTTATTTTCAGCCTTAAAATGGGTCTCTTGGAGACAAATACAAGAGGGTTTAAAATCTTGGATTAAAATGGCCAGCTCCTCCTTGTGCCGATAAAAACCATTGCAGTTCCACTGCAGAATGGAACACATTTAAAATGTTAAATTAAAATAAATAAATAAATAAATAAATATATAAATAAATAAGTTTACTAAAAAGGGAGATGACCAACTCTATTGAGGTTATCGCTTGAAGCGATGTTTCCTCTTCCACTCGTTTGCGAAGACCTCTGTATCAGAGATACTCTGGTCCTCTTCAATTACCTCCGGCTTCTTTGGCTTCACTGGAGGCGGCGGGGAAGGTGTATTCTCACGCCCTTTTGGCGTTTTCCCCTTGGTGGTTTTTAGTGGGCTCTTCTTTGAAGGGCCCACAGGAGTAGGTGGCTCCTTGTCCACCTTACTCTTTCCATCTTTCACCCTTTTGGGTTTAGGCACTTGCGTGTTTTCCATTGGGGATTCTTTCGGTATCTCCGTCTGCGTGGCGATGGTACACTTTACACATGGCGTGGTTGCAACGGAAGCAAAGGACCGGGAGAAAGTTGGGGCGATTAGCGCCCTGTATTTCCTCCTCGCTTCCGCATATGGGATTTTTTCCAGTGTTTTAATCTCCATGACTTTCCTTTCTTCTTTCATCTTCGGGCAATCACGAGAGTACACTGGGTGTGTACCCTCGCAATTGACACAAAGAGGTTCCGAAGAGCACTCTTTATCCTCGTGCGCGTCTTTGCCACAGCGCGGGCAGGTGGCCTTGCCCTCGCAGCGCGACGCGACATGGCCGAACCGTTGGCATTTGAAACAACGCACGGGATTTGGGATGAATGGCCTCACTGGTACCGATTCATAGCCCACAAACACCTTGTCGGGTAGTCTATCACGCGCAAACGTCAAGATCACGGAGGTGCTGTTTACGTTTTCTCCGTCGCGCCTTGTGGTGAGTCGACGACAATCAGTCACTACCTGAGAGAACATTTCTCTCTTGATTTCTTCGATGTCCACGTATAGGAGGTCGTAATGGCTGATGACTCCCCGACAAGTGTTGAGAGTGCGGTGCACCTCCACTTTTACCGGAATGTCATGGAGCATTCCCATTGCCAATAATTTCTCGCTTTGCTTTCCGTTATTTGTCTCTATAAGCAGAGTACCGTCCCTTAGTTTCTTGACGCTCTTCGGGTCCCCAGGTACTATCTGCGACAACACTCTCCGTATAAGGAAAGGAGAGACCTTTTTCAAGGTCTCACCTTCCTTTGCACAAGACATAATTAAATAGCGCTTACATGCGCCGATACACTTTTCTCCCCCGCCGGTGTCCGGACGGGATCTTTTTAGTGGTGGAAAGGGTTTTTCCTCCATAATAAGAAATGATTCGTCCCTCGGCCTCCCCACCCGCCACGGAGCCACACATTTGGGACGCCACTCCGCCAAACCGGAGCGGTCGCCAGGGCTAACTCGAGGGATATAGCGCTTCTGGAGTGGTTGTCTGTTTCGGGGTGGATCTTCGGTGCAAGGGCCCACCAAAACCCTTACATCTCCGACCTCCCTACGCAGATTCCCACAACCTTGGCACTCGCCACCGGAGCGAAAACGCGACGGAAGCCGATTGACCGGGAGTGGCTAGCTCCCGGCCTCCCGTTTACGCGAAATCCGGGGCCGAAGAGGGATATCGCTCTCCGGTCCATGCAGGGCATCCGAAACCCTGCTGGGAACCAGAAAGATCACCCTCCAGGATCCCCTTCTCTCCCTTACGGGTCTCCAGGCACGGCAAACACCTGGGCGGATCGCAGGCCAGATGGTATGGCCGCTCACAGACAGTGGATCCACAGCACTGTCCGGACGCATCCCTTGCTGGCTTGGGGTTTGTTTTCGGGGTTTTCTCCCCGCCCTTTTAGTCGCCTCTTACGACAAGCAGGGATACTGCGGGAGTATTCTCTAACCCCCTACCCGCAGGGGGGTAATAACAAATTTCTGACCTCTATTCACACTAAACCTACTAATAAGCAACAATACCTTCATTACAGCAGTTGTCACGCCTCCCATACCAAGCGCTCCCTCCCTTACTCCCACTCTATCCACGGTCACCGCATTTGCAACCATCCCGAATCCCTTAACAAATACCTTAACAACCTTCAACACTCCCTCCTCCAACGAGGATACCATGATTATCTCCTCCATAAAAAATACTCAAACATTCCTAAACCCCCAAGTCTGCCTCAACCAGACTCCCAGCCTCTCTCAATCTGTACTACCTACTTCCCAGGCATTCAGTCCCTCAAATTCATCCTCAAAGACCTATTCCCCATCCTCAAAAATCACACTTTCTCCGACCTTCTTCCCAAATGCCCCTCTGCCACCTTCAAACGTCCCGCCAACCTAGCAGATATCCTCAAATCCACCAGGCCGCTTTCAAAATCCCCTAACACCCCCAGAGTCATACCCACTCCATGTCATCGAGGAAGATGTAAAACCTGCCCTATCTTCACCACTCCACCCCACCATTTAACTCTCTCCCGCCCTTCCCCCACTCCTCTTGCACTTCCAAGAATGTTGTTTATCTTCTTTCCTGTAAACTCTGCCCGTCCTTTTACATAGGCCAATGTTCCACACCACTGAACATTAGGATTAATATAACCACCACGCCTCGTGCAATCCCTCCTCCCCATCCGCGGGTCTCCCCATCCCTAAACATGCTTCCCATCATAATACTCCTTTGAACCAGTGTTACGATATTTCCGTCCTAGCGTCCCTTCCCACATTCGATAACCCTATAGAATTAAAAACTCTTGAAATGGCATTCATTTACATCTGTATGGCCCATCAGCATCCGGGCCTCAACCGGGCCCTCACCTAAACCACATTCACCAAAAACCCAACACAAGCTTTCCAAACCGAAATTCGGTCTTTTCTCCTCCACTCTGGACCAGAAGAAGGCCTCATCTCCCAAGACATATCCCTACTTTCACCCCCAAACCCCAGAACACCCCAGTTTAATGTCCTCCCAAAAAAACAGAAACCCAACATCCCCTGTCGTCCTTTAGTTTCCTGTTACAATTCTCCCACCGAAAGAATCTCCACATTCCTTGACCACCACCTACAACCACTTGTACTCTCCTTGCCCTCCACAAAAAACACACCACTTCCTCAACTGTCTAAATTCTGTCTCTCTTCCCTCCACCCCCAACCTACTTTCGGCCACCATCGACGTCACCTCACTTTATAACTCTATTCCCCATGCATGAGGCTCATCCTCCCTCCGGCATCTCTTTCTCTACGCCCCCTAACCCAGCGCCCCTCAACTGAATTACTCCTCAATCTTGCCACTTTCGTCCTGACTAAAAATTCATTCGCGTTCCAATTTTTTTTTACCTACAGACCAAAGGACACAGCGATGGGAACGAGGATGGCACCATCATGCGCCAGTCTCTTCATGGGCCATCTCGAAGAGACTTTCCTGTCACAGCAACCCTTCCAACCTCTTTTCTGGGTCCGCTACATAGACGACATTGTTATTCTCTGAACACATGGCCCTGAGTCTCTGAATAATTTCCTATCCGCCTTAAATTCATCTCTCACTGTTAAATTCACCTCTTCCATTTCAGACTCCACCATCACCTTTCTTGACACAGACATTTCACTTCAAAACAACAAATTCACCACTTCAGTACACATCAAAGCCACTAACCATCAGCGATTCCTAACTCTCTCTATCCGCGGACACCGAATTTGCAACACCACAGCCACTCTCAACAACTACCTCGACAATCTAAACCTTGCACTTCACAAACGCGGTTACCCAGAAAAGCTCTTACAAAATAAAATCCACCGCTCCACCCGACCACACACACCACATAAAAACAAGCCCACATTTGACGAAGCACAACCTTTGTACCACCTATTTACCCGGATCACACAGACTGAAAACCTTTCTTACAGAACTGTTTCCTATTTTAAACGACAATGACGCGACTTCATCCTTCTACCCAATACCCATCTCTCGCATACAGACTACCCGCCAATCTCAAAAACCTTCTGAGATCTACCAACCCTTTGGCGCCCCCCCCCCCCGACAAATTTCCTCATATTTCCCCTACTTGTAACCGCCCCCGATGTAAAACATGTCTACTTATTAGGTCCGCTAGGATTTGATGTTTCAAAACGCGAGCTCAAGCTCGCCGCCTCTGTCCCCACTTTCCCTCTCATCCTTTCAGATTTAATTAATCACTGCTACCTCTCCTCACATTTTCCTTCTCCTTGGAAGTCAGGAAAAGTTATCCTCCTCCCGAAACCAGGGAAAGACGCCACCATCGCGGGAAATAATCGTGCGATTACTGTTCTTTCAAACGTCTCCAAAATTTTCGAGCGGGTCCTGACCCTCCTAGAGGCCCACGTCCGCCACCGCGGTACTCTCCGTCCCTAACAGTTGGGCTTTCGTTCGCGTGTCCGCGTGTCATCAGCTCCTTCGCCTCAGCGAACGTATTCCGTACAGCGTCAATCTTTGACGTACAACGGATGCCGTCTTTCTGGACGTCGCCCGTGCTTTCAACCGCGTTTCACACAAGGTCCTCATTTACAAAATGCATATCCTCGACTTTCCCCCTTTCCTTCTCCTCCTAGACCGAAATTATCTCTCTGATCGTACGTTCCGCATATCGTTGTGTGATTCCCTCTCTTCTGTAAAGAGAGCCGAGGCGTGCGTGCCGCAAGGGCTCTTATCAGTCCTCTGCTATCCAACTTGTACGTCAACGATCTGCCTTCTACGCCTCTCACTTCCCTTTACATGTACGCCGATGACACTGCCATCGCCGGTACATCTCCAACACGCTCCGCGAACATCAGACGACTTACAGCACATCTTGACAAACTGCACCGGTGGACACGGACCTGGAAAATACGAATCAATCCTGACAAAAGCACACAAATTCACTTTTTCCGAAGACGAAAACGCACACCCCACGTTCCTCTTTTCTTCCACCAACACATTATACTGAGGGCTTCTTCGCACCGATTTATTAGTGTCATTCTAGACAACCTGCTCACTTTTCAGTCGCACCTCGACTTTTGCCGTCAGAAGGCAATGGTCGCAAGGAGCCGCCTAGGCAGCCTTTCCTACGTGATTTAACCTCTGGGTCACGCCGACAGGATGCGACTATACAGGTCGATCATTCGCCCGCAGTTTCTGTACGCTTGCCCCGTGTTTGCCATCCGAAAAACGCTCTGGCGGCACCTTGAAACCATCCAAAACAAGGCTGTTTGGTCGTTACTCCAAGTGAGTCGTTTCACTAGAATGGCCGACGTGCGAGCGGCGCATGAACTTCCGTCCGTCGCAGAGTTCAACGTCTGGGAATCCGCTGCTACAAACCATCAGGGACTATGATCCCGGAGATAAAAACACTTATACACTGCCTAAAGATATTACTCGCCCAGGAGTATTTTCTATCTCTTTTAATTTTAAATTTTCTTCATAGCAATAAGCCGCTTCACGGCCCGACGGGTTTCTTCCTCCATGTTATTTTCGTATCATTTTATCTACTTCACGGTTTTTCTCTACCACCCTCTTCCCCTTGCCCAAGTGTAATTTCCCGCAGTGGTAAATGGGCGCTCGTCGCCTCCATTTCCTTTTTGTACCGCTGTATGCTCAGAGTGCACCGGTGGGCAGTTAGTGCTGTTACTGGCGTTCTTTTTGTAAAAAGCCGTTCCCTGTCGACTTTCCTTTCTTGTTAGGTTAAAAATTCATATTTTATGCCTAGTTTAAAGTTTCTTCTTGTCGAAAACCACATTTCCACCTCAGCCACGTTTCTTTCTTCAATGTCATGCGTTTCTTATGTACAATGACCGGTAAAGGTGTGAAATCACTCACCGGGACAGTTTATGCTTGCCCGTTTGGACAGTCAATGAGCATTTGGTAAGGATTTGAAGCTCGGAAAGAGCCGAAAGTTCAGGGTAATCAGATATATATCTGCAATTGCATCACCACCGAACATGTCCCAGGTTTTATAGATGGCGGCTTTCCGCGTGGCGCGCGCGGTAAAGATGGAGATATATCGTGGATTGGCCGAGAGCATTCGCGTCGCCCACGAGTACAAGATTACTGTCCGCCTGGGTGCCATCATCGTTGGGGCCCTCGGGTCCTGGGACTGGAAAAATGATGCCGTTTCATCCCGACTCGGCATCCAGAAGGCTGAACAGGAAAATGTGTTCGGCGGCCATCAGGGTATCCACGGACATCTACCGGAAACATATGAAGTTGAGGGACCGGTAGCGCCCTCCAGTGCGTGTGTTTAATATATCCATTGCCTTCGGAATGTGGGTAACTCCACCTAGAGATTTAATAAAAATGTATATTTATCACAAAATATATAAATAAAAAAAGGTTCCCATTCTGAGTTTATCGTCGCGGCCAAGAATCAGATGCGCGACGTCATCTATTCGACCGCTTGACGGACAAAAGGGTGAATCGGCTAGCTGTAGGTGGAGCCTCATCCTCTTTCCTCGTCATGGCCGTGTTCGCGATTAAGTCGAATATTCGACTATGCACCTAATCCCTCGCCCTGCTGGTCCACCAGTTTTTCCAAGACGTCATTTCTTATGTATTTTCTTGCTGCTATGCATGCGCTCTGAGATACAGGGTCTTGACCCTAATTGCGCCCTCCCAGGAGAGAAGCGACCTTTTTCGTCTCGTCAAATACCCTCCAGTGGCATCCGTCGCGGGCGAGTTCCTTTCACGCGTCCTTGAATGCCTTGCGCCAAGCGTCGTCACCCCGGAGGACGCGCAGGCTGAGCTTAGCGTGGACCACCTTTGCCTTTAGAGCTGTATCTGTTAATTTGAGACTACCAGGCTCAAACGGGCCATAGAACTGCTTGCGGGACACTTTCTTCACGTAGCCGTTCCAGATCACCGAACCTTCTACCACCAGCACACAGGCATTGCGTGCTTCTTCTGTCGTCCGACGCCAACCGTGCTTCATTTGTTTGCCGCATCGCACGCCTCTTTTGTTTCGATATGCATTTGTTTTTAGTTACGCTTTTTACCACCAAGTGGCGAGGTTATAGCTGTTTTAGAACCCGCATTCCTCTTCTACTCCGAAGGCAGCAGGTTACCTGATTTGGGTATGCTGGATTCTAAGACGGCCAACATTCTTAGTGAACCACATCTTTGAAAGGAACATCGAGTGGTGGAACTATCTGCAGGCCAGAGAGGTATTTAATCGCAAAGTGGCCCTGCCAAGGGCAAAAGAACACGAGTAAATACCAACGCCACCCTTAGTCAAGGGGGTGTAGTAATTAAAGATGGGGAAATGTCCCAGTCTTTCCCAATCCCAAAGTTAACCTTAATTAATGCTGTTGTGCCCTGCCACGCGGCGAAAATTTTAAACGCCGCGCCGGAGGGCCACGTGGCCCACGCCGTCACTCCTCCCCTCGCCTCCACACTCTTCCCCCTCCTCCCCCGCGCCGACGCCGCCCACACCGGCGAGCGATGCGTCACGAAGCCACGTGGCCGGACTTTCCGAATCTCCCCTCACTTCTCCTCTCGCCTTTCCACCCACGCACTGACGGAAAGGCCTTTCACTTTTCCCATCCCCCGGTCCCTTCAGCGCTCACGCATTGGCTGCCGCCCGGGCCAGGGTCCGCATATAAGGAGGGCCCAGGGGCCCGTAAAATATTCCAGAAACACTCTTTCCTGCCATTTCCTCCTACGCTTCTCGTTGCAGATGAATGCTGAAAGTGTAGGGTTCGTCAACGTCCGCGGGGGCGTCCGGCAGAAAAAACGGCTTCTCCTTAATTTTATTACAAATGAATACATTTGTATTCTAGGTCTGGTAGAGACATTCCTTCACCCAGCACTGCGCATTAACATGCCGTAATTCCAGGAATTCTCGAAACCAAGGGCAGCACCTAGGTCAGGGGGAGTGTCTCCTTGTCCGCGAGGACATTGGAGCCAGGGAACTGCTTATACCTCCTGACGCTATGCTAGGAGGTAACGAAGCGGTCCTTGTGGAGTGGCGCATTAGTCGCAAGACTATCATCGTTTGCGCGCTCTACTCTAGAAACTCTAGAACTCACGACCCCCTGCCGACCCCGCTCCTGACCCATAATCTTTCCCTAGGGAAGCCGCGCATCATCCTCGGTGACTTTATCGCCCGGAGCCAGTCATTTCGTGATGCGATCACCACGGACAAAGGTCGCCGGTTAGACCAATTTATCCTTTCGAAACCCCTTATCCGCCTAGACATCCCCTTCCCCACGTTCGTGGGCAGAGGACCTTCCTACCCCGACCAAGCTCTTGTTTTCCCTAACCTATTCTCCCTCACCGGTGACGTGACCATTGGGGACTGCATCACGTCTGACCATCTCCCTTTCTCTTTTACCTTGCAGGGCACGCGGAGGCCAGTAAGGCGGTGCTTCACAGTCACTGATTATAAGAACGCTGACTGGGAAGCATTCAATAAGACGATTGCTGATGCCACTGGGGAAGTCACCGCCCCGCTATCGACGGATGACGTCGATGATGCCCTTACACGGCTCACAGACTCGTTCCAAGATGCAACGGCGCGGCTACCCACGAAGCAGATCGATCCGTCCCGCCCGCCCCTTCCCGAGGATGTAGTGACATTAATTAAAAGAAAACGCTCTCTACAGGCAATGGCTCCGCACGGGGGACCCGGACCTGAAGACAGAATGGATCCGCTCAAACGCGATCATCCGGCGACGGGTGATAGCTTACAAGGAGCAATCCTGGGCGATCGCCTGTTCCAAGCTTGATAGCAAGGACGGAGCGAAATTCTGGCGTCAGTTCCGAGTCCTCTCAGGGAAACGAGGAGTTCCACCCCACTCCCTTATTAATAAGGATGGCGTCGCTATCGCCGATCCAAGGGATAAGGCAGAAGAGTTCCGACGAGTCTTATCCGAGGTGTTTCGCCCGCAGGAGGACCCGGCCTTCGATGAGGGCCACAAAGCAGCTTGCAGACGCCACTTGGGACTCCTTGCCCTACTCCCTACTTCCTTTACAGATAGCGGAGAGAGCAGACCCGGATGACCCCCTTTTATTCCCTATTAATAGGGAGGAAATGGCAACCCACCAACCCCGGCGTCATACCGCTCCGGGGACGGACGGTATTACCACACGCCACATTCAAAAAGCCCCTGCCTGTTACAAGGCACTCCTAAACATATTTAACGCCCTTCTCCCTCTAGGATACTACCCCCGGAGATGGAAATCCATGACCATTGTCATGCTTCCTAAACCGGGGAAGAAAAACAACAGGGCTGAGAACTTCCGCCCAATTTGCCTCACCAGCGTCATCGGCAAATGGTTCGAGACAATCATCACTCGGCGCCTCACAGACCACTTCCACGAGAATGGCGTTCTACCACCCCATCAGTTTGGTTTTCGCCCCAACAGGTGCACGACGGACCCGCTGTCTCCTGACCAACACAGCGGCCGAGGCGATCAACCGGCGCCAGTACGTTGCAGCCCTCTTCTTGGACATAGAGCTTTCGACAGTGTGGCATGACGGCCTCATTGGGAAGCTCTCTCTAACCCCAGGCGTGACCCCCCACTCCTAAGACTAATTTTCTCTTTCCTCCATAACGGGCAGGCGAGGGTGAAAGTCAATGGACACCTCTCCTCTCCCTTCTCACTGCTCGCAGGCGTCCCTCAGGGCACCGTCCTCTCTCCTCTGCTGTTCACCTTGTTCTGTTGGGATATGCCCACAGACAAAAACCACGGCAAGCGAGTCACTCTCGCCCAATATGCAGACGACACGGCACTGTGGTTATAGGCGCAGCAGGTTGAAACGGCCGTGAAACATCTGCAGCGTGCCCCTTCGACCCTCGAGGGATGGTTCCAGATATGGCGCCTGCGGCCGAACCCACTGAAATCCGTTTTCAAGGTGTTTGCCGGGAGCCACGATACCCGTGAAACCGGCACATCACCTCCCTCCATCTCTCTGTGGAACAGAGCTATCCTTCCATCCAAATCCGTTACCTACCTAGGCGTTCATATAGACAAACACCTCTCTTTCAGACAACACACGGGTGCCGTAAGAGCAAGGTGCAGCCGCCGTGCCAACCTCCTGCGGGCCGTCAGGGCTACCGGCCACGGGGTATCCGAGGGCTGTGGGGTGCTTCTGTACAAGGCCTTCATCAGGCCTGTGCTGGAGTACGCCGCGCTCGCGGTGCTGCCTACGGGCAAGGGCATCGAGCGTTATGCGTCGTTTGAGCGCAGGGTCCTGCGACGGCTGCTCCTCCTCCCACATGACGCCCCCAGGGAATATATCTATGACCGTGCTGATGTCGAACCCATACTCCACAGGTTGTTCCGCACCCGCAGCAGAACAACGGCTCGCCTTGCGGACTACAACGTGGAGCTGCTCACCACCATCATGGGAGGCCTGCTACGTCGCCGGCCAGTGATAAAGCTGCAGTCGCCGGCACAGATCATCCTCACCATCTTCCCAAGATATTAACCTGAAATCACCTTACCTGCATACCACGTCCGGACAGAGCTGCCCACGCCCACGTGTCTGCTCCCGGACCCCGACCTGCCGCTCTTCCGTCCCCCTCGCCGAAGAACAAAGAAACGCGACGCAACAAGTGAAAGTGAAGTGCAGCGAAAAACTATTCGTGATTTTCCAGTGAACTTATAGCAAGAACTATTACTGTTACTACATTGTTAATTTTATCGTCTATATATTCTCTAATACTTTTGGTGTTCCTGTTATCTTTCTACCCACTAAATCTTCCATCTCTCTTCTCCGGTGGTCTGGCGGAGGTTTTACGGGTTTCCCTCCGCCCTTGGGTGAATGCCGGGCCAATACCGCTCCCGTTGAAAAGAAAAGAAAGGTTTTTCCGCCAACGCTACCATCTTTGTAGCCCGTCAATATTCATTTTTTTCCACCCCGAAGAGGAGTCTATCCTAAAACGGGGTTTCCGTATTGTTTTTGTTGTTTCCATATATTTTATATATCTCTTGTATACCGTTCTAATACGAAAAAAAAACCTATAAAACTGAAACTGAACTGCCCGTTAAAGTAGAGTAGGAGGTGGGAGTTCCTAGAGAAACGACCGCAGCGAGCGCATCCTCTGTCAACTCCGGTCCCCTCTGGAAGAATTCGAGACAACCATCGCCAAAAACGAACCAACAGAATGCCGCGTCAGCCCCGACGACCCAGGAACACCGCCCGAGCCCGGCGCCGCCAGGAGGCCCTGCCCGGTTCGACGCCGCCCTGCCGCTCCCGCAGCCTTCGCGGCCTCCGTCAACCCCGGAGACATCGCCGACGATCGAGGACTATTTGGCCTGGTTGGCTGCGGCCGCCCGCCACCCGTAGCCAGTGCCCCCTGACGCTGCCCACGCCGCGATAACAGCCCCGGCCCATGGAGTCGCCCGTGACGCCGTACGCGGACGTCCCCAATCTGCCCCGCCGGATTAACGACCCGCGGGTGACGCGGATGCTGTTCGTGTCGCCGGTTCGTCCGGCCGGCGCTGAGCCAAAGCCGCCGAAGACAGCTGCATCCGCCCGGAGGCTGTAGCCGCCACCGGGACCTTCCTCGCCCCTCAGGCATCTACACACGGTCTTCTCCCTGGGAGAAGGCCCCCTAATCCATCCATGTACCAGAGAGAATAAACGCCCTTCGGGGTATTCAACCTGAACGTCAGGGAGTTTTTTCTTTTTCCAGGATCACCAGCCCTTGCCTGGGCAAATGTTCACTCGCTCTCGCGTTTCGGGGCGGGTCGCTCAGCCAACCCCGGACGCAAGCGAACTGACTATGCATGCGAGTGATATGCTGCCTTCGAAGGATCCGATTAACTTTTTTGCAAAATTTTGGTATGTAGTGTTTGTATAGATACGTTAATCGATAACTCGACAACTGTATTTTCTCTAAGAAAAGGAAAAGCCTTCATTTTTATACGAAATCCCAATTTGGTGGAAATGTACATGAACCTATTAATAAAGGAACATCACCCAGTGACCTGATTACTAATCAACCAGTGCTAATCTGGCCGATGCGCCCTACCGGGCCGTACCGCCTACGCTTGATTAGCAGGCATCGCCATCTTTGCCTAGCCAGCATATATACGCGGGCGAGGCGTTATCGGGAGTCAATTGAGAATTAGCAAACGGTGGAGATTGGTGGCCAGCAGCAGCTACTACAAGCAGCTCCAGCTATGCCGCTATGGACGAGGGGAAGGAGTTCAAATTCACGTTGCTCGACGATCTGCACGACGCCCGGTGTGCCTGGGAGCAGGTCGGTAAGTCGACGATCAGGAATTGTTTCGCGGCTAAGTTCACCGAAGAGGAGACCCACACTGTGGCACCGGATGCGGAGCTGCTCGAGATCTGGGATTCTCTGCCTGCCGAGGAAAAATGCACGAGATCGGGGAGATAAAGCTGTTTGACTTTCTCGAAGCCGACGCGCGCTTCGCGATTGGCGGGTATTTCACGCTGGAGGAGATTGCGGAGATGCTGTGCAGTGCGGAGCCGGTGGAAAGCGAAGATGAAGAGATAACATTCGAGGAAATCGTTCCGTACGAGGAAGCCCTGCGCGCTTGGAGCAACGTCCGGAAGTTCACGCAACAGAGTAGCGGGAAGCCCGGTGTAATGCAAGCGTGCGATCGGCTAGACAATGAGATGCACGAGATTCGCCGAAACATGCGCCAGCCAACGATTTTTGAGAGCTTTGGACTGAAGGGTAACTGAAGAAAATAACACCGTTTTACAAACCTTCGCTACTATGCCACTTTCGCTCAGTCCCGACAGGTGGCATAGTAACGAGAGTTGACTGTGATGGTAAATCTAACAGTTTTCCACTTCATTTAAAGCTGAATAATTTGGCAAAGAAGACTGTAGATCCATTAGTTGCCCTACGCTTTAACCTAAAAAAGCTCTGCAGTGCTTGATAATCCCACCCGCTACACACCTGGCGGCCTCAAACGTGCAGTGAACACCAGAACGGTTCGGGGTTCGTACACGATTTACGGGGTTCGTACACGATTGACGGGATTCGTCGATCGCCGGTTGGTCGACGAAGACATTAAACGACTGCTTAATGCCTTCCACTTGGCAACAAACCAGAGGTCCACGATCAATCCGCGGGACAAAGCTGCAGATCGAGAGCGTAGCGACTAAAACCTCGAAGTCACTTCACCTAGGAGTTCAATTCCCTGAAGAAATGTAGAATCTTTTAACATGCGCGGTCCACATGGTTGTCGCCAACGTGAGCCACGACCCTCAGCCTCGAGTTATCCGTGCCCACCTGACCTACGGGACGCAGCTTCAATTCCTTGGAAAGGAACTGCAAGGCTCCATTTCGACGCTTCATTTCATTAATAGTCCAACAGCCCGTGTACTAAGAAACGCTCGCCCAATGGTTGCAGTATAATCGTCTCAAATCTGAGGTTGAACCTGACCACTCAGCATATGATGATTGCTCCATCCCTCGGACACATTCATCATCTTCAACGATCAACATTTCCAACGAACGTTAGTACTCATGCAGCAGTCAGGGGGTCTCTCGCAACCAGTCAAGAGGAAAACATTGGTCACGAACACCCACGTCCTGCTCACAACCGTGTCACCTAAGAATTTTCTACAGCAGCCCATTTCATGACGACTGGGAGACATCGAAACTAACCGAAGGCCAGATGACGTCTGATATCGGGTTAGATAAAAGCAGACCTGGAGGCAGTCAGATGTACACGCATCAAGCTAGTAGAAATACTACAAGTACACACTCCGATTGGACTACTATTTTAATTCATTAGCCTATCCGGGCTTGAGTCAACATCATTGTCAAATGAGCGGTGAGGATACGACCATTGAATTTCAACTGTTAAAATCGGCCAATAAAATCTTGAATGGGAAATCCTAGTGCGAGCGTCAAAGTGCTACTGCTTCACGGGCTTGAAAGGACTTCGACTGATTATATACCCGCAGGTCCTGAGCATTGATAAGAATACCACAGCAAGTCCGTGCTGCCTGTCATTACGTACACTGCGACGTTTTGATTGGGAGTGCTGAGGTCTATCTTTGCCCATTCATGTGGCACAGAATGTTGCCTTGATGTGCATCCTTGGAAGTTGCCGTAACCACCGTGTTTCCGAGATGCACTGCGCCGGGAAAATGAAACCGCCAGACGGGCTCCCAGGCGTCGCAGTGTTGCAGGGGTTGGTCACTCGCCCTCTGTAGCATCTAATGCTACATGTAACTTAAGTGAACAAAGGGAGCCAAACATCACTTGAACGGGTTGAACACTTGGCCCTATATGTTACAAGTGAGGAGGAGAAGAAATAGCAGCTGCAGAATTTGGTGGAATTGCATGACGGCTTGCTGCAGGAATTGAGCGATTTTATTAGAGTAAAGACTTATGTCAATAAGGCCATCCACAGTAAGGTGGCGAGTCTGACATCCAGTTGACATCGGATGGCGGAGCTCGGCGGAACAACAAAGGCTGTCGGACAGAAGGCTATAAGGTTGGTAGCAGGAGCACGTACCACTTCTACGCAGACGAAGGCTGTGGAACAGAAGGCTACAAGGTTGGTCACAGTTACATGTACCACATCTACGCCGACCCGGCGCGAAGAACAAGGTGCGCAGGAGAACAGCACAGGGACTATGGAGACAAAGGGATCTGAAAAAAGTCGGCGCGTAGTTACGGCAAAGAGCAGGAAAACTCAGCAGATGCCGCAGTCGGCGGATCAAGTGGAAAAATCAGCTACAGGAGTATCCGCAGCTTGTAGCACCGAAGGAAAGAGAAGGTGAATGGCAGGTACAGAGGAAGAAGGGGAGGCCTCAAAAGAAGGCCGAGCTAAAAAATGCAGCGGCCTACCAAAAAGCGTAGAAGTCATGCCGAATGCCCTCATTGTTGAGGCGAAAGCCGACATGAGCTACGCGGTTATGCTGTCACATTAAGAAATACCAGGCGCTGAATGATGTGAGCACCTCAGTGCATAGGATTCGCAGGACGAAGGGCGGCGGTTTGCTCTTTGTTCTTACGAAGGTGAGCACCAAAAAGGCGCCCGAACTGTATTCTGTCATGGAGAAGGCTCTAGGTGAGAATGCCACCAAGTGCAAGGTGCAAGAGCTTGAAGTTGAAATTAAAGACATGGACGAAGTCACGACTAAGAAAGAAGTTGTGGAGGCCATCCAGCGTGGCCTTGGCGAAGACAGCGGCATAACGCTGTCATCGATTAAGTTCCAGAGGTTCACGTATGACAGAACCCACACGTCGTAAGACTGACAGCACTGGTGGCCAAGAAGCTCTTGGGGCGTGAGCACATCCGCATTGGATGGACCTTTTGACGTATAAGAGAGATCGTGAGGCCCCTGAAGTGCTTAAAATTCTGGGGCTTTGGCCACCTGTCAAGGAACTGTAAAAGTGAAGTAGACAGGTTAAGGTGTTGCATCAAATGCGGCGAAGGTCACAAAATCGCGCAGTGCAAGGCGGATGCGCACTGTGCACTATGTGATGGCAAATGTGACAAGGAGCTTGCTAGCCATATAGCAGGCAGTAGTCGATGCCCGGTGTATTTGCGGGCACTCCAGGTGGCCGTTAAGCTCAGAAAATTAGGTTACTACACCTCAACCTCCAACATTATAGGGCAGCACAGGATCTGCAATGCAGACGGTGCGGGAGCTTAAGCCGGACCTGACCATCCTCTCGGAACCCTAAAGACATCTCGATACGCAACCTTGGGTGTTCGATGGAAGTTGGAAGGGGATGATCTGGTCCTGCGGGAGGTCTCCATTTCACGATACTGCCTGCCATACGGATCAGATTTTGTGAGAATAAAGGTCCAGCGTGTACATTTTTACAGCTGCTATGCACCACCCAGTTTGACTCTGGACAAGTTACCGTATTTCCTCACCATGCTTGTTTCAGATGCGAAGGAACGTTTCCAAGTAGCCATTGCCGGCGATTTCAACGCATGGGCGGTGGACTGCGGTAGCAGGACGAATGCGAGGGGGCAAGCCCTGCTTGAGGCTGATTCCGCACTAGATTTGGTCCTGCTCAGCACAGATAGCGAGCCTACCTTCGTCAAGGGAGAGTCCTCATTCATTTTGGACTTCACCTTTGTGAGTAGCAGTCTAGTGAGGGGAGACCGTTCCTCGTGGAACTGGATGCAGGACATTTACACCCAGTGATCATCAGGCCATACCGTGGGAGATAAATGAGGACACGCAGCGAGGGGCCAAACCACCTAATTGAGCTCGAGGTGCTTGAGGGCCAAGCTGTTCGCAGCTGATTTCTTTTGCGAGGCATTGGACACTCGTCCTGTTGACTATAGAGATGCGACGGAAAAAGTGGAGGTCATTCGAAAGGTAACTGAAGCATGTGATGTCACTATGCCGCAGAAGAAGAATAATGACCGTCGACCTCCGGTACACTGGTGGAGCGAAGGGATTACAAGTCTTTGAAGTAAGTGTCAGCGGGCCCGTAGACTAGCTCAACGGGCCCGAGGAGAGCCCACATTCTCCCTAATGGAGGACAAGTTCAAGGATGCTAGAAGGGAACTTATAAAAGTCCACCAAGGAAGCTAAAACCGAAAGTTGGAAACAGCTTCTCAGTAAGGTCGACAGTAACCAGTGGGGCAGGTCGTATAAGGTTGTCATGATTCGGCTGAAGAGCCAGCCCATGCCATCGCCTACCTGTCCAGAGCTGCTCCAGAGAACTCTATCAACTCTCTTCCCTGAACAGAAAGAGGAGAGTTATGGTATCGAGAAGGCAGACGAGGATATTCCAGCTATCACGGAAGAGATGCTCACTTCAACAAGGGTGAGAAACAACAAAGCTCCCGGCGTTGATGGAATCCCGAACGTGGCCTTGAAGACAGCTATCAAGGCTGCACTGGCAATGTTCCAAGAAATGTATAACACATGTCTCGAGGAAGGGACATTCCCGGATAAATGGAAATAGCAGAGATGTTCTGCAACCTAAAGGGAAAAAGCCTCCGAAAAACCATCCTATCGTCCACTCTGTGTTGGACACAGCTGGAAGTCTTCGAACAGATCATCTATAACAGGATCAAGGAGGTTGTGGATCCTTTGCTGGCAGAAACTATGGTTTCAGAAAATTGCGCTCTATGTTGGGTGCGATAAGCAAGTTGGTCAATATAGCAAAAAGAAGCAATGTCAGGAAAAAGATATACAAGAGGCTCCAAGCAGTACTGCTTGATCGCCACTCTCGATATCAAAAATGCCTTCAATTCGACAAAAGGGAAGTGTATCCTGGAGGCTCTAAAGGTGTTTAATGTCCCATGCTGTCTTAGGAGGATGGTGGCGAGTTACCTCCGTGACAGGTTTTTCGTGTACAACACGGAAGACGGACCGAACACGTATGGAGTGACTGGAGGGGTTCCTCAGGGCTCAGTACTGGGGCCACTCCTGTGGAACATCCTCCACAATTTGTTACTGCTGCAATAGGTGCACCTCGTGGCATTTGCAGATGACTTCATGGTGGTTACCTCTATTGCCTCTAAACTTGTGGAGCAAGTCATCACCATATTCGGGGAGGTTTTATTTGAGATCAAGAAATGGATGTCCTTTGTCGGACTGCAATTGGCAGAACATAAAAAGTGCTTTTTGTTTCCAACAGAAAACGGACTGAGAAAGTACACTCTATGCAGGTGATACCAAGATCACATCACAGCCGTTCATTTGGTATCTTGGTGTGACCCTGGACGCCAGGCTAAATTTCAAGGAGCAGGTGGGGCAAGTCACCGGCACAGCCTCTGTAGTGGCGACCACACTGCAACAGCTTATGCCGAATGTTGGCGGCCCCAAGCAGTAAAGAAGACAACTGCTGGCATCAGTTACTACCACAGTGCTCACCTATGGTATGCCCATATGGACTGATTCACAGCTGAGGAAGTGGTATCACAGGAAGGAAGCAGCGCCCTACGGGATTAGTGCCTTGTGGGTGGCAAGCGCTTTCCAGACAGTTCCCAAGGACACCATTAATGGTATGGTACCAGTGGAGCTCCTGGCAAAGGGGCAAGAAGTGGTATCAGGAGAATTCGGGTGAGGCCAGGAAAGAAGTGAGAGAAGACAGTGTTAAGGAGTGGCAGAGATTGTGGGACACGTCAACAAAGGGAAGATGGACTAATCTCAAACGTGGTGAAATGGGTAAACCCGTCCCACGGGGAGCTCAGCCATTATATCATGCAAGTGCTATCGGGTCATGGGTGTTTTCGGGCGTATATGCATAAATACAAACATGAGGATTCCCTGTACTGCCCAACATGCCCAGGAGTTGAGAAGAATGCTGAACACGTGATTTTTGAGTGCCCACAATTCAGTGCTTCACGTGACGCCCTTGTATTAACGGTATACACTCAACTGACACCAGAGAACCAGGCAGAGAACATGCTGTCATTGGAGGCAACCTGGAGCGTGATTTGAGGCTTCATTACTGCCATCATGAAGGAGCTGCGCCGAGCAGAGCACGCAAGGAGCACAACAATGGAAGCGGAAGTATAGGCATAGAGGAAAAGATACGGCTAACGGTCTTTCCCGCGAAGTAATAAGCCACCAGCAGTACCACGGGAGAAAATCAAGACCATAGGGGAAGAGATGAGGGGATTTAGTCAATGGGAGTCCAACACGAGGGACAGGAAACCTGAGGGTTTCCTGTCTGTCAGTACATAATGCATTTCCCCTGAACTCTTCTAAAAAAAACCACTCCCCAAACACTAAGGTTAGGTCTACTTAACCTTCACCACTTTCACGAATAAAATGCTTCGACCCTAGCTTGGTATTTGTTAGCTGCTGGAATAAGCAGTGTACCATTTTCGAGCTTGCTAACCTACAAGGAATCCTGAGGTTCTACTGCTGGGAGTACTTAACAAATGAAGACAAGATCCAACAGAATACGCCTATTTTCTGATGGCACTTCATTATTAAATACCGCTTTCCTTCAGCAGTTTCTCCACCAGACATTCTGGATGTCATTAGGCTGACAGTGCTTTCCTCCTCACAATTAGTGAACTCATGCCAATGCACACCTCTAATGTTCTCACCAAGATTAAGAAAACAATAGCAGCCAATTGACTAAGATTGGTCCCCACTCGCATGAAAATCAAAGCCAAAAATACCGTTCCCTGATGCACATCAGGTATTGAACACCCAACTGGGAGCCAGAGCACCCCATCTAGCATCACCCTTTAATCCTAACAGTTACCTAGGTAAACCAAACACCTGGCTAGGATGCAAGCCAGATGGTGTATTTACAGCTGATCACCAAGCCTCCAGAAACTACTCAGGTTGAAACTTGGAATGTTAGCAGGTCTCCACACTTTTCATTGCCTCCAACAAGCAGGGACAATGCAAAGTATTCTGCATGTCCCTATCCAGAGGGGTTACAAGTCAAAATTCTGTTATTTTTCATTGTATTTATGATTAGCATCTGCCAATTACTTTTGTTAGAATAAACTAAGAAAAAAACAGGATGACAAAGACTTTAGGAACAATAATTGGCCCTCTAATTGTCACACTAAACCACTCATCAGAGAACAAAGAGGTAGTGAATGTTCCCATACCCAGACATATTTTAAGGCATGGATCTGAACAGAACCAATGGTTTGTTTTCAGGGTTTTCTACCAGCCCTTTTAGTCGCCTCTTACGACAAGCAGGGTTACTGTGGGAGTATTCAACATCCCCCTACCCACAGGGGTTAGCAGAGCTCAACCAGGGTAAGTTCAAATTATTGGTTTGATAAAGGTAGCATGCAACCAAACACTTCCTTATTCGTCATGTCAGAAGGGTATGAGAATGTTCCGTTATTTTAGCCTTTTGACTCATCAAACCACTTTTTTTATCTCGTGTTATCTAAAATTTCAATTTTCTAAGAACATTTTAACACAAACAAATTTCTAGATTAAGTTTCACAAGACAAACATATCTTATTGTACATTTGAACCTGTATTACTGATTGCACTCATTTCAAAATCTCTACTCTAAGAAAGATAGTTGATAAATTTTTCACTAAATATTCCCATTCCATGCCATATTATACCACTATACCATCAACCATATTATCACCACCAGATAAGACTGGGTTTCCAGGTGCAATGCATCTACCAGTGAACTATTGCCATGGATTCTGATGCTGAGATTGATAAGTGTAAACTATAGAGAATAGGTCCCAGGAAATCATGACAAGCTAGTACTGGCTCTTTAGGTCTCAAGATACAAAAGACCACCTGATTTTAAAAAGGACAATGCGATTTCCAGTTAGCCAACACACCGGTTGATTACAAATACTCGGAAAATCAAGCGTTAAGTCATTACAATGGATAAAAACTTAACAAAACAATCATGTTTCAACTGAGATCCAGCACTTTTCCCTATTGCTTGTCAAATCCATCAGTCATTCTGGTCCACCCCTCAACCCATTTGGCATACTATCCTTCTTGCCACCTATAGTGATAGGTGGTGAGAAGTTCCCCAGGTCCACTCTGCATCCCTTCTGGAACCACCTACTTCCACTAGACTAACCCCATAATCGCATCAGTATTACTTGTCCCCTAAGTTGATTGATGAAATCAGCAACTGAGTTTCAGGTGAAACACACAAGGGATGCATCCCCTGTTAAGGGCTATCATACAGAAAATGTTTTTCCTGTTTTTCCCAGTGCTTGGGTTAATACCCATTGTTTTGACAAGGCTGAAAAGCACTACCAGAGGGTTAATAGCAATAACGTATTCATGTACTCTACTATGAGCATTCAAACAATGCTTCAAAAAGTCACCACAAAATAGGTTGTGGGTGGCATGAATATGCTATAGCATCGGGCAAGATTGATTTGATGATACATTCCTCAATTGGTATTCACCAGCATTGCTCCAGAAAATATCCAAACCAGCAGTATTAGATTTTACTCAAGGGTCCCATAAGCAAGTAGAAATGTCTTCAATTTAAGAAGTAGTATTTGAATCACATTTAAGATACATCAACAGCCATGATCATTGAGCACCTTCACTTCATAAAGGAAAAACAACAACCAACAGCAGCATACTAAGTAGAAATAAAAAAGTTAAATTTTATGATACATTTCAAGCACAAATTGCCTTTGAATTAGGAAGTAAAACCATTGGTATTCATAACTCAACATAATATCGCTCAAAGAGAATGTCATAGCTACAAAAATATTAACCTCACCAAATTTACTTAAATAAAATACATAAAACAATCAACTAGAGTATTACTTTATTTAAGATTTAATTTCTTGTTTCTACCCAATTTTTTGTTTATTCTTTTGAAATATTCAAGAGAATACGCAAAACTGGGCAGAGAAGAAATATTAGCAGGATTTCGAATAAAGAGCAGGGTATGTGAAGCAGGCATGAAGAATATAGCAGAAATATAAATTTTTTCCATTGAAAGCATAATAGTCTACTATCCACTGTTTTTTGCAACAAAAAGTGACAACACAAAAAAAGTAAATTAAAAGGTAATTTACATAGATAACTTGGACCAGAATCGATAATGCTTAAGTGTCAATTCATAGCCATAATACAACAGGGACAATTGATTGTAAATCAGTTTAAAGCACTTAAAATGGGAACTATTATTTGTTAATTTCAACACAAATTTTGGAGAGGTGTAATTAGCCCATGTTTTCTTAATACATCAATAAATGCCATTATAACATGTAGAGCTTGAAATGAATACAGCCAACATACTGATCCCATCTAATAGTAATACAGAATTAAAGTTTGGCTGTGTTGACATCTTACATCATGCTGCAATATCCACCCCTTACTAGGGAGTCAACTTAACTGGGTCTTTTTTGACGGAATCAGGTCCTCAAATGGAACCATCATCATTGAAGTCGTCATCTAACAAGTCAGTTGGACCTGGTTAATTAAAGGTCAATTAACCAAGGATTGTAGTTTTAAATTACAGACTTTCACATGAAACATTCACATTGACTTCAAAATTATATGTTAAACAATCTTAAAATGAACTTGACTTTTTCACTCTGAAGAGATTTGAAATTTCAATTCTATTCACGTCATTTTATAGAAGCCTCATTTTCAAACAATAAGAGTATCAATAAAGATATGTTTCCAATTAAAAATATTATTCATTTGAAAAATTTAGTTTTGAGATACCTTTAATAAGATCAGTAATAAAAACTCCTGTGCCAAATGAATAGATGATTGTGCTGATTAGTTCATTTTTTAATCAAATTTTTCTTTAAATTATAGTATCAAATGTAGCATAGCCCTAAAACGTTTTAAAATAAAGGATTTCTTTGTCACTCTACTAGAAATCAATTTCCTCAAAGTACTTTGCACACTAATTTCTTTGAGTAAAACCGATTTCACACAATGTCGGTCACTGAAAAAACCACAAAAATGAATCACAGTCAGTATACAAGCAATTGTATCAAAATGTCTTCATTCGCCATCAATAATCCACAGCATGCTGATTCCGGATTTCCCAAGACTGACTCCTCCAAGCATACCATGCTCTCTTGTTTTTATTAGATGAAGGAAGAGTAAAATGGTGTGAAATAAATTATTTCGCCCCTACAATGAAAGTAATCACAATATAAGTTAAAGAATTTAGAAGAATAGAAATGTATCATGACTCTATTAGAGTACTTTTTCCAGTTTTGTTTTTCAGCTCCACAACATACTATAGTTAACAGAACAGTTCTCTCCTGCTATAAAGAACCTAATAACAAAAATACAATCAACAACCAATTCAATTTCTAATCCAGCAGTTTTCCTCAGAGGTGAAATAATCAAAGTCACCATTAACTTGTTTTAGCATTAATCAATATGCCATTCTTCTATTTTTTTTTTTATGAATACTATTGATTACTTAATGATTAACAGTTGGGATGACTAGGCTCAACCTCTTAATCAAATAATTTACAGCCTACAGCAATCATCATAATCATTGATTTCATGGCCTTGACAGAATATTTGGAATGTGGTTTTGGCTGTAAGTCATTTTTCCATTACGGATGTGTTGGTCTTACGGAATCAGTGGCGAATTCCATAGCCAACAACTCGCAATTACTCTATCGATGTGAAAAGTGTTTGTTTGGTCCATGTGACGCAATTAAAAAAATTGAGTGTAAACAAGACGAAGTCCTACATATTGTGACAGATCTACAGGTCAAGCTCAAGGACTGTTTGAAATTAATAAATGACCAGTCAAAGGAAATCGCCATTCTAAAAACGAGTCCACTGAAAACGCATGAGAAACCGAGGGAAATACCGGGTGACGTCAAGATATCGATCACCAACTCATTGGAAAGTGAGCGATCGCAACTTCCCGTGAAAACTGTGAAAGAGAAGAAAAGTAACATGGAACGGTTTAATTATTCTCAAGTCGGAGCTACTGATAATAATACTAATAATAAAGAGCGTGCTCCTAAGGTGACGCTGCCGTACTCTTCCGTTGCTCGCAAAGGAAATGTACAGCCACCACCTGTGGAACCGCATACCACTGCATGCAACATGAGGAAAGAAGACGACGAGGGCTACACCATGGTCTCATATAAACGGAAACCTCGGCCAAAGCCAATTGTGGGGACGTCAAACTTGGACAGTGATTTAGTCGGGCTGCCGAAAATGGTCCACATACACGCTTGGCGATTCAAAGAAGACACGTCAATCGAAGCAGTTAAAAAGTATGTATCAAGTAAAATACCTGGCAAGTGCTTTGAGATCGAGCAGTTAAAGGTATCTAGAGGCACCTATACCTCTTTTCGTGTATCGGTCGGTGAAGACTTAAAAGATGTCGTGGAAAGTCCCGACTTTTGGCCGAAACATGTTTGTGTCAGTAGGTTTTTTTTTCTGAAGGCCCGCCTGACCTCCGCAAAGGGTTAGTCAAAGTTAGACAGCCATTAACAATCGCGCAAGTAAATATTCAGTGCCTTAGGAACAAAGTAAACCTGCTTGAAGTGGCTATGAACAAGTGTGAACCAGACTTTTTGTGTATTACAGAGCATTGGTTAAAATACGAAGAACTTAAGGTTATTTCACTCTCAAATTACTCCCTAGTGTCGTCATTCTGCCGGGCCACGTATAAAAATGGAGGTGTGGCCATTTTCGTGCATAGCAGAATAAAGGGGACTATTAACTCAGTTCACGTGCCTGTGAAGGAAGAAAAAACCTTTGAATGTGCAGTGTGTTTCCATGAAACTCCAGTGGGATTGCTTGTGCTCATCTCCATCTATAGATCACCAACTGGTGATTTTCATTCATTCATTAAAAAACTGGACCAACTCATTTGCTCCTTATATGCAAGCAACAGAATACTCGTGCTGAACGGCGATCTCAACTGTAATCTCTTAGTTGACTCCCCTCACAGATCAGAATTGTTGAATCTGTTCAAAACTTATGGCATGGAATGTTTTGACAATAATCCTATGAAATCCTTTGAAATGTGTTTCCCAGTAACACATCATAAAATATTTCATAGAACTAAATGTAAGCCATGGCTAACTGATGAGATCCGTTATTACTCAACTATCCTTAAAAAACTTGCTATCTCCAGTAAAAGTTCAAACAATCATGAACAAAGGTTACTCTATAAGGAATTTCAAAAGTATTACCGTAAACTGATTTCTACCACGAAAAGAACCTATAATGATAATAAGTTACTTAATTCCAATAACAAGTCCAAAACTGCATGGGAAATAATTAATGACTGTAGAGGTAAGAAAAATCCACAACTCACTCTCCCAAAACTTTGTAACCCTGAAAATAACACTGCCATTAGCTATTCATCTCTAGCTAATAAATTTAACAAATACTACGTATCAGCTCCTTGCCTAACTACTTCTCCAGCCAATGTGCTTTTAGCAAATGCACCATCGTCAATGTTTGCCAAGCCCTGTTCTGAAACCAATCTAAAAACTATTGTCTCCTCACTCAGAAACAAATCCAGTACTGGCCCAGATGAAATTCCTGGTAAAGTTGTTCATCATTGTTTTGAAGCCATAAAAGCACCCCTTTTATTTTTAATTAATGAATCTTTGATACAAGGGATTTTCCCATCCCAATTAAAAGAATCAAAAGTAGTGCCCATTTATAAAAACCATGGCTGTGTAAATGATTTGAATAACTACAGACCAATAGCCGTCCAAAATACATTTGCTAAAATATTCGAAAAAGCCATGTATATGCAAATAGCATCTTATCTCGAAAAAAACTTCCTACTTTCTAATTCTCAGCATGGATTTAGATCGGAAAGGTCTACCACAACTGCCATATGTCAGGCAATCGACAGCATACTTAATTCATTAGATGCTAAACGCAAAACTCTTGGAATGTTTTTTGACTTGTCAAAGGCTTTTGATAATGTAAACCACAATAGACTACTAATTAAACTCAATAGAATAGGAATTAGAGGAAGTCCTTTAAACTGGTTGAAGTCCTTTATTCATAATCGCACTCAAAAAGTAGTGTTATCAGTTGATGGGTCAAAATATTCATCCGAAGCATACCAAGTTAACAAAGGTGTTCCACAAGGCTCAACCCTTGGGCCACTCCTCTTTCTGATTTACATCAATGACCTACCTAACTGCTTACCAAATAATGATGGAATAATACCAGTGTTGTACGCTGACGACACTAATATAATAATATCAACACAAACATATCCCAGCCTTGTGGAAAAAGCTAAGTCTGTCACACTTGCTATAAACAAGTGGTGTACAGACAACCTTCTAGACTTAAATGTAAATAAAAGTAAAATAGTAAACTTTACACACAATAAGAACATATCAGATGATCTGCTGGTAAAAATCAATGACCTATCAATTGAGCGTGTGACAGAATGCAAATTTCTAGGTATTTCTCTATGTGCAAATATTTCTTGGGATACTCATGTAAAAGCCCTCCAACACAAGCTCAGTTCAACTTGCTACTTATTAAGACACCTGTATGAAACTACAAGTAAAACTGTACTACTCAATTTGTACTATGGGGAAATTTACTCAAATATAACCTACAGTATAATATTATGGGGATCAGCTGCTATTTCTCAAACCATCTTTAAAATGCAAAAGAAAGCTATTAGAATCATCGCCAGGAAACCTTACAATGCTCCATCAAGGCCTATTTTCCATGAATTAAATTTGCTACCTCTCCCATGCATCTACATTATGTTTTTAATTCTATATATAAAAAATAACATCGGCAACTATTCTCTTAACTCTGCCTATCATCATCATTACACCAGAGGCAGGAATGACTTCCATTATGGGAATATAAGAACTAAAGCATTGAAATTAGGACCCAATGAAATGGGCATCAGATTATTTAACAAACTACCCAAAAGTATCAAGGATACACAGGGAACTGCCGTATTCAGGCATAAACTAAAAAGATATCTACAACGCAATATGTTTTACTCGGTTGATGAATATCTCAACAATATTCCCGACCAGTAAGTTCATACTTTTAGTTTCTAGCAATGGTAATGGTCTGATTCATGTTTGTGATCAATGATTTTTCTGAATTTGATATTGTATGTGCATGTTACAGCCGATGTTCATGGGTTTGTACCAAACACTTATGTAACTATGAGCATCTATTCTTTTATGTATCTTAACTGAGCCTGTGTCTTTGCTCCTCATTGACGTGCCTTATATCATGTACATACTTCACCCACCTGGTATTTTTGTATTGTGATCTCTGGGCAAATAAAAAGTAATAATAATAATAATAATAATAATAATTCTACATTATCTTAATGATTAAGTGTTTATCATCAAACAATTTTTCAATTGAACAATTGCTTACCTTCCCTATATCCAAAACTTCTTCTGGAGTGACCAGCTGGAAGTGAGGAGGACACTGCCTGGCTTGATAGATGATCATATGCCCTCCACCCTCCTCTGCTCCCTTCCTCTTCCTTGCCAGCTCTTCGGGGATGCGAGCAAAGTGACGAATGGAGAATGGCCTTGACTCGGGACTTTCAAGAGGCAGAGGGATATATGTCGCCTGGGGACCGGGGGAGATGGCACCAGGGGAGGACGACTGTGAAGGTATTGAAGAAAGTACAGATGCAGGTGTCTTTAACGTCTCTTGGCTAAGGAAAACAGCAGAAGGGGGGAGTGAGGGCATCTGTGTGTCCAGGTAAGTGGCAAATAAATGGGCCAATATGAAGGCATCAGTCGGACACTGTGACACATCTGATGCTTGACGACCTCCAGACACTCCTTCACCAGCATTCTCTCCACTCCAATTGAATGAGCTCATGCAACCACCTTCGGCCAGCTCTGAGAGAAAAAAATGACAATAGAGATCATGTACCACCTTTACTCACACAATACTCAAAATATTTATCAAAATCTAAATTACTCATCAATTTGATGTATATTCAAAGCATTAGCTTTATTAAGCTGAAAATTATGAAAATATAAAGCTTCAAATGTTCACTCAAAAGCAGCACATTGTGTAGCAGTGAAAAAAACCATACCAAACCACTTTAAGCCTTCAGTAAAATACGGGAGACACAACATGAACATACAACTGATAAACTCGTACAACCCTTTTTAAATGGGTATGAAGAATCGAGAAGACTAGACTGCATCAGGGAGGATCCAACAGCAAAGACCAAAAAGGTCATTACAAACACCTACAAATGATGAACCAACCAAATCACAGTAATCAAATTATGGAATTCTTGAACCATTCTATATTAATGTTACATCAAAAAAGCAACATTCAAGCACAAAGATGCACCAAAACTTAAAATTCAGAAGTGTCACTGCTTCAAAAATAAAAACTGCTTATTGCTAAACAAGAAAAGCTGGAAAAGTTGGAAAGTGAATTACACACATCATCATTGTGATCTTGGGTTGTTCTGCAGTACGGCAAGTTCTCTTATAGTTGAACTCCAAGTAAAAATGTCCTCAGCCATTCTTTTCATTTCTTCATATTCCCACCTATCTTAATAATGTCAACGCCATACACTTCTTCCTCCCATGTCCTCACTTCCCTGCTATCATTCCCTCTAACACAGTCTCCAACAAGTATTCCTTCCTCATACAAAGCCCATTTTAACTAACCTTTCTTTTCTTGATTACCTTTACCAATTTTCTTTCCTCTCCAATCCTTTGTAGCACCTCTTCATTTTTTACTCTATCCTCCCATTCTCCTCCAGATCCATATTACGAAGACCTTTATTCTTTTCACTTCATCCTTCCACAAAATCCATGACTAAGCTCTGTAGAACATTACACACCAGGTGTAACATTTTACCAATCTTTTTCTCAGTTCCTTTTTCTAAGATCCACAGTGGTTTCTTCTTACATTTAATCCCCTTTGACCAAACCTATTCCTGATTTTTATTACACACATTATGTTGATACACATCAAACAGGAGCCAAATATATAATTTATGAAATGTTTCCTCATATCCTACATGGAATGCTGGAGATGTAATATTGCCATTTTGGTCTGGATGACCAGTGATAATATGGAATAATCTTGTTTTTTTGCAACATGTTATTGTTCTTTGTTGCACCGTTTGGAAGCATGTTGAATAAAATAAAGATAAACTTGAGAGATAACAATACAATGTCACTCTTTTCGTGGACACTGCCCCTCTCTCCCACACTTCCTTTATTACATATCCTAAACCCTTTCACACACCTGCAAGTCAATATTGTCCATTTCAAATGACTTATTTGACTCAAATTTGACTTTTAATTCATTCAAAATTTAGGTTCTTCACATACAATGCCAAACATTTATAATTGAATAGGTCCTCACTAGAGGAGAAATAATTCAGTCCTTCACCCACTTTTCTACTATAAACAAGGCGTGTTGAGGATAATATCAATTCCAAAATACACAGAAATAATTACATGTAATACTAAAGAAAAGCAAGTGAAATCATTAAGGGAAAATGATATTAAAAACGTCAATAATGTGTATTTCTGTATTTCTGCATTCATTTTTACTACTTTTAATCCTTCTATTTCATGCTCAATGATCCTGAAGAAGAGGCAAATAAAAAATACATACGATTCATGAAAACTGGTAAACTCACTTCGTATACGTGCCACCAGGTACTTCTGATTTGGGGTCACCTCCAAAAACGGGATAAGAAGAGATAAGTTAGGAGCAGCTGTGATTACATGAGGCACAAGAGCAGCACTCCGTAGCCTATCCAACCCAACATTGCCAATGCCTTGCTCTTCTGTTCCTCCTTCCTTGCTTCCAGCAACACCTCCAATGGAATTATTCCAGCCAAGGGCCTCATTTATGGAGTCAATTTCTTGCACAACACGCTCAACCACTGTTTGGGATAGCCACTGCAAAAAAAATATGCAAGGTAAATGGATCCCTTACTGGATATTTTTCAAGAATTATCTGGTATCAGAAAGCTACAGTTTGGGTTAAGTTATTGATACCCTGAGGCATCACCTGGAATTGAACAGATCCTTTCAGTCAGAGTGCCGACCAGGATTGATCTACCCACTCTACTACCATTTCCCCATTTATATTTTACACTTTCAGGCTTTACTTAGTAGAATTTTTTGATGTCCACATTAAAAGAGTTCGTAATTTTCCACAGACTTTATTCCACAGTACATTGTCTTGAAAGAGCAGAATGTTTTTGCCAAATGATATTAGTTCTTAATTTCTTCGCTCAAATAAGGCAAAATTGATGCATAATACTCTACATTTATTGTTTGTCCTTATTGCAAGCAATCAATGAGAATGATTCAGAGTGCTGTAAAAGCACCTAACCAGCCTTAGAACTAACCACACAATTGTTTATTCTCTACTCAAAGCAAATAAAGCACCCATCGGGCCGAGATTTTTTTCGCATCCAATTTTTTGTGCCACAATTAAAATACTACGCACCTTGAGATATGCCTGTACCAACAGCTATTTCACGAATTTTAATTTGTTAATCACTCAAAAACTCACTTTCACTGGACGTCTTAAACAATGGTCATCATTTGTGGATGTTTTGAAACATTTTAACTCATTTACTCCATTTTACACGGTCACAAACACTCAAACAGATGTGCCATGAACTTCATCCAACTCGGCTTTGATCTCTTATGGTGTTAAACTTTTTAAATAAAAGTGTTTAAACATGAATAATGTTAAAATAAAACTATAAATCCACATATATAAAAAGTCAGACCTGATGATGCTTCACCGCAGTGAAACATGGGTCGCATTAAAGTTTATTTTATGCTTGTGGATTTACAAAGTTTTATTTTGACATTATTCAACATGGAACAATTCCAAAAAACTATGCCTGAAACATTGAACTATGTGTTTAACATGTTTTAAAGTTATCTTAAATTTTGATAAAAGAAGTGTGCAGAAGTATTTTGCTTCAATCGATTATGAAAATGAAACTACATGATGAATATAGTGGAAACTTCAATGGCAGCAGGAAGAGTAAGACTTACTAAAAGCAAACTTTTGCCAATGCCATAAGCTTCAACTCTTGGATTTTCTAAGAAATTATTGAAGGACTAATGTACAGGGTTCGTCCGGAAAATAAGTGTACTGACTCCTGGGTTGGGCGCTCCAGGCGCACCCAGCACCGCTCTGACGGGCTGCGATTGGAGGGGGGTATGTTGGCAAGCGACGCTGAAAAAGGCAGTCGGCTCTGAGCTGTGGTGTAGTGAGGAGCTCTGTTAACGCGAACCTCCACGCTCGACCCACGTCACGGAACGCGATGCCGAAGTTTTTGGAGCAGCATTATTCCATCAAATTTGCGATAAAGCTTGGGAAATCATCTACCGAAACTGTTGGTATGATTAACCAGGTTTACGGGGAGTCAGCCATGACCAGAAACATGATCTTTCGGTGGCACAAGATGTTCGTGGAGGGCAGAGAAGAGGTCGACGACGAGTCTTCGAGAGGTTCCAGATGATGCCTTCGCGGGAGCGTTCCAGGAATGGGAACGCCGCTGGAACAAGTGTATCGACTCACAAGGGTCCTATTTTGAGGAATATTAGCTTAAGATATGTAAAAGTGTAATAAATTTTTTTTCCTGAGCTCAGTACACTTATTTTCCGGACAAACCCTGTATAATTAGATACTATAGGTAACTCATTCATGAAAAATTAGTCACATACTTTGGTTTCTTCATTCAATTAACAATAAAAAAATAATAAAACGGCAGTCTTCTTCGGAGTAAGTTGACTTTAAAAATAAGATTAGCATGGGCCCAAGATGCATTAATCTGAAACATGGTAAATTAACAAAACACCCAAAAAGTGACTGCATAGCCATTGGAACATTGATATCATTTCCCCAAAAAATAAATCATATCCTTGCCGTACCACTCTCAAATTCATGGTCCAACGTTCAAGATTAGCAACATTAACTCCAGCACATTGCCACGTATCGCTCCCATGAGAGAGGGATGATCCAGTGCCAGGTGAAGACGTTGATGGTGATGAAGATGACCCGGAGGAAAGGGGAGATGAGTGGGCCAGCCCTGTCCAGCTATCACTATCTCTTTTTTTGCTATCACCCCTACCTCTCCCTGGCATAATAGCTGAAATTGGAACAAAAAAATAAATCTTTATACAATTGGGATATATACAAAAGGAAATAATTTAATAATAATACTGGCATGGCCAAGATAGAACAAATTATTTAAATGCAGTTAACTCTCGACTATCCTTTTAGTGATGTAACCAGGCTACAGCTCTTCCCAGCCATATATTAATAAAATTAACATCATAAAGATAATTAAATGCTTAGAAACTCAATTAAATTTGTAAAAAATATAAGTTCTGAATGAAAAAGATCCACTATAATATTTATTTTAAGGCATTTTATGTTCATCTTTCCCATTCAATACAGGGAAATCAGCCAAACCTTCGGTGTTTTAAAATTTATCAATATAAAGTACAACAAACCAGAAACAAGAGGAGCCAGCTGATATGTGCATCTGTATAGGAATGATGATTGAGTTTGATTTCCATTCTGTGATAAAGTCATAGGTGAAATAGCAGGTGATGCTGGACTGAACGGTGATACACTGCTTGTATTAACTGGTGTCACTGAAACTCCAGGTGACTGCTGAATATCACTCATGAAACCTGAAAGTAAAATTACAAAGTATAAGTGGTTTGTATTGTGTTCTCACACTTTATGAGTATGCCTCGTTTCATAGAAACTTCCAAAAATATACATATGACTGTAAATTCAACCAGTTTCCATTAACCCTATCCAGCAGCACCCAGAGTGAACTGGTGCGACTGCATCTCTCAGTAAATATGGTGGTCAAGATTTATGAATGGTAATAAAAGGCAATGACTAGAAGATAAACAGAAAAAAGCTGGGTGAAGGGGACCACAACTTAAAAATCAATACTGCATTGTAAAAATCATATTCTTTTTACACTAAAAGTACTTCCTCAAAGAAAAATGACACCCCTTCTAGCCACTAGATAAATCTACCCCTTTTGCAATTCTATGAATCCATAATAGAGGTATCACAGTCTATCAGCATTTAGCAATAATTTTTTATATACTTCAATATAAGAAAAATGACACCAATTCTAGCCACTAGATAAATCTACCCCTTTTGCAATTCTATGAATCCATAATAGAGGGTTCACAGCCTATCAGCATTTAGCAATAATTTTTTCCATACTTTAATATTGCCAGGTAAATTAATAATAATATATGTAAATCAAATTTATGGGCCCTGAATTTACATAATCCTGGAATAAATGTAATATTTAAGAGACCAATGAGCAGCTCTCCATACAAATTAATGCAATCAAAAACTCAACCAATGTTCATGAAACTTGAATTTATGTAAAATCTCACCACCCCACAGATTTTGCAAAACAATTACGTCTCATTTTTCCCAGATGTCATTCATAACTGTAAATGTTTAGGCTGATGCTATGTATATTGGTTCTCTGAAATTAGTTTTTTCTAATTAACTGGTATTGAGAAGAGCATGTTAATCAATTTTTAAATGATCTTCATAATGTTGCAACTGGCATGGTAACCTGAACAGTGCAAAATGTTATGCTTTTGTTTTTCTGGTGGAGTCGGTTTTTTATTACTAAATAAAATCATCACTGTGAACTGATCTTAGTTGATAACTAATTTACTCTAACTTAGATTAACATTGCTCTAAAAATATTGAAAGAAATACAGATGATGAAAATAGAGTAAAAGATGGACATTTTGAATGAATTACAGTGAACTCTCGATTATCCATCAGTGGATTACCCAATTTGCAAATTTTCAATGCTATTCTCCTCCCAGAAACTAAAAATTTTAATAAAATTACAATCGAAAAGATAACTAAACTCTCTGAAAGTTCAGCATACTTTTTTAAAAAATAATAGTTTGAAAAACCTGGGATTTATTAATATTTTTTAATTTTACAAAATCATAAGTTGACAATAGTCTTGAAATCTAGTTTAATTCAAACATTTCTTTAATATCCATACTGTGCCATTATCGATTACCTCACATTCTTAGCCCCGACAATTACATATTCTCCTTTTAGGCAAGCAAATAGATAAGGTCTACTAGGCAAAAAATAAGTCATTAACTAACTACACTGCATTATTTTAATTGGCATCATACAACTAATAAGAATCCATAACAGCGATCCTTTCTCAAAACTCGCCCTTTGACATTCACTTTTTTTTCCATGGCTACGAGATTGGGTTATCTTTCAGATGAAAATACATTCTCCTTTTCACTTCATGATAGCTCTGCTTTTTTCAAAAACTATAACTCCATCTTTTTAAAAATTGCTGAAAAATGGAAAAATATTTACCTCCTATTGCTGAATAAATGCAAATTAATAACAGGGACTGAAAAAGGAGTCTCTCCATATATGTATCAGTTTTTTCTCGACAAAACTGAACATTGAATGGAACAGTCAACCTGCAGAACTATTCAAGTCCTTCCCAACCAATGTAAATAGATTTTTTTTAAATTATAACTGCATGCATGTGAAATTTTATGAATAAATATAATATATGTAAATTTCAAGTAAAATTTTAAGCATAACTGTACATTGATGTACGAGGGTCATCCGGAAAGTAGTACCCGTTCGTGCCGCATGAAGTGCTGACGACGCGAGTAGCCGCTGGACGAGGTCAGATAGCTTCAGTGGCTTGTCTGCCTTCTCTGAGCCAAGTTGCGTGACGCTAGCATTGCCTGTGTTGTTTCTGTGATTGTTTACAATGTTTAAAAAAATTGAGAACGCCGCCAGTTGTGAAGTGAGGGCAGTGATTAAATTCCTCAATGCAAGAAACGTTCGCCCATGTGATATTCATCGCCAATTAAAGGAGGTGTATGGAGACAATGTAATGGACGAGTCGTCTGTTCGGCGGTGGTGTCGCAACTTCAACATGGGGAGGGGGAACACACACGACGATGAGCGTTCGGAGAGACCGTCTGTCATTACAGACCAACTGGTGAGCTCAGTTGACGAATTCGTGAGGAACGATCGGCGCGTCACAATTGATGACATCTGTGAGCATTTTCCCAATGTTTCTCGAACAATTGTTCATGAAATTGTTAAACACCATCTGCATTATGCAAAAATTTGTGCAAGATGGGTCCCTCGCCTATCTCAATGAGCTGGCGGCGAAGGACTATGCAGCAGGAATACAGAAACTTGTCACACGTTATGACAAATGCCTTAATTTGCTTGGAGATTATGTTGAGAAGTAGTTTAAAGTATCCTCTTTCAAATAAAATTTTTTATGTTTGTTAATATTTACTTTTGTGTCTTTATTTCACGAACGGGTACTACTTTCCGGATGACCCTCGTATGTTACCACCTGGAAAACCACCAAATTTTAACACTTTCTTAAAAATATATAAATTAATATCACAACCATTTTTCCTGTTTGTTTCATTTATCTGTGTTTTACAATTATCCATGTTTCATTGAGCATCCATTAGCACAGAAAACCCAGATTTTGCCATACATGTGAATACATGAATCTTATGATGCATAGGAAATCCTCCTAAATGAGGAACCTCACTTCAAAACGTTTTCAGCATTAGGTCTTTTTACTTCATTGAATCACATTGAATAAATAAATAACTGTTAATTATACTAAAATATATTAAATGTCTGTATGATATTTCAATTATAAAGCTTGAAAATACACTTTTTAAGTACTTATCCCTCCAAAACTCTTTTTCAAACAAAATTTATCACTCATTCCTTCAAAAACATTTGAGATTTCACAGGAATTATTGATAATTTGTTGGCATAATAACTCCATAATTTGCATACATTAATCTCGTAATGTAAAAATAATACAATACAAAAACATGCATGCACTCACATAAGTTTCATAAAATAATGACTAACTTGGTTCAAAGGATGTCTTTGGATTTGAATTCATTCTTCCCATCTCACTCGAAGTGAACAGTGATGACGAGTAAGCATGGCTTGGGCTATGACTAGTCAGAGGACTGGCCATAAAAGATGATGATAGAGGATATGGAGACAGGGATGGCAGCGTACTACTTGGTGAATATGGAGATGATCCCACAGCTGAACTGAGTTTAGGCATTGCAGGACTTGACTGATGAAATACCCATGAAGGACTGGACATGGAATAATTTGGACTAGAGAGGATGCTAGCACTACCTAAAACAAAAGTCATGAAGAAAATCATTAGATAATCTAATGGCATGTATAACTACACTTTTATGAATAAGGCAAACTCTTAGGCTACTCACAATATGCATTGTGAATGAGCATAACAAGATCATTCTGCCCTTCAAAAAAAATTGCAGCTATTCAATCATGGAAACATTTATTATTCACCTCTAACTTCAATGATGCTACTGGAATCAAATGTACTAGAAATCACGAATCAAATTTTGAATCGCATAAAATTCACAAAACAGTAAAGAAAGTCATGAAATGAGCAACTTTAACCAGGCTCATTTTGTTTCACATATGCCCAATGGAGGGCCACTGAAGAGCTCTTACATCGGAAATCAAGCATCCATCCTGTAAAAACATTTCTCAAAATGCTTATTGTCCATAGCAAGGGTTGCATTTCCTCTGGCATTAATTCACATATTGGTAGCGACTAATGTACAAAAATGACAAGGAAAAGCAACAATAATTACCCTTTGATGCTGGCAGTCATGACAAAAAACAAGATGTTTCTACGGCACAGATAATTGGCATAATAAGGAGAAAAAGGTCAAAGAGTGCAAAATTCCAGAAATTGACAATTAGATAACATTAATTGAAAATGATGTCGCTAAAAGTGACATGTTTTGAGCCCTAAATATGGAGTATGACTTTGATACATTCAGGGTAAAGGAAACAATTCCTGTCCCTATGCCATGCTAGCATCTGTACAAGTTCTAATAAGCTCCTAAATATTACATGAGTAGCTTGTATTCAGCAAGGAGTACCCTATGGTATTACAAAACTACGAACCCTGGTGACTTCAATTAGTAACTAAATACTCTCTTCAGAAGGCTATAACAACACCAAACATAATTTAAGTATTTATGCCAACTTGCTTGCCATGCATCCTGCAAAAAATATTTTTACAACATTAAATCAAAACACATGTAATCTCATGAAAAAATACGAAGAATCTTCCTAGATAAAACACCAAGATCAATACCTAAACAATGTAGTTTTATACAGCACCTTACTAAATTAGCATCTGGAATTTCAGTAAACTATTAAAATAATTTCAACTTATTGTTAAGTGAACAACAACATTCACCTTAATTTTTTTTATTTTCTACGCCAATGTTTAATCTCCAGGAAGACTTGATATTCCTGGACTTTTCCAAGATTTTTTCAAGCCAAAAAATACTCTTCACTAGATAGGTGATCCAACCATTCATTAAATTTAGGTATGCACAAACATACCCAGAGACAATTAAATCAAGAGGAGACTTTTAAAATCTGGATTGGCAAGATTTTGCATGGTTTACAGAACTGGCAAGTGTTTGTAGTGTGACCATTTACCCATTTACTATTATACAATTAAATTTCATTAGTTACCAATTAAAAATGCCTGAAGTAGAGTAGCGATGCTAATCCCTGTATTCAATGATGAGGGATGCAAGGTGCCCCAATGAATCTGAATTTTGTCCAAAGTTATTAAGTTCAATTTTTTGCATTTTTCCAAGGCAATGTTTTGCACTAATGTAGTTGATTTTGTATTGAATTACCCAAAGTAAATGCAAATTTCACTGTCACTGTCAGCTGCTAGTCACATTATGACATGTTCATTAAGGAGAAACTAATGAAACCCAGTAATATTTCTTCTGCCCGAGGGTGATGATTGAAATCGGCCTCAATAATTGGAGGAAGTTTGACTAATGTGACAAGCTTTGTGCAAGCCTCCACTCCCACACCCCGGCTTGACTTATCTGCCAGAGTAGTTGTTCTGTGTATTACACACAACACTGTAGTGAGTAATGGAGTTGAGTTCAATCATCCACTGAGCGACTGAATATTATCCAAAAATGTGCAGGAGTGGAAAGGAAACTCACCTTAACCTCATCAGCCTAAATATCATTTATCCAGGTTTTTACCCAATAATACTAAAATTCCCCAATATTTTGAAGAGTATTTTGTTTTTCAGCAAAGCAAAATACTCTTTCCAAGTTTTCCACTGGACGCCCTGTAATAATGAGATATGGCTAATAATCAGAGCCTAGTCTCCACACTTATGGCTTCAATGCTTTTGACAATAAATATGTTCTGATTTTAATTTTTTTAAAACAAAAAATCTTACTGTTGCCTATTGCTGATGAGTTAAGAGAAGATGGACTGCAGAGAGAAGTATTTGTAGATACATTAGATGATGCAGAGGGAGATGAAAACAGCTTCTTTGGTGTGTGACGAACAGGCGAAGGAGATCTCTGTTTTTCTGGAGAGCATCCACTTTTAGGTGTCATTGATTCAGGTGACCCTTTGAAATGAGGATCTGTTAAAATGAATGTGAAATGTGAATATACAAACTACACATTTAAACTACCAGCACACTTAATTGAGAGAAAATATTCAATTTTTATGAATTAAAAAACATTTAGCATTAACATAAATACAACACTGACATGACTTAATTACAATTTATTGTTAAAAAGCTAATAGGTGTTAATTACAAATTTTACTGCTACTAGAAGAAGGCTGACATAGAAAAACCATTAACCTTTCATTACTCTGTCAAATTCAATGAAAAAAAAACAAATTTTTCGCTTAATCAAATTTTAAGTGGTTTAAAGGTGCTTCAAACTGTAGTATAGCTGAACTTTTTAAGGGTGGTTTATTTGAAAACTAGTGTTAACCATGCAGATAGACACATAGGAAATGGCATCAGGCCATGGCTTGAATAATGATCCAAAAAGGCTAGATTACCAGTAAATGTCTTTGGCACACTAGTTTTCGGTATTCATTATTTTTAATAACTATTATTTTACTAAGAAATAATGGTATATATTGGATAATTAAAAAATAGGAAAGAGCTGGCAAAACATTAATACAATTTGATAATGAACATTTGCAACGCCACCTCAATGAAAAGAATTGCTTTTGGAATTGGCATGAAGATTGCATTACATTGTAATCAACTTTTAAAATAAAAGTTCATGGGCAAGTGTTGCACTAGTATAATTTGTTGCACAGGAAGCTATTAGTGGTAATTCACTAGTATTTTATGGAGTACTTATATTAAAATAGATCTTCCACTGACCCCCCTCCTTCCCTACTTTCTGCCTACTTATGAATTTATTACAGCCCATTACATAATTAAGTAACCTTCAAGAAATATAATTCATTCGAATCAAGAAGTCAGACACATTCAAGAAATACACACACACCAATAAGAAAATTTTTTAGAAATTATTTATAGAGCTATCATTAATATATGTTAAGACTCTTTATGAGAGAAACTAACACAGCTGTAACAACAGAAGAAATCATGATCAACATGAAAAGCTACTAAATTAAAAGTCAACATTTCAGTACAAATTTAGTTTGTAAAGTCTACGCAAAATCAGGGAGATGGCATCAATGGTGCATATCGAAGTTATTTCCAGTTAGTATGAACACACACCCTGTTTTAGTTAGATCCATCTATTGTTCTTTTATTTAGCATTCAGTTGAATTGAGCAAATTGAGTGATTTCCAAAAAATGGAAAGAGGTAATGTGCTGATCAAACATTATTATTTTATGAAAGGCAGATCACCTCAGAAGAGTTTTAGAGAAACTTGATAAGTTCAACCTACACCTTCAATTAGAATGTTTTAGGAATGGTTTCAACATTTTCAATGTGGCCACATGAGCAAAATTAGCACTGCACATTTTGGATACTCTGATGAGGTCACTACTTCAGGAATCATTTATAAAATTCATGATGTGGAGACGAATGATAGAAGCGCAGGTGAATGGGATTGCTAATGCAGCAGGTATTTCAAGTGAATAAGTCCATGATATTTTGATCATCATTCAAAATTGAGAACGCTATCTACAAGCTTGGTTCCAAGATCGGTCAAAGTTTAACAAAAATGAAATCATGCGACATGTTCCAAGGAGAGTTCGTAGCTGTTTCAGAAAAATCTACCAGACTTTAGGCATCATTTCTACATCTACAGCAATACCCTGCAAGCCACCAAAATGGTGTGTGGCAGGGGGTAATTTAGTCACAGTGGGCAAAACATGGACCCACAACAGCTGACCTGAAACCAAGGAACAGTCCAAGCAATAGGCTGACAGTATAGAGTCTGCACCAAAGAAGGCAAAGATGACATTGTAACCTTCAGTAGTCAAGGTTCAAACTGTTTTTTTGGATTCTTAAGGAATAAAGGAATAATCTTCAGTAGGTATTTGTAAAAGATTCAACCTATTACAGGTGCATACTATGCATCATAATTAAAACATCTGAAAACAAAGATGCAAGAAATACATCCATACTTGACTCACAAAAAAATTCCTTTACATCATGGCAATGGATCAGCGAACTCATCAGCTATTTTGACTCCACAATTGACGGAGTTATGATTCCAACTCATTCCACATTCCCTCTACTCTCCAGATTTGGCTACTTAGGACAATTGCCATTTCTTCAATGAATATAATTGGCAAGTTGTAAATTCTAAACAACATTTGTTCAATACTTTGATGCTAATTTCTAATGAGTTTTAAGTATACAACATTCAAAGTGACTGACTTTCTTGGGATTAATATTGATAACTTTGCACCACAATGTAATAAAATCAGCAAACAAGGAAGGTTGTTAAATTACAGATCACATAGAAGTACACACTCATTACTAAATATTGAGACTTTTTCAAGGATGTTCATCTGTTATCACAAATATACATTAGTTCCCCCAAAGTTAATACATAGGTAGTTGAATCTATTGTCTTTTGCTCGGAATTCTGAAAAATGTACTTCCAGTTCTTAGTACATGAATTTTACCCACACTGAAAGACCCACATATTTGCAACCCACTAGCTTTTTTTGATTGCAGTCTCCCTCATGGGTTTTATTAATCAATTTACACCTTTCTCAATTAAGTACAGACTTCTTTTCATAAAAACTAATGCAAGATGGAAAAAAGATCTTATTCAAATATCTTCCATACAAGAAAATATTTAAAAAGATTATTTTAATTGGATGCAATTCCTTATGGGGAAATTGCTGGGACTAGCATTGCATTCATTTACATGCCTTACAAATTGATTATTGAATCTATGCTGATACAATAAACAAAAAAGATGGGAGCATTTTCAGTTAAATACGATGGCTGTCAAAAAAGTAACACGTTTCAGCCTAGTGTGGCAGTGAGTAGGGCTAGAGCCACCATTTTGGAGTCTAAATGTCCCTACACTCAGTAAGCATCCTACTTTGATAACTTGAAGACTGTGGTTCCTTTACTTTGCTCACTGCAAACTGTTAAAATGTGCGGGGCAATAGAAAATCCTGTGAGATGTGAAGAGCTATCTTGGGTTTCTACTGGCAAAAGAAACCATAAGCCAGTTGAAATCCATAGGCAACTTTGTGTAATAAACGGAGACAGATTAATGAGTGAAGGTGGAGTGAGACAGTGGTGCATTCAGTTTAAAAATGGCTGCACCAATGTTCACGATGCGAACCGCAGCAGTCAGCCTGCCTTGTGACAGATGAATCGACAAATGGCCAGTTCATAGACATCACGGACATTTGGCCATTCACTCTTGAACTAACAATGCCACTGCCGCACAACACTGCCACTCATTACTTTGTTGGTGCACGGCACAAAATTCCTGATGAATGTCAGCAGATTTGGAGTTTATTGCCAGTAAAAACCTTATCACTAATAGATTTTTACATTTTGCAGGATTTCCAATTTTATTGCTCATTTTGACTCACTACTGTAAACAAATAACAAGGGAGTGGTCTTCCAAACACTGAAGCCTGAGATATACCGTCCTAGTGTGTGTGTCAATACAGCAAACATTTGGCTCCCACATTACTTCACTTGCTACACTCAAACATAAGTTACTTAGTGGACAGCCCTCGTATCTTTCACTTGAAGTGGAATGAAGGAATATTCTTAAAACTGCATCATTATAAATTGAATAAGATAGAATTTTTATAACTCAGGAAGTGACAGACAAACTTCCTTAAATTACATATGTTAAACCAACAACATTACTATTATGCTTCACCATACCAACAAAAAATATTTGTTTTAGATTTCTAAAAATGATTCAATGATATTCTCATTCTTACCTGCATATGTACTACCCAAATCCTCTGCTCCCATCATTGTGATATGACCAACTCCACACCGCACTATCACAGTGCAGGTCCAAATTAACCCTTATCTAAAAAAGTGGTTTGTGCACCACACTATGGTATGGTTTATGGTACATGTATTTGAATGAGTGTTGGATGAAGGGATTTTTGCATGAGTGTGTGCGCTACTGTGGGTGTAGTTTTCCACGTTGTTGATTTTGCAAGTGGTATTGTTCCTATTAATGGGTGGTGACCTAACATCCTCCACCACACACCCTTGCAGGGCATTATGTTGATGCAGATGTATTTAGAGTAATCCCAAACCCAAAACAATTTCAAGAATGACACAGCATTGGAAAAACTAACCAAATAACATGCAGAAAAAATAATGGGAATGCACTGATGGTTCAGAAATTACGGCAAAAGATATTGAGCCAGAACTATCAAACTAGCAAAAAATAAAGCTATTTACAAGGCCCTATACCCTATGAACCATAAAAAAATGGAATAAAATAAAATTCAATAATATTAAAACTGGAAAAAGACAACATCAAAGCCCAGAATGTCTTGCAGTTACTAGATATATAAGATTCTTACAAGTCATAATGAGGAACCTCAAAATATTAAAACACTCACCTAGTTTGCTCACCCCCATTAGTCGCCTCTGTTGAGGGGTTAGAATGACAGGTTTAAGGCACCAGTTGACATACACATAACGAGTTATGTGAAAGGCTGTGCTCAATGCTAAAATTACAGCAAGAGCTACTTCTCCATAATAAACAGCTAGACTGTATGCTGGACATTTGTACAATCTGTCAAAATAAACAATTAAATCTTGTTCATTTTTTATGAATTGATGTGTCTAGTTAAATCATTTTATTGAAACCAACAGCAGCATGAGAGATGAGTACTTTGAAGGGGACAAAATAGATGCAGACTAAATTATGCAAAATAAAGTTTTTATGGCCTCAGTTCACATATTTATTGGTCAGAGTAGTATATAATCACCCAAAGTAGGTAATAGTGGGTAATCTTGAAAGGAAACACTCAATAATGATGAGGGATGGGAACGTAAATAGAGGAAAATAGATTTTGGCTTAGAACTTTTTCTTTAGTTCCTGAGAAAATGAGAGGATGCAAACTAAATCACTTTAAGTACTAAGATAATTTCTAGGGTTCCTAAAAATCTAAGGGGTACCTATTTGCCTGTTCAAATGAAATCAAAGAAACTAGTTGTAGCCCAAGATGTCAGGTTAAGAGAACAATGCTTCACTGCATGCACTAGGGACAGGCAAATTTGAACTGAACACCCATCATAACACACCGTCTGGTAGAAGCTAGCATTTTACCTATCGATACTGACATTGCTATGACAGGAGAATTGCATACTGACAACTCAGGCACATGCAGTTGTTGGGTTATGTCAATGTTTGTGCACGGACTGGTTGTTGTTGCAGGTGCTCGGTTTCCTTTGGACCGCCCCGCATAAAATTGGTGGAGCAAAGAAATATGAATTGGATGACATTACTTATGTGCCTATAAATTTAAACGATTTTTCACGGTGATAACTGTCTATCAATGATTGCAGCGTGCATCAATTTTATATCAACTATGTAAAATATATAATAACTAATTGTACATATATCTATACAAATGGCATGGAAATGGGAGACCCATTGAACCAAGGGAGGAGGTATCATATTGGACCAAGAAAATTATATGAAAGAATTGCTAAAGACTTAGGCATGCTAGAGACTAAGGGGGTAAAGTACATTGCCAGGAATGAACATAGATCAGATTGGTGATTAATGTGAGGGAAATCTCTTATGATGAAAGGGTAAACAGAAAGGTAGTTGGAATGTCTTTTGCATTTGGCAAGGACTCATCCGATGCCTTTCGTTCTGGGCATACCTGGTTAGTATAAGTTGAAGGCAATCACTGGCAGAATTTGGAATATGAAATGCTAATGCAAACTTTCAACAAGTCACTAATAATATATGAGGGAGAGAGGAGAAACATTCAAGTGATAGCAGATACTGGTGGGGATTGGGATGGTGCAGTGGCTAATGCCCAGGCTTACCACCAAGAGGGCCCAGGTTCAAATCATGGAAACTACAAACATTTTTCAGCGATATCCTGATCCCTACTTGAGGTGTTCTGTGGAAAGCACTTTGAGTGAGTACGACATCCATCGGATGGGACGTTGAACTGCGGACCCCTTGGTGCCTTTCGACATGAGTTAGCTAATGCCGATGGTAGGTTTCTTCCCGCCCTACCTTTCCCAACCATCCCTAATGGCACAAATGACCTCAGCGGTCACCTCCTGTAAAATAACTTTAAGGTGCTGGTGGGGCAAATGAGAGCAACTCTTTGGGGAATATTGTAGCCAGGCATTCATTAAATTGAAGTTTATAAACAAAGCTTCAAAAGAATGGTAAACAACAAACTTAATGGCCAAAATAACTTTCATACGAACTTCAATGCAACAATCATACGAACTTGTTTAGATATTGATTACAATCATCTCATGCCCAAATCGGTAAAATGTTTTCATTTCCTCATTTTCATTTTGTATTTATACATGAAAGAGATGCTTTCCTAATGACATCTGTAAATATTGGAAATTTAACTTCAACATTAGAGTCCAGTGATTCTTTGAGTTGGTGTTGAGGGTCAAATATTCTTCAGGGTAGCAGTTTTTTTAAAACTATCCCAATATTTCACAATGCGAGAGATATGCTTGATGGCAGCATTGTACCTACTACAATTAGTTAAAATAAAAATCCTCAAACTGGAGTAACACTTTTAGGTTTATATCCCTGAAATATTTTAAGTCTTTAATAGTGCCAGAATTTAATGACAATTTTTATGGTTTACAAAGTGATCTCTGTGACCAACAGTCTGAATAGAAGTTAGCGATTTAGAAGTGTGCAATTATATTTACTTAAAGGAAAAATTGGCAGAGAGAGCAGTTTTCAGCACCTTATGATTATATTGAGCGTAATTCAGCAAACCAGACATTGAGTGGCAAAGCTTGTTTCCCACAGAGCAGCAGTGGAATATGAGACAAGCCCTACTTAACAAAACAATGCCTGGGATCTGGTAAGAAAACCTGATCGAAACAAACGCGTTTGAACTAAATATAATGTTGAAGGAATTGTAAATTAGTTGAAAACAAACCTTAGAATAAACGTATGGTGTTACGGCATCGACTGTTTTGATAGTGTTCACCAGGGACAAGACTTGATAACCCTGAGAATATTTGTTAAAAATTCGTAATTGAAGACTTGCATGCCCATCTGCTGGAATTACTTTAATTATGTTGAAATACTAATTTTCACCTATGTCATTCCATCTCACGTCTTCTTTATTCCTTAATTTTCACCCAAAAATCAAATCGGTACTACATTTATAACACCACACACAACTTCGTAATTATCATTAGAATAGTTCCTAAGTATTTACATATCACTTTCAGTAATCGAATATATACACACTTACTACTAGCATCTTTAATAAACCAACCATCACCGTCATATTTTTCCGGCAGTTAAGTCATAGTAGTTATCAGAACTCTAAACCTTCGATTGCAGACAGCTTAAGAGGGGACTTTAAGAAGGGACCATTTGGTCTCAATTTCGCCCAAATAAAGACCACTATCTATCTAAGAGGGGGAGGTTCGGTGCAATTAATTCGGGGCGTCAGAAGGCCCGAGCCACCAAGACCCGACAATATAACTACTAATTCCACAACTCTACATTAAGTTACATTGAAAGTTAAAAGAACATTTTTTAGTAAAAAATCATAATGAATTTAATTACTGTGATTTTGTGCTTCGAAATAATTTTGTTTGAAAAAATAAAGAAAGTACTTACATGTCATACAACACCACCGAAAGAAAGGAGATGTTTACTGCTCCCCATACAAGGCTTTGGTTAGCTTTTTTCACAGCTGAGATCATATCCAAGGTTTCTTCCACAACAGCAGACCTCGAAACACATCTTGGTGATCGGCTGCTGAAAATAATTCAAAACTTAAGATATTTTTAATATATTTTGTTTAATTTAAATTTTACGTTTATTTCTACCCAATTAAACATGCAGAAACCCGGTTTCCCATTGACTGACCCATTCCCGCTTGAATCATGCGGAGTATCACTGTTATCAGAATAATCGCGCAAGCACAATAGTTACTCCATCGGAAACAAAATGTTTCGGCGTATTTCCACTAGCATGACTTTGCCGAGTAAAATTTTAACGAATAAGAACAAGAATATATATGAGTTCTGTCAAATCACAATCAACTACTGTCTTCATGCCACTATTTCATTACCTCATGGTCCTCACGAAATTTGGGTTAGCACTAAACTTTCAACCACTGGATTTAAAATACGATGAAGATACGAGAATACAATTCGTCGTTTACATACTTAATAAACCATAATTTAACCAAAATCTACTCCATACTGTCATGAACATTTTAACGACCAAATTGACGACGCCGTTTCCGCGCTTTTCCCTATAAAACAAATGAAGCTACATAATGTGTCAAATCGAATCCGAAAAGTTGAGTGTTGAATTTCGTGTACTGCTTTGTAGACTGCCCATATGCCGCATGATTCAATGTACTGAATCCAGTCAATTGGATCGCCTCACCTGAACGACTCGTTCACTTGAGTGATTCCTTTGAGTCCCTCAATTCTCCGAGTCATTTCGGAACCATGGGAAGACATCTCTATAGTCAGCAATCCCAATCGCCAAACGTTATCTAAAGACTCGTTGATCTAATTCCTAATGACTGCGGTCGTCACATTCACTTGAGTGACTCATTCAATTGAACGATTCATGACTGATCGTCTCAAGTCTGTCGGTGGTTATTAAATTCGCGTTTTGTATGCTCAGTTTCTAATTGGAGTGATCAGAATAGTTTATGCCAATCATGAGTGACATCTTTCCCTCCCGTGATTTTTCACGGAAACCAAACATTTATCTTCAGTTAATCTCATGGTATAAATTGTCCATGGGTTTGCATTTGTGTTAGCGATGCGACACAATATCGTCTCTATGATTACATTTTGGATATTCGTTAATGGTCAAAACTACTAAGTCTTTCCCACCATCCTTTGTTCTTATATTGAATTTCTCTACTAGTACTTGCCGTAATTAAACTCTAGTACCGAAACAAAACTACACATATATTTACGTTTACCGGACTCGAAATCAAGTTGTAAATTGAGAATAAAGAAAGCTGCAAATCAAGCCCGGTTCGTGTTCGAGCTATAATTACCAAGTATTCTTTGCAAATGTGTAATCCTTCAGGAGGTAGTAAGACCAAGGCACTCCATTCTACGTATGTTTTTACCTCAAAAAAGGTTATTTCAATTGCATTGAAAGTATCCCCCTAAACAACTTTCCTACCAGCCACATAGAACTGCATGCTGTCGATCGGGTTTGTATTGAAGACATGGCATCATAGTTACCGGTCTCGTTTCCATGGTACCAGTAATGCCTAACAATAAGATTGTCAGTCTGTGAATTTGCGAGATATGTCAGGATCTAGGATTCAAAGGTCTGATTGTTGAAATAGAAAGTTATTTAAACTTCTTTATTTCATTAGTAGTTGCTTATATTTATTCATAATTAAATCAACATTTTCCCCTTAATTTTTTAGCCCTACTTTGCATAAACCAGATAAACAATTGATTGCCACTCTCAAAATTAAAGACAGGAAATATAAAAAATGGAGCAAATATCGTGCCATCGGGATTTCAATAAGGAGATCAAAAACGCAGACGACACTAAATGACTTAGGCGATGTTAAAGATGAGGAATCAGACCTTTCTGACGACTCTGAAGGAGCCATAGGCAAAGGTTATCAAATTATACCGAGTACTACCTTGGAGGCTCGAAGAAATGTAAGTAAGGAGGAGTAAGGTCAGTTTTCCTAGGTCCTAAATTATGCATTGGTATCGCTTGTTAAGCACATACGATGTGTGCAAATCTTCTTCCATAATAGGCTCGAGTCAGAGATCAGCAGCACCCGTTGCATAAAAGACTCACTCATCGCACACGGATTAGTTGTAGACTTTCAGAAAGAATCAAGGTTCAAGTTCCTGGTATCATAGTTCCAGCCAAAACTGATATTGATCCAGGATTTTTCAGCACGATTCAAGGCAGGCCCATCGTAAGACAGTATAAACGCAGGGAATTTCTCAAAAGAGAAATAGAACTATTCTTTACAAGGGTGAGTTTCTGCTTTTTATGTTAGAGCTTGATCACTGTCAATGAGTCAACCAGTCAGAAAACCAAATCCATGAACTTATAGGCTAACATACTTGAAGTACATGAGAATATAAATGACCTACGAAGACAGTTACTTGGGAAACAAAAAAGGCTCAGCCAGGCAGAAAAAAGCTTTCCATTTCATGAGAAGCAATCTTGGAACTCCATATACAAAGACTTTAAAATAACAGCTGAAGTGCATGAGAGGTGAGTAGTGATATTTCAAGCACGTTGAATGGTTAAGTCAAAAGCATAATTGTGGTCAACTATATTGCCAACAATAAGTATATAGCCATATATAAACTCAGCTTCAACCCTGCTAAAAATCTCTCTTGAGGTTTCATTGTAAGATATTAACATATAAAATAATGAAGAGAAACATTTCATTTTGAAAGGGATGGTAACTTCAGTTTTTATGCCTCTTACTCTTGAATGGGAAGTAAGAGCATACGAATTGCTTTCGTATAGCTCCAAACCCAAATAATTAGTGCATGGCGGTACCTGTCTAACATATTGGCTGAAGCTAAATATTTGATATCGCATTTAGATATATATTATAAATGTTACTGACGCATCATTTACTTTGGTATTTTTTGGTAACAGCTTGAAGTAAGTTGACTTATCGTCCAAAGACTGACAGGTTGATAATTAATTTCTTTCCTCCCTTGTTGCCAAAAATTATTTAATTTCACATTGAACTGCAGTCTCAGTCAGCATTTCATCATTGATGCCTGTTGAAAATATGATTGTCTCACAGGCAACCAATTCTTCTGACTCTTGAGAGCTAATCATTTCCAATGACTATTTCCCCTGTAATCAGACAAACATCAAAAACATTCCTCTATAACATTGAAATGAAATAAGTAACTTTGTAATTCCATGCACTCTTTCTTTAGAACACGTCCTAGGTTTTAACATTGGACATCATCATCGTCGGGACCTGATCTTGATAGGACCTGATGATGACATCCAACGTCAAAACCTAGGTCATATTCTAAATAAAGTGTGTGGAATTACAAAGTCAACAATTTCATTTCAATAATTAAAGAATATGTTTGGATACCTTCACTCGTATTCACCCTATTTCTTAATTCCTAGAACCACTCTCACAACCATTAGAAAGGATTTTCCCCAAACCTCCTTTCTTTTGTCTAATATCTATAAGCCATATCAATATTACACACTCTAATGCAACAATTTCAGAGTTTAAAAATCATTTGCCTTGACTGGGATTTGAACCCAGATCCCTCAATATCCAGTCAAGTGCTTTAGCCAGTTAAGCTACCGAGGCGTCCTCTTGAACTCTGAAATTTTGGGGCTTTTAAAGGAACAAGATGTGACGAAATACCGTACATACAATGTCACAGGCATTCATAGTCATGCGCGACGCGCCACAGTCCACGAGGTTAAAGCCAACTTTAAACACTTATGGTGTTTATACTTTGACAAATTTTGAAGGAAACTGCGGGAGACGCCGCAACAGTAACTTTTAACGGAGTCATCCGCTAATGTGCATTTCAATGCAACAATTTCAGAGTGTAAAAATCATTCGCCTTCCATCCCAGTCAAGGCGAATGATTTTTAAACTCTGAAATTGTTGCATTGAAATGCACATTAGCGGATGACTCCGTTAAAAGTTACTGTTGCGGCATCTCCCGCAGTTTCTTTGGAATTACACAATCTCTTGACCCCTCTACTTCATTTAAATCCCACCCTTGCTACATTCTGTTGCTAAGAAGAATGAACTCCAATGTGTTGGTAAGGTAAAAATGGCTCAAACTCATTCTCCTTCCCTTCTCTCTCTTGTCTCTTCCCCCCTCCTACCTTTCATTTGCAATCCATCCCTTGCCCTTCACTAACTATATAAACCGTATCCATTTTCGTAACCTAGCAAATCAATACAAAGAAGAATTGTTTATGGTAAACATTCAGGTGAGTCAAGATTTTGCAAATATTAAAAGAGTTTGCCATTTTTTAGGCTAATAAGTATGTAGGTACTTTTTGGCATGGGCCAATGTCATTCACTTTCTTAAATTTTCTACTCGCATAAATAGGTACAGAATAAATAAAAGATTAATCAATTTTAAAATCTTCTCCTTCATTATTAGGCAAAAGGAAACGAGAAAAAAATTATTAACTGCTCACCAGAGAAGGAAAAAGTTACAAGATAAGGTCCAAATTGTTTGCTGTAATTTATATAATTTAGAAGATCAATGGAGATCATTAAAAACCTATCAAGGATTCTTATATCGAATAAGTCCATTGCCATGGAGAAAAAAATATGACCGAATTCATGTTGATGAAAACATATTAATATTAGCTCAGCTGCCAACTGTTTGTGATCGCTATCACATCAGCTCCATTGACCCAGCTCAGCCTCTGGATGAATTGGTGCAATTTTTTTATGATGTCACAGCAGAAGAAGAGCCTCCTGGTATATACCCTTTCTAAGTTAACCTTTATGTATATATAATGATATTTCCCATGTAGTCAATAACCAACCTGAAAAAAAATTTGTTGAAAAACAACAGGTTTTTTGATATCAGGATAATTATCCTTTTTTACTCAAGCAATACAACTCTTTGTACTTTTACATGCTACTATTATTTTATTGCATGTTTCAAATGGCAACATGGTAGCCTATTGGTAGAGCACAGAATCTGGAACCCAGGTTCAAATCCCAGGTAATGCTTTTTGACAACCCACTCCAATATTTATTTTTAATAAAAATTATAAGTTATTCTAGTCACTAGAACTTTGTAAAAACCAAATAGTGGCATTGGAAAAGGAATTGACCCAAATGTATGATTTTTGCCAGCCCAAGGCTTAGTTTTGGGTGACCTCTACCCTCACCTGTCAAAACCAATCTTTAGGTTGATTACTTTCAAGCCTCCCATTAATGTATGATATAGAACCCTTCCTCCTCTCCCATCTAAATTGATCGATCCATCAAACTGCCCCAATCTACTCCCAACTCCATCCCCAATAAGCATGTAGGTTTCCTTTCAAATATTTCTGGGAATCTAGCTAATACCTTCCTTCATTAATTTATTCATATAGTCATTTATTTATTTATGGACATTTGTCTACTAGGACACAGTTTGTCATGAAGCGCATTTCAATGTACCACTAATAAATAAAAATATCAATGAAAAGATATATTGAAACAATACCATACATATGAATTTAGTTGAACATTCGGAATTTAGAGATCATCATTATTAGAAAAATTGCTTTGAAATATTGAGAAATCAATATTCTCCAAAGACTTAGCCGTACTATAATTTCTACGTACATATTGGGTATGGTAAGTACAGGTCTGGCCTAGGAAAGGAATGCCAAAAAATGTTATCTTTTCACAGACTGAAATTTGGTACATGGGCATTTATTCTGTCCAAGAAATCAGGAGAATTGATTTTGTCAATAATATTGATGAAAGTAGAAATGTTAGAACTAATAAGGTTTAAATAGAATTTCTATGGAAGAATTATAAGATTGAAGAGGCAAAATGTAAACGTCATGCCTTACTTTAATAATTCTGAGAATGGGAGAGAGTATTTTTATTTTTTCCTTGATGGTAAGATTTAAAAAACCTTTGCAACTGGATTGGCAAGTTGAGATGGAGAGCTGACTGCATGTGGAAAACTTAAGCAGTTATTTCATGATGTGACTAAACTGGAGAGATAGTTAAGGAGTGAGTCAGTACTTTTCAGTCCTCTTTGTTTGCATTATTTGGTTGAAGAAAATCAAACTACCACATTGCAATCTGAAGGTATTTGTTCACCTTAAATTTTCAGAACAGACCCTTTCCCATTCATTGAAGTTGAAATTTCTAGTACTGACACTATTCCACCTATATTTTATTTTTAAAATTCCGATTCAAGACATAAACATCAACTGCCTGGTTGGGGCCTCAAACAGAACTCTCAGAGGTGGTTACTTCAATATGTATTTTACTATTTTGCATTAGCAATATCTTGCAAGTAATAATAATAATAATAATAATTATTGGACATTAAACAAAATAGTTTTGCAATAGTCTTCGTCATAGAGATACATAGTTTAGAGATTATGGTTACATAAACACATATTACAAATCAAATATTACATATTACAGTCAAAATACATTTGGTGAGACAAATGATTGTATGTCTATCATGGACCACACAATTTTTGAATCAAAAAACTCATTTACTGAGTAGAATGCTTTTTTAGTCAGCCAGTTCCGGATAACTTTCTTAAACTTGGGCACACTCACAACTTTAGCCTCAGAGGGCAATCTATTAAACAAACGAATTTTTAGAATATTGAAAGAATTGCTGTTCTTGGCTAATCTGCAATAGGGAATGTCTAGTGTATCGCTGTTCCTTGTATTATGAGAATGGAAGTTAGACCTTTTCTCGAAAGAGCTAAGGTTTTCCTTGACATTACATAGGCATTTATAGATATACAGACTATGCAGAGTCATGATGCCCAAATTACAGAACAGAGGTTTACAATGTTCTCTTGGGGGTGAAAAGGAAATAATTCTGACTGCCTTTTTTTGCATCTTAAATAACATATTTGTGGAAGGTGAGTGGCCCCAAAGTACAATACCATAGTCAATGTGGCAATGAAATAAAGCATAGTATACCTGAATAAGGAACTCTTTTGGAATAATATATTTGAGTTTACGTAACATATACACAGCCTTTGACAATTTTCCAAGTGTGCCCAGTATGTGAGGCTCCCAAGTCAATTTTTGGTCGAGTTCGAAACCAAGTAATTTAATGGTACTCGGGGGATTAGATATGGTACTTAGTGAGAAGACCAGGGACTGAGTTTTATCATTATTTAGAACCAGACCGTTTGCAGAAAACCAGTTTGATGCTTCTGATAAACACCAATTGGTTATAGTACTAGAATTAACATTCTTAGACTCGTGAACAAAAGTGGTATCATCAGCATAGAGTATGGACTTGCAGGAGACATTTGACGGTAGGTCATTAATTAAAATAAGGAATAAAAGAGGGCCAAGGACTGATCCTTGAGGAACTCCATAGACTAATTTCAGGGGTGAGGAAAGATTGTTATTAGTGCAAACACATTGGGATCGATCAGTGAGATAGGACTCAAAAAATTGTAATTCAAGATCATTGAAACCATAATAATGAAGTTTTTCCAGAAGAATTGGATGAGCAACACAGTCAAATGCTTTAGAAAGGTCACATGCAGTTATAACAATGGAGGATTTACTTAGAAAAGCATTTAGAATTTGATTAATTGCGGACTCGACAGCTGAAGTAGTGGAGTAGCCTTTACGAAAGCCAAATTGCGAAGGAGAGAATAAATTGTTAACTTGAAAGTGCTCATAAACCTGAACCTTAATAGCCTTTTCAAAAATTTTTCCAAATACCGGTATTAAAGAAATAGGCCTATAGTTGGACGGTAACGTTTTGTCTCCTTTTTTATGAATAGGTATCGTTTTTGATATTTTCAAAGCATCAGGAAAGATGCCCGATTGAAAGCAAGAATTTAGAATTAGCGCCAGGGGTACCTCTATGAAACCCACAAGATCTTTAATTAAGTTGACCGATAGCCCATAGACATCAGTACATCTAGAGTATTTTAAGGTTTTGATAATTTGACGGATTTCGTCTTCCGTAATCCATTTCCATTTGAAGGGAGATAATGTTGCTGGTGAATTATTAAGAAGAGGCAAGGCAGTGCTTGGAGTTGAATCAAAATTTGACACAAGGTCAGCAATTGATTCTATGAAAAACTTATTCAGGTCATCAGGCTTAAATGGAAGGTCCAGGTCGCCCCTCGAATGACCAATCTCCTTATTTATGACCTGCCAGGCTGCTTTTAAATGGTTAGTAGCATTACCTATATGACCGGAGTTAAAGCTACGTTTAGAATGTATTATTTGATTGTTATAAAAGGATTTAAGTTGTCTCCATGTCCTTTTATCCTCATCATTGCCAGTGCGAGTGTACTTTTGACGCAGCTGGATTACATGCAATCGTAATTCAGAAAGCTCGGGAGTGAACCATTTCAGGGACTTTTTGAAACTATATGAATGATTCACAAGTCTCTTGGGGAAGCACTGTTGGAAGAAGGACAAAAAAATTTCAAAAAAGCAAGCAAAGTTGTCATTGCCATTTGCAAAGGTGAGCAGAGAATACCAGGTTATGTTTGATAGGAGTGATTTCAATTCACCAATCCCATGAAAGGTAATTGGATGGCAGAAGGTATGGGTAGTCCTACCTGTTGTGTTACTTTGGCACTTTTTGTTTGAGAATTGGAAATTAAGAGCTAGATGGTCGGATAAACCAGGGTCGATGACCCTGATACAGTACTGTTCAGTGTTTAGGCAAGTAATAACATTGTCCAGACAGGAGTCAAGTCTTGTTGGTTCCCTATTTGCACAATGTAAGTTAAATGATTGTATCAGAGAAGTGAGAGCAATAGAAGCACTGGATGAATGACGTATATCTACGTTGAAATCACCACATAAAATGATTTCGAGACCCAGCCTAGAGAACCACATAAGACTCTGCTCCAATTTATCACAGAAAATATTAATATCACCTGATGGGGATCGATATACGCACACAATAATAACATTATACTCCTTTATGGTAACAGCACATAATTCACAATTAACTTCACTAGAAAACTGATTTACTTCAAGCTTCTTGCACAGTAAGTTTTTCTTCACATAAATGACAGTTCCACCATTTTTAGCCACAGTTCTAGAATAGGATGTTACCAGATTAAAGTTTTCAATGTTGAACAGAGGAATTTCCTCACTGCAAGTATGTACTCAAAAACCTCATATTTAATTTTAATGTGTTATCTTACACTTCTGGGCACTTCATAATCTGAATTCACCATAGTACTACTAAGATCAGCACATTTTTAATTCAGTAATGATTGTATAAATAGTAGCATTGAGTAAATGAAAAACTCCAATAGCCTTCAACAGTTCATTTTTAAAAGCAAAGCACAAATGAGATTAGCTGGCTAACACCACAAGTCAAAGGATGGAGTAAAAGGTAAAAAAGGAAAGGGAACCCTTTTTCTTCCCTTGGGGCAGGGGGTTACCATAGATGCTTTCCAGGAATCATGTCACGACTGACTGAGGCCCTGGTATTGATTCACAAGGGTTCTATGTATTCTAAAGAATTTTTTTAAGCTTTACATAAATCTACAATGAATTTTTTCTCGGAATATTTCTTCTTATTTTTGGTGCAGACCATGTACAATCAATTAGAGGAAATAATTATGGGAGTTCCTGGAAGGAAATATTTGCTACTGATGGGGGTTTTATATGTGACAGTGGGCAAATAGAAAGATGGTGGGGGGCTATGATTCAGGCAAAAGAAATGACCATAGGGTTAAACTAATAGTTTTGCAGGAGAAATAGTTTGACTATAGCAAACTCTTGGTTTAAATACCAAAATACATGATGTAGGTATATATGGAAAATTGAGAATAAAAAATTATAACATTGAGCAATCAGAGATATTAAAAGCAGCTGGCTGCTAGTAAGTATAATGAGAGATATTTATTGAACCAAAATATGTAATTGTTGGACTAAAACGCAGAAAATTCTTTGCATCATTTTGACAGGTTGTCAAGATACATTTTTTTCCAATTCCCATCCTAATTGAAAACAAAGTTTAATGTTTTGTCAAAATGGGAATCATTGAGAATGGCAAGACTACCATGCAATAAATGGTAAGAGATTTAGGACATGGGGTTTTTACTTCAAGGATCTCTAAACAAAATGATAGGTTGCCCTTCTGGTATTAAAGTTATCATATATTGTGCTCTTAATTTCCATCTAGACATAAAGCGAGTCCCCCAGAGCATATATTGAGCCCCCCACTAAACACCTCAAATAAGATAGATGAGATTGGGAGCATAGCAAAACACAATATTCTGTTAAACCTCCTCTTACCACTGTCAACATTTTTTAATATAGTCTTCCCTGCTAATCAGTGTATAAACAATTGAATATAGGGGATGAAATAGAGATATAAATATAGTTCATGTGCTTAAAGAAATATTGATGCTTTTCACTTTTTCCTGGGCTTCTTTTATCTTTCCCATCTTACGCAAACCAGCATCGTAATGGAATATCCATTTACCCCAACAATTTGGAGAGGGATTTACTAGGATCTTGGGGAATTTATTAGTTTTTTTCACAACTGCCCAGGAGAGTATCTGAGAGCAGAAATGACAGCCCATGGGCATGGGAAATCACAATAATTATTCCTTGGAGAGGAAATGCATATTGATTTGTAAAAAAGTATGGAAATGGCTGGGAGCACAGCTTTCTTTTGGTGGCCTCACACAAGGACAAGATTGGTTTTAATCATCTATATCTTCTGTTTTAATCATTAAGAGTGATGTATCTTGCTTCTAATTTTGGATGTTCATGGTTAGTTTCACTCAGTGTGATGTAATTGGCACAATAACTTTACCCTGCTTGTTGAAATACTGTACATATTTTATGGATAAAAGGATTCTGTCCTATCTTAAGTTGAATCATTTTCTTTTCATTTGCAGAATTGTTCTTTTCTGACCCAAAACAGTTGAAAGACTACTTTAACTATTTGGTGGAATTAAATTCAAATATTCTTTCTAATGCCATGATGTTACAAGAGGAGAACAAAGTACTTAATAAGTTCTTTAAAGATTTAAAGGTATGTGATCCTTTTCTTGCATTAAATTGTATGTTTTAGGCTTGAATAAACCTTTTTTTTTGATTAAAATGTTTATACATTATCCTATAGGGCTGTCTAAATTTTCAAAATATTCATGAATCATAATGCAGCTTGGATAATTCATTAATTGAGAAATCACTTCAATGGTATCAATCCCTAGCTTATAAAAATGCATCTTGATGAAGAAGAAAAACAACTAGATTTCACCAAACTTTATTATGGTATGACTGGTTTATATGTATGTGTGTATATATGTGTATATACGAGGGTCATCCGGAAAGTAGTACCCGTTCGTGAAATAAAGACACAAAAGTAAATATTAACAAACATAAAAAATTTTATTTGAAAGAGGATACTTTAAACTACTTCTCAACATAATCTCCAAGCAAATTAAGGCATTTGTCATAACGTGTGACAAGTTTCTGTATTCCTGCTGCATAGTCCTTCGCCGCCAGCTCATTGAGATACGCGAGGGACCCATCTTGCACAAATTTTTGCATAATGCAGATGGTGTTTAACAATTTCATGAACAATTGTTCGAGAAACATTGGGAAAATGCTCAAAGATGTCATCAATTGTGACGCGCCGATCGTTCCTCACGAATTCGTCAACTGAGCTCACCAGTTGGTCTGTAATGACAGACGGTCTCTCCGAACGCTCATCGTCGTGTGTGTTCCCCCTCCCCATGTTGAAGTTGCGACACCACCGCCGAACAGACGACTCGTCCATTACATTGTCTCCATACACCTCCTTTAATTGGCGATGAATATCACATGGGCGAACGTTTCTTGCATTGAGGAATTTAATCACTGCCCTCACTTCACAACTGGCGGCGTTCTCAATTTTTTTAAACATTGTAAACAATCACAGAAACAACACAGGCAATGCTAGCGTCACGCAACTTGGCTCAGAGAAGGCAGACAAGCCACTGAAGCTATCTGACCTCGTCCAGCGGCTACTCGCGTCGTCAGCACTTCATGCGGCACGAACGGGTACTACTTTCCGGATGACCCTCGTATATATATATATCTGTGTTTGTGTATATATAAATACATGGACACACACATAACCCACAAAAATTCATTCGCGGGTTACGTGATTCTTCTGATAATGGTATGTTTAGCATCCACTTTTAAAGGAAATGGAGAGCTGATAGTTTCTGTGAAATGTGATGGTATGAGTTGAGTGAATTGCATGACGTGTAGTGGAGATTTTTCTGAAATCACAAACTCAAATCTATTTCTGTCTGGGGAAACAATGACATCCAGAAAATGCATACAATTGTTTGTTCCCTTTTGTAGATGAAATTTATGCCTTTGTACAAATGATGAAAGAATTCAGGATGGTATCTAAGATGTTTTCAATTGATACTGAAAATCTATCATCAACATGAAACACATAATAGACATTATTGTGTGTGGTGTTCACTGAACTTGAATTGAATTGAATATCTTTTCCACCAAATTGCCCATTGCCCCAAGGTTTGTGAAGAATAGTAACAAAGGGGACCCCATTGCTAAGCATCCCATATCCTAGAAACAGTCTCTGTTAAAAATGAATTGGTTCTCCATGCACACTTTCAGGAGAGCCATCAACTCATTCAGGAGTGTATTTTAGCAAATACACTTATCACCATTTAAGCCAGATTGGAATACTGGTGAATAAATTGGTGAAGTCGAAGGACTTTAGGGTGTGTTTTCAAGTGGCAGGTACCTTTACAGAGTCTGTTGCAAAATTCTCATGGATTGTGGACTCTGTGTTTGGGTTTGAAACTAGTGAATTCTCTGAAAATGGTATGGCTGTGAGCCTCCTTGTTGATCCCTACACACTTTACACCACAGGTGATGTAGAGACACTTTCTGAATTTTTGGTAGTTTGTAAAACCTAGGGGCTTGTTAATTCATAGCTACTTTGTACACCTCCTTGTAGTTTACTATGCTGGAAAACAAGTTTAGAGAATTTATCGCTTATTTTTGGAGCCTTTTGGTGGGATCACTTAAGAGTTTCATCATTTGGTTATCTCCAATGAAGTGAAAGGCAGGGGAGTAAAACAGGTTACCTGTTGACACTGGCATTTTTCAATTTATATGCTGAAAAAAATTTTAAGGGTAGAATCGAATGGCCTGAAATGGTAAAAATATGGGTAACAAGATGATTAAATCAGTTAGATTTGCAGATGACCAAGCAGAGTTAGTTGGAATGGCTAGAGATAGCAGTTACTATGGAGTTCTTGACAGGAACAATGCAAGAGATATGGGATGAGGACTAATCACGAAAAAACAAAAATAATGAGATTCTCGAGAAGTAGGAAAAATAGGTTAAGTTCTATAGTTGGAGGGAATATTCTAGAACAGGCAGAGCAGTCAATCTATTTGGGCATTATTTTAGATGAAAATGACCATATTAATGGGGATATTAGGAGAAGTGCGGTAGTGTAAAGCATTTACCAGAAGAGAATTGATGATAATTCTGCTAAGTAAAGATGTAATGGATAGATTAGTGAGGACTAATGGAGATTAGTGCTTTTTGGATATGAAACCTGGATATGGAGGGAAGAGGATGAGCCGAGACTGGAAGCTTTTGAAATGTGGGCATGTTGAAGAAAGGAGGAAATTAAGTTGGATGGAAGCTAAGGAAAATGCAGAGGTTAGGGTGGGCGAGGAGAGAAAACTGGAGCGGTAAAGGCTGTGATAGAAGGTAGAATGTTGGCCGTGTGGGGTAGATGAGGGAAGAGAATATACTTTTTTGACAGCATTAAAGGAAGCTAAAGTTATGGAGAAATGAAGAAAGAAATAATTGAGGGAAAACAAAAGTAAACTCTTGTGATAAGGAGAAATAATTTGTCACTTAGGTTAGCCAAAACTTGTAGGCAATATCTTTGGTAGGTAAAAAAATCTATAGTAGGTAGAATAACTTTGATGTTTGTATAATAGTGGTTTTGAGTCTTTAATTCATTCGTGCATTAGCCAGTTGAAATGAATTCATGGAAGATGATATAAAATGAAACTGAGTTTGTAATAGCAGTCAGAATTTTGAAGTATGGCCAAGTATCAGGCATAGATTTTATATTTACCGAAGCATTGAAGTGCCGGGGAAAAAGTTAATTATAACTCATTTCAAAATGTATAAACTATTTTGGAAAACTTAAGTTATGGCGAATGATTGGAAGAATTCGAAATGTGTGCCGTTACATTAAGGGAGGGAGAGTTGGATGGAATGTTGAAATTACAGAGTGTTTAGTCTTTTGGGCATACCAGGAAAGTGTTCACTAAGTTATTGATTGAAAGAGGAGGAAAGACAGTATCAATGATCAAAATCAGGGAAGGGCAATTTGGTTTCATACCAGGTGTGAATTGCAAGGACCATCAGTTTGCAATTCAGTGAGAACTAGAGAAATTTGTGGGCATGAGAAAAAGTGAATTGTGTGTGTGCCCATTTCAAAAAGGCTGGGTCAATCATGTAAATGCAAGGAAGATTTCATGAGAATATGGAGTGAATGAAGTTATAAAATGCTACAAAAGTAATGTAATAAAGTAGTATGGCAAGTATTAGACTAAACAAGACCTTGACTTGTGAAATACAGCATGTTGCAAAACAAGGTGTATTGCCATGTTTGCTGTTCACTGTCTCTGTATCTTTATTGATAAATGTGTGATGGTTGCCTGATATAATAATTGAAGATGTAAGTGCATCCATACTTTGATAAGTCTTTTATAACATAAATTATGAAAACACTAATCCTTTGATAACGTTCTGTTTCTATTACCCTTATCACTACTGGACACATTTTGGAGCCAGTATGAAAGTAGACAGACCGTGGTTTGGTAATTTATTGTCTTATAACAGATTAATTGACATCAATGATTACCAGCATAAATGTGACATGAATAAAAAATGAAAATATGAAAACTAATTTCACAATTTTTCAGCAAATATGCCAACAGGAAATGCAGAAACTGAAGAGTGAATACAACAGTTTTGTGGAGGATTTTTCTTGGCTTGAAAAGAGAAAAAATGAACTGCATGATTTAGCAATGTAGGTAATATATAGTGCCAATGAGACATGACTTATAATTTTGGAGTAGCCAAATGAATAAGAGTAAGTACCTAGTTTATTAAGATTAAATCATCATAAAATGTATGCTCTTATTTTGGAGTAGGAAAGAAAAGAATAACGTGACTGACATTATACTGAGTGATCCTCACATTGAAGCAAGAGCTCTTATTGAAGGGGCTTACAACATGTTATTAAATCCAACCAAACTTAATGTTGGATTGTCATCCATTCTAAACCACCTTTCAAATGATGTTTCCTCAGTATTATGGGAAATAAGCAACTTACCTCCACCACTGATAAAGGTAGTTTCATGGAAGTAATATTATGGTTGTCAATTGGCACCAAAGATCAGTACACTTGAAATCTTGAATTTGAGCTATTGAAAGGAGATGTTATACATTAGTTTTTTCCTTAATAGTTGAATTACATGCACAATATAAAGAAACTGAGTGTTTATGAAAGTCACAGAATCTTTTTGGCATACATCATAACTGAAATACCTTAGTGCAGTATTAACTAACATGAATTAATTTATTTCAGAGATTAATTTTGAAGAAAGAAGAAGAATTATATAAATCTGAGGTGGCTGATAATTATTATAGAAAGATAAAAAGATATGAGAAACAAGTAAAAGATATTTTCTTCCGAAGAATAATCCCCAAGGTAGGCAATGCATTTTGTCACCTAGTTCATGAAGAAACGTACTAGACCAATCTGAAGTTTTGTCTTACCTCTTAGCATAATAAAACCGAAAATGAAATTAAATTCATCCTTATAAAATCACTAATTCTGTAGATTATGGAAAATAATCTGAGCTTTCAATAAAACAGAGACAGTATGAATAAAAAGAAAATATGAGAGTAGGTACCTATATTGAGGGAAGGGTAATACAGTTTCTTCCTATGGCCCCCTTCCTATTTAATCATGTGTGCAAATACATTCATTAGAAAGAGAAATTCATATTTTTCATTCAGAGATGCAATAATTGAATTGACTCAAATGGAAACAGAGTAAAGGTGAACATGTGGCTTTAGAGGGATTTACAATATTTATACCCTTCAAGTTATTCTCTTTCAAGGCAGATACATTCAAGAAAATCCTCATTTTAGGTTGCTGAAGGAAATTTACTCCATTACCTATTTATTGCATACAGCCCAATCCTCACACAATCTATTTCCTCCATCACATTCACAAACTATTTCATATATACTCATCTGCTCCTGAGACTTCAAATAATCCTTCCGTAGATAGTCTCTTCAACCAAATGCAATTCTGACATTCTTCCGAGGCCCCTTTCTCTGAAACCATTACTATATTCTCATTTATCCATTTGATGGTTCAATTCCAATTCATATTTTCAAAGGCTAAAGTACCATAGTACTTCTTACATGCTTGTCCATAAGTACCTGATCATTGATGATCTACATTCTTTGCACCCTATCTCTCTTATTTTCATTGCAAACACTCCCAAGTACTACCACATTTAGTTGATTTTTCCTTACATGGGTGTCCTGGGTTACCTATGTATCATTTCTATGTGATAATTAATGGCGAGGACCTAATTTTTATACATTGCCCTTTTTGCTTACCGACACTAATTTTTTATTTTGCAAATCATTGGTACCAAATGATGAATTTGAGTCTCTCTAATATACATCACAGTCAAGTAAACCCTAAAAATACTCTCTCTTGCAGTTTAAACTCCAAATTCACACCAAACAATAACAATTTTCTCATTCTTTAATGAAATTATATCTTACTTTGCCCTTTTTGCATGGATATGGGGGTTTAATTTTATGTCTATGATCCTTCTTGACTACATAGCTTGGAATTTTAATGCCTTAGGCATTATAATAACTTACTCCCTTTTGATGACAAATGCAGTTATGTATGTCATGAGAATTTTATCACATCAAAAAACTCACACTCATATTCACTTTTGAAAATAAATTTCACCATGTCACTAACAATACTTTTTTTAATTTAAAGTTCAAATTTTCCTCTGTAGCATCGCAAGGGATTAAGACCACGATCGCAACCACCAACTGAACTTGCAAAAGAAGAGGAAAAATTGGAGGTAAAATTAGAAACAAATTTATACACAGAAGACATATTTACTTTGCCTTTAGTAAAAAAAGATATAGGCGAGGACATAACTGAAGAGCATGAAATTCAGCTTTTGGAATCTGAGCCTAGTTTAAGAGAAACTGTGGAGGAATTAGAAGAAAGTGATGAAATGTCAAAAATGTCAGAGACTACTTATTTGAAGCAACCTAGTACACCCAAGTCACAGGAAAGCATACAATCTTCCATGGGTTTGGACGATGAAATGAAGTATAGCAAAGATGGTTTAGGCAGCTTAATACCAAATAAAACTGTAGATTTGCCTCCAATCGAGCCCAAGTTTCATCCCGCTAAATATCATTCATGGCCAATTAAAAAACCTAGTCTTGTGGTAACTGACATGACTAAACGAAAAATCTCTCTCCTAACCAACTACGACAAATCTTTTAGTGCAGCTGAGACTGACATTGATGCAAAAGAAATGACTTTTGTTGATGTGGTGAAAACAACTAAAATTAGAGATAATTTAATGAGATGGAAGAGTATTTTTCCAACAGAAAAGGAAAAAATTTCTAAATCCAGCTTATTTCATGTGGGAAAAACTACTTCACCAGATCCATATCTATGTTCAGTGCAACAGAAAATAAAGCATACATCCCGGACACGATTTGATTTGAAGTCAGATGTCATTGGAGTGTCCCCTTTGATTCACTCCTCGTATATACCATCTCTCCCAACAATAACAGAATCTGAGACTTCTGATAAACCTATACCCAACCCAATTGATTCCATTATTCCGATGCTTGATTCCAAACTTCGTGAATGCAAAATGAGGTACTATTACCATAAGGTATCTAGAGAAGATAAGCAAATGAAAAAATTTCAATGATTATCTCCATCAGTACTTTTCAAAAGAAATGTTAAAATTCTTCAAGATTAGCTTTATTATTGAAATAACCATTTCAATTAGAAGTCTTTAAATGACCAAATCACCAATAGATATATTACACTTTGAATCATGCCACCCTTCAAAATAACAAACTCTTAAGTGCTTAAGAATAAGGAGACTAGAGGAATGAGCAATATTCTCATTAAGACTTAACTAATGCACAAAACTAGGTTTTAGTAGAAAAGTAAAATTCTGATTTTTTTAAATCCAGAAGTTTACTTAACTTGCAACTCTGCAAGATATATGCAGTCAAAATGTGGGAGTGGAGATGTGCAGTTTGCCGGTCTCTGTAATGATGCCCTCACCTACTATTCCAGAGGTTACATTTTTGATTATCACATATGTAGATTTTCCTTCACCTAGAGCTTGTGTTTGTCCTTGTTATGAGATAAGCTTATCTTTATGGATTTGGCACAAATGTCAACTTGACTTACTGAAGGGTTAGCTTCTAAAATAAAATATAAAACTTACACCAAATCTTGTAGCATTTTGTGGCTGATTGAAGAGGTAATTACAGAGATTAGTAAATAACCAATCTCTTTTTCAGAGGTTTAAGTTTGAATTATACCTGAAGATACCTTGAAAATACATACATATGATTTGTGTGATAATAGTATTTGGAAAGTTCGTGACTAGATAAAGGAAGTCCAGTGTAAGGGATTTTTTTAGCAGGTTCTGCAGTCACAATTATTATCCATATGAAGAGGCATACTTAAATAGATTACAATAGTTGATTGCTTATTCTGGATATTCAATTTTTTGTATTGTATTATACATGTGAACTTCATTTAACTTCTATGAGAATATTCATGTGAAAATTCTCATTCAAAAGAAAATTGTTTTTCTTACTATTTGGATGATAACGTTCATCATAAGCTTTTGGAGTTGCTAAGTGCTTTTGAACTGGAACAAATTCATTGTTAAGTTTATGATTGGTATTGGAACTATCACAATCTAATGGAAACCCACTCATATCTTTACAACTGAATACTTGTCACACTCTAATTTTTGCTCAGGATGGTCTCCAAATTTGCTATGTATTGCTTGAGCATCTGCAAAACTGATATTTAAACAAATGTTTGTTTATTGTATTTACAGTACATTATGACCAATAAATACATGATATACTTGTACCTCACCATGTTGACTTCCTTTGTGTTCACAATATACCAATACAGATAGTAAAAATTGCAGCTCACAAAATACTGTCTTTGGATTATCATGTACGATTGAAATCAATTTTGTGGTAAGTTTTTACGCATTTGAAATATCATTTTGAACCTTCTGAAACAATTACAAGAAAATGGATGCGAGTACTCATTTGGTCTGGATTACCGACTACAAGCACATGTTTTAATTAAAGCTGGTTTGCCAAATAATAATACTGTACATCATTATTCAATTAAGGCATACTCTCAACTGTAGTAGGTGTTATCAATCAATACAAACAGCAAAAAAAATCATTATGAATGATCATATTGAAAGGGGGTTCATAGCAAGGATACACAGAAAGGTAGACATTAAAAATATCTGGCTCAGATTCATCTTTAGTATTTTCCTACTCCAGTCACTTGGTACAGAATCAATTCACTCATTGTCATCATGTCCTACCAACCTTTCCGACTTAAAATCCAGTAAGCATGTTTAAATCCCTAACAACAAAATCCACATCTTCATGCCATTGAGCAAAATTCCAAACCTACTCCCTCCCACCCACTTATCAACTCTTTACCATTCCACCCCTCCTCCAGTTGTGCTTCCAAAAATGCTGTCTGCTAGGATTACTAGGCGGGAATCAGACGCCTAGCATTATGGTCTCCTACAGCCCCATCAAATGCTCTTTCTTACGAGACAAATCGACATGCATACATATGGTTCAACCTTTTTTCTTCCCTTCTGGCCACAGGTCTGTTCTTTACTTTTACTCAAGAAAGTCTGCCAAAATATAATTAATCAGCTACAAGAATGTCACAGCTATGCACATTATCTGTTGTAATTTCTAGCATCTGTATTAAAAAAGGATACAGAAATGCTTAACTTGTCCCATATTAAATTGCTTAAGAATAATTTGAATCAATAGCAGACTTCATCAAGTGTAGTTGAACCACACTATACATTTCCCACTCGCAACACAATAGAGGGGTAATTTGTAGTGATCAAGGCACTTAGCAAGGGAATTTCACACATGCAAGTTCAATTCCAGTATTTTCTCAGCTGCTTGTTATAAAAACTATAAGTTAATTCATCAAATTGTTCCCAGATTGGAATTCTAAAGGGTATTTACTGTTTCAGGCAAACTATAATTTGAAGTTACTCCCATGATTAGCCATCACATTGCTTACGATGAGCAATTTGCAAGCCATTGAAATGATTTGCAACTGTGTTAGGTGGGCACGTAAAAAATTGAATATTACACGGATACCAAAGACCTGAGTGACATGGTGTCATGATTTTGTATGGACTTGAAAATTTTTCCAACTTAAGTGGTGCCTGCTCCCTCAACTTTTTTGCTTGAAACATTTTTTCAAACGATCATACTTCAACCTGTGTGCCTCCAGTGTCAAGTCTCTATGAAGTAACACAGGGCTTCCCCAGATTAGTTCATCTAATTTCAGAAACAAACCAGCATAGCACCTTGCCCCCAACTTTGTGATTGCCCCTTAATTCCAAATTATTAGAGTGGCAGCAGTTATGCACTCGCATCATTTCATACTGAAGCGTACTTCCACATAATTACATGAAATTAATTATGAGCAGCAAGTTTGCGACCAAAACAGATCACAAGGATATTTGCGATCAAGACAATGCCAATCAAGCTTCAAATGAATAATTTCTGCATCCAGAAATTAGAAAAGCTTAAGAGATAAATTACAAATATGTAAGAGCTCACATTTTCTCATATTGTAAGGGTAAAACATATTGAGAAAGTATTATACCCACACCAATCATGAATATTAAGAACAAATGAAGTAAAAATAGTTTTAACAATTATTCTTCAGATAAAAGTTCACCACAAACCAAAGTCATCCTTGAGATCCGTTAATATTTACAGCACATTTAAGAACTCCATAAATCAAATTTTGAAAAATGTCACACCAACAGAAAATTTGAAAGCAAAATGGCATTATTGCCCATTCCAATGTAAATCAAAAGAGAACTTATTACTAAGACCGATGTAAAATTAACTTCAGTACGATTTACAGTTTACAACATTGCCTGTTCTTACTAGAGCAAGTAAAAATTACAAATGCATTATACTGTGACAACTAGGACCAAAATGACAATTCAAACCAATAATGAACCAAGATGGGACAAATAATTTCATCAAGTCCATCAGTGACAACATACCAATAATTACCATGAGATTAAAAGGGTGAGAATAAAATACCGTAACACAGCTTTAAGACAATAATTACATGCAATTTAAGTTTTATCCCCCGTAACATTAATTCATCTGACATTCCTTTTTAAAATATTCTTAAGTATAGCGATAATGAAATACAAACAGTAAACTGAACAATTTTCAGATCCCCTCCAAGATTTATTTACCTGCCGACAGAAACAACTCTGCCTTCTTCATTCTATGGACACAAACTACAAAATGTTCTCATAGATAAAGCAGCAGGAAATGAAGTCTAAATTGCTTACTTCTACGACCATAATAATAAAGGAACATATCTACTCCAAAATCATACTCAGTACAACAAAGGTAACAGCAATTCAAAATTCTCCAAAAATATATTTATTTTCACTAATAGTTTTCAATTCTAAAATCACTGTACAAAAAAGGCAACTTGCAACATAAAATTTATAATAATCACAATGGAGCACAGACAGTTCACTTTTCTGTCATCACACTAAGGAACAGAGTTTGTAGCAATAGCTATAGGCCACATAATTGGACCCTTGACTATTATTGAATCAAGGGATCCTTTGAGCTTCACAAACAGTTTCTTGAATTCCAGACCACATCCTTTGGATAGCCTAAAATCAAGGAGAAAATGTTCTCCCATTTCCAGCAAGTTAGCTTTGAACACCAACTTCATTTTTCTCTTGTCAACTGTACCAATAGTCAACTGAAATAAATAAGAAATATTTCTAGTAACCAAATAACTTGAAGCAAACAGCATGTAACACTCAGTTTGACACTTACCACTCCAGCAACATTCATTTTCCATGAAAATCCAAACTTTTCCAGAACGCCACAAAGTTCTTTTAGTGTTTCCTCATGGTTTGTTTTCACAAAAAATCTGGTCATTCGTCTTACAAGCTTCTGATAAGTACTCTGAAATCATAGGAATGGCATTATAAATAGCAGCTTCACATTAAAATACAGAATGACATCATTTGCAAGACTAAATGCAATTATCTTAGTGAACCACTAATTTCTTCCAAGTCTGATTTTACAATTCTAGGTCGCAAATGTTAGTTTTGGTTATTTCTAGGTCTTACACCACGAATATTTTACTTTGGTAGAATATAATAATTGATGTCATTACATTTTTTTAGTATAAGGGCTATGCTAATTTGTCCTTACCATAATTAATATATACAATCCAAGAATTGAAGACACTACCACTTATGCCAAGTACAAACTGACATTAAGGTCAATTAACAAGCTTTAAATTGATTTACAGGTGAAATAAAAGGGTGAAAAGTTGGGCTGATCAGTGTTATGAGGGTAGGTGAAACCAATTACAATAATTAAATCACGGGACCATTAAGAGTCCACAATCACCACTACCTTTCTGCATTTAAGAGGACAAAATGATTGTAGAAGCTTGGGAAGAATAGAAAATAAAAATGGGAGTTGATCGCGAGTTCAAAAAATAAGGCTGGCAGCTGATCTAACTTGAGTAAGCCACTGGCATAAGCCAGTGCCATGGGTATGGGAGACAATGATAACACAACAAAAGTTACCCAATATCCAAGCAAGACGCAAGCTAAAATAAATATTAAAATAGGAGTTCATAAACTGGAGCAGTTGGAAGTTCACTATCTTGGCAGTATTTTAAGATGAAATTCATCAGGCTAAGGTACATTCACTAAGAGAGAGGAATTGATGACATGGGTGACAAATAAGGGTGCTAAGGTGAGGCTTATTACAACTTATGGGATAGTGTGAGAAGACTGTTGGGAGAAATACAAAGGAAGCAGGAAAGATTGATAACTTTTTAATTGGTAATGAAATATTGAGGATCAATGGAAGACAGCTAGGCAAGCCAGGTTATAGAGTGAAAAGAAATAGGATGTACAATACTTTGAAGGGAGAGAGAGAATGTATACTGGAGATCATGAATACATCTTACCTTGACCTAACTTATGAGGTTCACTTTTCATCTAAATGATCAGCTGGCACACTACACTTAGCATTAAAATTATACTTAGGGCATAAAAACCTAAATTGAAAATGTTGTTACCCTCAACAGAGGGCCATATCATGTAATACACACTGTTAGGGGAGATCCTAGCATTTTTTTTATAAAAATTAAATCAGTCACTAAAATTGGTCAACTATGTGTAATATTCAATCTCTACTTTAAATGAAGAAATAAAAAATTCCTCCAGGCTAACATCACTTGACTGATGGGACCCTGGACTTGACTTAACAAGACAATGAATTTTTCTCAAGCTTCTCTTTCTTTTCAACCATTGAAGGTTTTACTGGTTAACATTTTCCTATGTAGACTAATAAACATTTCTTAACTCCCACATTGAACACTAATTCACTATCCACCAAGTGATGGTGATTACAATTCTAACATACTAGATGAACCATAGAATACCAGCAAAAATCTGTGCTAACTTTCAAAAAATAATGCAAATCAGCCTTAAATGTTAACATTATTTCATGAAAGAGGAAAAAACTGCTACAAGATCCAGTATGCTGCCACCCTGGTGAATTCATATAGGGTGACCTTAGCCAGTCTAAAAAGTGAATGTAACTCTACAATGCTATTCCCTCAAATTAGGCACTTACTAAATAAATCAAATTTTTAAAGGGAACATTTGAGTAGCACCATAGATTTTTTTTAAGTCATTGAATATCCTACTTCTCACATTTAATAGTTTGATAAAAATTAAGCGAGAGGGAACATTAACACAGATTATACACACTATCATTTGATGCTAGAATAATGCCCATGAAAATTAACCTCCCACTGAGACAGTAAGCCAAAAAATACCATTACAAGAAAGGTAGTAAATCAGAACATTGACCAAGGCATACCAAACCTTCAAATGCACAAACCTGAGAGCTTGATGTCTGTTGCTGAGTACAATGAAACTGTGAGTTCAAAATCAAGTCTTCTATATGGGCTGGTTGAGAAAATGAAAAGGATGGCACTTGCTCTTGCTTTTCCATCACAATTGCTGTGCGTGGACATGGCTCGGGTTGTGATGAACATAACCTAGCAGCCATTGACATATCTTCTGGGTTACTCACTCCTTCAAGAGGAGACAAATCAAGACCTGAGCACTGTCTTTTTTTCACTGGTGTCAGCTCAGATGGTTTAGCTGAAAAGGAAAAACCAGATCAAATACTAGGGAAGGAAATATAAGAAAAACAGTATACATGTCTGTCTCTATATTTTAACAAAGTCACATTTACTTCCTCAAAGGCCACTTAAACAACTACGTACACGATAGCTACATAGAAAACATCACAGTAGTTATCAGTCATTCAATCAGTTTCCTATTTGTCTGTCAAACATATCTACACATCACTCATTAAGGTTGTTAGAATGATGAATGAGTATTTGGGACAAGCATTCTCTTAGTTACTTTGGACATTGCCTCTTACTCCTATGATGCACAATAAAGTACTATAAATTGTGAACAATGAACAAAAAGTGAAAATATAATATTTGTAGCCATGAACACACAACTTCTAAAATATATTTTAGCAGAAAATTCTTCAAATGCAAGATAGTGTGCACTAAGTGAGCAACAAGAGCAATTATACATGCAATTTGGAACTTTTGTCAAGGATTCCATTGGATGAGATGATAAAAAATTATTCCAATAAGTTACATGTCAGGAATAATTGTGAATTTCATATTAGGTGGCGTCTATATGATAACAAAATTCAGTTTATTTAATTGTTATTAAAAATCAATGAACTCATTGTGATATATACCAATGTAATATGCATTAAAAACTTGACAACATCCAAGGCAAATTAATTGAAAATGATGTTTCCTATCTAACACAAGATCCATCTTCTTTGGCATTTTGTAAAAACAATTAATTAACATGAACTCAATTATGTATATTTTGACTTTGAAGATTAATCTAAATAGCATTCCATGTATCAATTTGCAAAAACAGACATGGAATGCATCACTATCGCCTATATGTTAAAATTCTAAGATTTATGTCAAATTGCTTAGTGCGAAGTCAAACATCATTAACAATAGTTGACCTCTACCATCTTAACAGCAGAAAAGAAGAAACTGCAGGAGATGCTGCAACAATAACTTTTAATTGAGGCTCCTGCTAATTTGCATTACATTGCAAATTCATGGGTAAAAATCATTCACCTAGCCCAGGATTTGAACCCAGATCCCTTCATGTCTGGCCGAGTTCTTAATTCCGTTAAGAAACCAAGGCATCCTCTAACACAAAATTTTTGAAGCTTTGCGGAACAAGATGTTATAACGAAATTCTTTCTATACAATTCCTAGGTATTCAATCTTAAGTGCAGCACTACAGTTCACTAAGTAAACACCTAAATTTAAACACTAGGTCGTGTTCCACCTTTGACAAATTCAAAAATAAGCCTAAAAATAAAGAAATATAAGAAGGAATCATATATTAGGAGAATATAGTGAGAAGCCACACACTAGAGTAGACCAAAAGATAAACGAGGAAATGATAAAGTTTTACTACAAGAGAATGAAGATGATCAAATGAAATGATGACTTCCCCTGCATAGTGTGAAAGAAATAGCAAATGAGATTTAAAAAAAAAACTAACTTTTTGAATTGTAAAGGCATGATATTCAAATGAGAAGTGAAGGAAATAAACTACAGACTGATAGAATGGAACAAGTAAAAAAGGCTAGCAATCAATTATTTTCTGTGACACTATCTCAGTTGCAACAAAAACCGTGGTATCAAATGCAAGTATCTGCATTTTCACTACTGTATATAAGAATTTTAAAAAACCTTGAAATAGACATTCAAATAGCTTCTACTTCTACCATAGTCAGGCTGTGAAATCAATAATTAAGCTATGAAGGACTCTTCTGAATGATGTCCTACTGCCATTGCACTAACTTCGGTAATATAGCTTTATGAAATCAAATTCAATCATACAGCTAGATCACCAAAGATGGCACAACAACGCAATGTTACTCCAATGATGATGATCACCACGATGACTGATGCTCAAGCCAATGTTCTTTGCTTTGGTAATCAAGCTTTATAATCCTTTAACAGCAATCATACAGCTACATCACCAAAGAAAAGACAAAGGCACTACGCCTGCAGCGATGTGGTTAGCATGGTCTCAAGTCTTGTACAGCAAATGGTCCACCCTAAAAACTTATCATTAGTGGGGAGTACCACTTCATACAACCAACCATGTGAAAAAGTATTAGGTTTATAATTAATATACAGCACTACAAAAAACTTACCCATTGTATGAATATTAATTTTACAGCCAACAGCATTTTGTTATGAAACCCTTGCGAGTTATTTCTCAACTTTATGTTCGGGGCAAATTTTCTTTTTTGTGCTATCCGAGGAAAATACTTGAATATATTGACTTTTCCTTTCAATGAAATCTACAGGGACATTTCATAATTCTTCAATGATAACACATGACGGAGGACTTCAGCGAGCTACACTTGCCTATGTACTCCCAAAGCATTATATTTGGCCAATAAATCATGTTTTCTGCTCTCAATTATTCAAATACAGAAATTTCATGATCAAAACTCAGTGATTAAATCATTTACCACCAGTCATTTAAGAGATGGGGTCTGTGAGAATAACTTAAGGTTGAATGACAAATTAGTACACAGGTGAAGATGAAAAGGCAATTAAAACTGATCAAGGCATAGGAGAGCATGGAAGGCAGCTTTTCTAAATTGGCCTGAATTTAGAATCGAAAAATTCTTGGAGTGGGGAACCATATGAAGCTCATTTCAAGAATGGGTATTATCATACAGCCTGGGAAGACCTATTTGCCTACTGAATATTAACCACAAATCAAATTGTTTGGACTTAAAAGACATGATCTACTCAAAAAACACTAGTCTTGCGCCACCTTACTCATAATTGGCATCAAGTAATCTTTCAATGAAGATATTTTACTATTGTGATGGAGCCAGATGACAATATTCAGACTTCCACTAAATAAATAATATTTTCTATACCAATAGTGAAGACAAATCAATAGCTAGTCAAGAAGGAACAACACCCAAGAATGAATGTTATGCTATATCTAGAAACCTGTTTACTTCTACAATTTCATTTCACCTACTTAAATTAAGACAGAAATTGAGTAGAGCGTGAGATCCTTAAATTCATCAAAGATTGAACTGAGATAAATACTTCTTAACAGGCTGGGGGCCTGCTGATATGATCAACAATTAAGGCTTAATTACAGGCGAAACTATTATAAATTAATCAGACAAATTATTTCAATATTTGTGCTATAAATTATGACAGGTAGGAGTCAGCATATTTTGGTCTAATGTTTCTGTTCCATCAATTTCTTTGAAAAGAGGTTTCTTCATTTATGCGAGTCTATTATGTACACAAATCTTGGGTAGAGGACAATATGACTCAAAGTGAGAATGACTGCAAAGAATTTTTTACAGTTATGATTAACGCAGCACACATATATGAATTTCACAACTGATAAAATCAAATATTTCTAAATATCTGTTCTATTCTATTTTTTAATAGTATATTTCCAATTCAGTACAACACAAATCTTCTGTATGATGTTTAATACTTGGAAAAATATAGTTTCAGATATTGCACAGAGGCAATGGACAGGTGACTTCACACTTGCATCAGAAAAACTAACCCCTTTCATTGATTGGACATAAGGGAATAATAGGAATATACTAAATATGCACAATATTTAGTTATCCTAATTTAAATTTTGAAAGCAATCTGCACAAAAATTCCCATCGCTAACTCAAGCCAATGCCAGGTATCCTACTTTAGAAGACATTAGTAGATAACTGAATTGGAACTTACATTGCAATAACGCTATTAAAACCATTTCACTCTAAAGCTAACAATTGTTTAAGTCCAATGCTCTCTTACAAATGTAAGTATATCAAGCATATAAGAATCCTATTATTAAGGCAGGTAGCATTTCACATCACCTGTACAGATACCAAGTACACCTGAGATTCTAATGCAACTCAGAGTCACTCAGTACCTGAACTAGTTTTGCAATCAATTTCCAAGACTCGAACGCTCGGTAGAACACCCCCTAATATCAAAGCAGTCCTGAACCGTTAAACGAACTATACATGCGTACTCAAATGAAAACAATTTTAAAATTTTTAAAGCAATAACAAAATTTAGAAATCTTACCCAAAGATTTCACGAATCTCTTCTGATACCAACGATGGTTCTTGAGTTGTTGCAAAGTGGCACGACTAGAAGGAAGTGGCACAAGCATTTTCCTGATCAGTGTAAGGGCCATATTATCCAACTTACTCCACGGAGTTTGTATGTATTTACCTGCTTTCCAATCTCTGTACTCAGGGCAGTCGGGGGTGGGTTTATCCCAGGGTAATTCTACAAGTAATATAATAAAAACGCAGTCATTCTAAATTGCGAGGCAAAATGATCGTTATTTCCAAAACAATGGGCATCAACACTCACCACCAGCTAACATTGCTACTAATATAACTCCACAAGACCAAATATCGGCTGGCTCGGCATGGTACGGCCTGAGTAGAACTTCGGGAGCGACGTAAGGTAAAGTTCCACACCGTTTCTCCAAGGGTCGTTCCTGCGAAAAAAAGTCATATATAAAACGAAAAAAAGACGCGTATTCGCGAATGTGCGGCCGACTTGGCAAAACACAAAAAAGAGGTATTGCGTTTGACTATACTCTTCCACGTTAAGTTTTTTCACCTTTCCCTGCATTCGATATAACGTAGCCATTCCGAAATCGGTGATTTTCAAATTGTCATTTTCGTCCAACAGCAAATTCTCGGGTTTCAAATCTCTATGCGCGATTCCTCTTCCGTGCAAATATTCCTGTTGAATTAAATAACGACCATTGACATTACTTTTCAATTTTATTCATAACCTTGATGATTACATGCTTTTAAGCCAACTATAAAATTTATAACTATCATCATTGTAAAATTGGAAGTGTAGAAATATGTTCTTACCACTCCAGCCACGAGCTGCTTGAAGTATTTTTGAGCTTCCCATGCGGACATTCCCACATCGGGCTCTGTAAAGACGAAAATAAAGAAATTGTAATCAAATTGGGAATCGAGTAAATTCGTGGACTAATCATATACCGAACTCGGTTCAAAGTTATTCACCAATCCTGTCAAATAATTCTCCACCGGCAGCGTACTCCAAAAATATATATTCAAGATTTCCGTCCCGCCGCTGGCCATAAAATTTAATTATGTGCGGATCCGTTAGCATTCTAAGGATACAAGTTTCTTTGCGTATACTATTTTTTGCATCAGGGTGTTTCTCAAGATCTACAATCTTGACAGCCACTGCTTCGCCCGTGTGCCGATTTATAAGAAGTTTCACCCTGCCATGAAATTAATATAATAACATTAAGCAGTCTGTAAAAGAGATTCATTTGTCCTTATATATAGAAATACATACTCTCCAAATGCTCCTTCGCCCAATGTTTGGGCGATAGTCCATCCTTCAACGAACTCTGAAACCATATTGAGAACCCCACTTCATTTGGTGGATTCATAATTTAGTAAAAAACCTACGGCACCTGTAATAGATAATCATCGAATTGACCTCATACAGACAGTAACAATAAAAATAGGATCGCAATAATCAACCCTACTTACTTCACTGAGACTGCATTAGCACATATAACCAGCCACATTAAAAAGTACACGTTAACTTTCACATTACGCTCAGAGTAACGGTCCCTCAAGTTATCTCGTTTGGCCTTTTTCAGTGCAACGTCTTAAGGTCAATGCTTCCGTAATACCAAATGCCGCCGTAAAACTGAGTCATACCCCCGATCAATACCCGCCCCGGCGACATATAATACGAATTGCTATTAACTAAGATCGGTAATGGTCGAAAAGATAATGGCATCCAACACGTGGTTGACAAGCATATCTCTATATACAATTTTTATCCGACATACCTCGTACACCAGAGAAACTAACTTATTACTGACATGTACAAGACCCCTAATTTCAACTTTTCTAAACACATGATTCTCTTAGCAAAACATTGTGACAGTTTTCTTAAATTTCCACCTACCTTTTAGCCATCGGATTTCGACGAATGTGTGGCACCTCCTCATGGCGGTTCTCGGCTTGCCACCGTTTTCGCGCCGATGTATGGCAAATGGCGCCACCTATTGTGAAAGATTTTGTGTAAATGTTAGATTGGAAACACAAAATTTTGCGCTTTTAAATAAAACAATAAGCACACCTTCTATTAAATTTTTTATGTGAAGAAATGGTGTTTATCTTGAAATTAAATTTCACATAGGAAAAAAAGTTCACTTTAAATTCCAATCCAGCCTTTGAATTCCATTGTTGTCTGCTTTTGAAATGTGATGATGTGATTGCCTCGTCACTTATTAGTTGGAAGAGAAGCCAGATACCCTGCGATCAGTCGCCTTCATATAGATATTGTAAGAAAATTGCCTTCATTCTTTTAATTAGTTCCCTTCGAATCCATGGCTAAAATTTAATTTACATTACAGGGGAAACACTCTGACTTCTTTCAGTAAATACATCTATGACTCAATGGTTGCAAGTGGTAGGTAGTACAGTAGCTTGGACAGCTCTGTATTTCACGATTAAACACCTATGGAAATTTGAACCGGAACCCACGAGCAGAATTGTTGCTGGTGTTCATGGGCTTGTCGCCACAATTCTTTCTGGAGTTGCTCTTGCGACAGGACCATGGCCATTTACAGATCCAGGTTAGAAATAAGATAGTTTTAATGCACAGATGGCCTGGTGAAGATTTTATTGCTTTTTAACGACTGCATGAGCAGGCTTATTATGCATATAGCTCCGTCCTATTGACTTATTAAATTATTACTTCAAACTTATTGAGTTATTTTGCCTAATTATTATCATAGATCGTGTTTAGTGGCGCAGTTTAAATCAATTAGGTGCAGAAGTTCAGGAAAGTAATTGGTACGTAACCGCTTTTACCTTAAGGTGACTATATTTTACCTTCTAATTGCAATTACTACTTTGGACTGTTGCTGTAAAAATGATGGAACCTATGTACTGGATCCAAGAAAATAGGTAATTTGAAATGTATTCTGTTGTAAATGGGTCATTTGGAATGATCAGTCATCCAAGCGGTCTGATAAGTGTACGGAAAGAACCGCGCAGTCATAATATGGACTTACTTCGTGTTAAAGTTCATGACTTCATTTAATAAAAAGGCCAAGCCATAAGGTATTTCACGACAAAACCATTATATTTTTGGCATGCGTCATAAGTGCTTGATTGGCGAATGCTACGTTTGGTTGTTTTTTAGTTGTAGTGTTTTAGCCACAAGCTTTTTACTTTTTTAATGGTTTTTTAATTTTAAATCTGAAAAGCATGAGTATATTTAATGACCTATGTTGAATCTTTATGAAAGCCATTTGAAGTAATAAGCTAAGTGATGACACTGAAGATGACGTTGCTGTATCAAAATTTACAATTTTATGTATAGTATGTGTTTAGAATGAATGTATTTTAGATTGGAATTTTTATAGACAAGAGGTGGGACCCAAAAGTGACGGGAATTGGGCTGAAAAGGGAGGGGGGCGAGAGTGGGGGAAGCCTTTGTTCGGCCGGTCGTTCGGCCGGTCGTTCGTCAGGCTCACGCCACCTGCGTCAGAATGCGCAGCACCGTTGCTGTGACTGAATCGCCTTCAGTGACAGCTGTTTCAGTGGTACAGATGTTTTCATTTCGGCGATAAATGTGATGACGGATATTCCAGAGCAACGCGCTGCAGTGAAATTTTGTTTCTTGTTGGGGAAATCGGCCGCGGCAACTACTTTAATGCTCAGGACTGCTTATGGGGGAGCTGCTCTAAGCAAAACCAGGGTATACGCTTGGTTTACACGTTTTAAAAATGGTGAAATGTCAATTGAAGACCAACCCCGTTCAGGCCGCCCTTCAACATCAAGAACTGACGAAAACGTCGACAAAATCAATGCCCTCATTCGTGAAGACCGTCGCAGAACCATTGATCAACTCTGTGAAATGTCTGGAGTGTCATGGAGTTCAATTCAGAGGATTCTATCTGAAGATTTGAATATGAAAAGGGTTGCAGCCAAATTTGTCCCACGCCATATCACTAACGAGCTAAGGGAGTGTCGAGTTCAGGCATGTTTTGAGCTTCAAAAGCAGCTTGAAGAGGACCCTGATTTTTTTTCCAAGGTTATTACTGGTGATGAATCGTGGTGCTATGGAAATGATCCTGAAACGAAGCAGCAATCAAGCCAATGGAAGACAGCTGGCTCTCCTCGTCCAAAAAAAGCTCGCCAAGTGAAATCAAAAATCAAGACACTCCTCATTTGTTTCTTCGATTGCAGAGGTATTGTGCACTCGGAGTTCGTTCCCCCGGGCCAAACCGTCGACCAGAAGTTTTACCTGGAGGTTTTGAAGAGATTGAGGGAGAGTATCAAGAAGGAAAGAGCAGGTCTTCGTCACACAGGCGACTGGTTCTTCCATCATGACAACGCGCCGGCTCATACCGCCATCTCCGTGATGCAGTTTTTGACAAAAAACGGCATGACATCGATTGTCCACCCCCCCTACTCACCGGATTTAGCTCCCAGTGACTTCTTTTTGTTCCCCAGGCTCAAAAGGGACATGAAAGGAAAGCGCGTTGACACCGTGGAGGAGGTAAAACAAAAATCGCTAGAAGGCCTTAAGGAAATCCCGGTTAATGAATTTCAGAAATGTTTCGAACAATGGAAGCATCGTTTAGAGAAGTGCATTGTCGTCAATGGGGAATACTTTGAAGATGAACAAAATTTAATGTAAATATGTTGAGAACTAAAGACTCAACAAAAACTTTCCTGTTATTTTTGGGTCCCGCCTCTTAACTGGAGCTTCTGGGGCGAGTTGACTGACTTGTACACTTAGTTAAGTTTCCTATAAGAAATTGTAAAAAGGTATCTAATATTGAATGCATTTAGGCCTAAATATTGTCGAATCAAATCGAAATAACCTTGATGTATGTATAGGATGTTGATGGGATACCAGACCCTGCGTCCTGATACCATAATTGCGTACACATGAGCTTAACCTTTCCGATCCCTATTTGAGGTGCTTTGTGGAGGGCACTTAAGAGTGAGTACGCCATCCGTCGGATGGGACGTTAAGCTGCGGACCCCTAGGCGCCTTTCGTTAAGAGTTAGCTAATGCCGACGCCGGGTTTCTCTCCACCCTTCATCCTTCCCTGTCCATCCCCTATGGCGCAAATGACCTGAGCTGTCGGTCGCCTCCCATAAATACTACTACTACTACTATGAGCTTAACACAAAACAATCTCCAAGTGGCAAATTTTATCCATATTGTGGATTTCATGATTGTTGCTGTGGTCAGTGAAATGGCATTAATGAAAAGTATTGGATGGAGAAATGAAAGATTATCAAGTTTTTCTCTCAATAAAAAATGAAATAAAAGTTTTTGATGAATATTGAATATGAATTTTATAAGAGATAAAACTGATACAAATTTTGATCTAAAGCATTTAAAAATAGGCTACGCAAGTTGATGATCTGGTAAGAAAAGTAATTGGGGTTAAAAATGTTGAAGATGTTCTTAGAGGCAGGGCATCATCTGTACATCTTTATGCTGCCAATCCAATAAAAATTCTCTTTGTTAGGTGGCTTTGCTTTGCTGGAGTTGATCACATTTTTCATATCATATAAGTCCATTGGTTTATAATTGTCCACATTTCCAAAGGAAGGAAAGGTTAGCTGTTGGTCAGCATTTTTGATGTTGTATTTAGTTGGCTTTAATTTAAGCTTCATTATAACAGTTTGCCAAACTAGCATTGAATGAAGTAAGAAGTGGGCTATCTTCCCTTGATAACACCTTCCAAAGTGTTTTCTTGAGTCTCTGGACTGTATGTATATTGATTAAGTTAAGCTGTTTGATTATGTGGTCATTTTATTTCTTATTAAGATTAATATGCAGCATGGCCATCTCATTTGTCAATTTCTCTCTCTTAACCTAAATTGATTTGATGCTGAATGAAAATAACATGTCATCAAAGAGATGAAATGTAAATTTTTGGGTATTTTTTTTTCACATAGATATTTGGGCTTTTTAACCATCCCATTTTATTCATATGTTTTTACATCCTGAGAAGTATTTCAATCAATAAGTCAATTTGCTAATGAGTGTGAGGCATATTAATTTTGTGTGTGGTGTAAATGATGCCTCATGTTCATTTTCTGAAAATTTATTTCCTTATTAATGTTAAGAGATAATTTTTAAAATGTACATTAGGTCCATTATTTTTATATTATGAAATGAATTGTATAAGCAATAATTGTACTATTTGAACTAAAAATAAATCATGAAAAACATTTCCTTTTTATATTAATTTGAAATTTATGGTAGCTTGCTAAGAATAAACCAAAGGCCTCGTGAGAGTTTAACATCTCTATTTATTTCTGAAGATTATTTTTTGACAGTTTATTTTAATTTGTAAGGAACAGGAAGTACGTACGAGGAAATTTAATCATTGTGCAATAGGCCTATTACTTTCTATTCAGTTAAATTTTGTTTTTTTCTTCTGTCATGAATTATGATATTAAATGGCGAAGAGGTTAGGACTTAACATTATGGCATTGTTCCATTAAGAGTGAATAAATATCATCTAGGCCTAAAAATGAGTTTATTAGTTGAAATAGTTTCTTGACTCTGAATTGTATCCCCTACTCTCTGAGTACTTCATCCATCATAAAATTAATGCCAACTGTGATCAAGACATCTATTAAGGATGATTGGACACATGAGAAAGATTGATTTAATTGTACAGAATAATGGATATTACATGAGTCAAATATTTGGTATATTTAAGAGGAAATTTTTTATAGAAAAATCATTCGTTTGTAACTTGCTCCTGTCTCCAAATTGCCATCATTTTTCATATTAGATTGACATTCATTGGGATAAAATCACAATTGCATGCCCTTTACTGCATAAAGCTGTGCTTTTGTAGAGTGAATGACATAATTACGTTAAAATTCTGTACTCCTCTGACAAATTGTACAAAGCATCAGTTGTGACTTGCCATATATGGTGTAGTTAATAATATCTTGTAGTTGGGCAGTAAAGTAGTAGATTTATTTCTAACTTCTATTGCACCGACATCCTGAAGGTAGAAGCTAAATGGTGAACTCAGCATATCTCTTCGAGTATCACCTAAGATATCTAGGTTCAAACATTGGTGCAGTAAGATGCTACTTTCATAGTGGAATCTGGTTCATTTGCGTGTTGAGTTGCACTCATTCATTTTATCATTTCTGCTTGGCGTCAGTATTTCATTTGAAAATTTTTTGGGGCATATTTCATGTATTTTTCCTTTCACCAAAGCATTGTTTCCCTGAAGAGTGGTTTTTATCATTTTTATAAGTGACCGCACAGTCTCCTCTTATTATGCCTCTTTAATTTCTTTTTTTGGTTTTAATGCTATATATAAACTTACCTTTAAATTTTCCAAACTGATTTGCTGGAGAGAACTTCAAGAGAATGTCATGGGGTCCTATTTGAGAACACCTGTGGTACCATTGGAGCCCAGGGTCATATCTCTGAAAATTTTCAAAATTCTATCTAATAACCAATTGTCAAAATTTAGTCGTATTAGAAATGGTTACTTACATTTCCTAAGGTTGTGATAAATGCTGAAAAATTGTGTGCTATTGAAGCTTAAATGTACCATAAAGGTATCACCAAAGGGGTGAAACCATAGATATGGTTATTCAATGATACTATTATTAAGAATGAATGAGTGTAATGATAGTATTTTAGTTAATTAGCCTCTATATATATTTTATGAATATAAATAAGTTAGGAAATTTACTCTACATTGCATAACCTAATCTTTGAATTGTGATAGTATAAATCATTGGTCATTTTTTCAGAGCTCTAATTAGTAGGTGGCAATGATAGTACATGCTTGGTGGCAGCAGAGTAAGTATTTTCTCTTTTAAGAACCATTTGATAGGAGAGACAAAACATCTTTACCGATCACATCTGTAAGGTAAGTTCTCCCAGTGTTGCCAGTTGTTTATACTTAATTCCTCTTTTCCTACTGCAGCCCTCAGAAAGCCATACTATTTGCACGTAATTGTTTCACTGTAAGTATGTTATCTTAAGTAAAGTGTGTAATGTGCGTAGTATTAAAATAAAGAATTTTTTATGTAGAATCTTACTGTAAATGGGTTGGAATCTACCATTGGGTGGCATCCTGAATATCTTTCCTTTCCTATGTGTTGCCTCTGGAGCATTGCTTTCTTGCTTCTGAAGGAGAATGCTATTTCAGGGAAACGGTGAAATGGATAAGTATGAAACAGAGAAAAAGAATGAGGAGGAAGAAAATAGGTGGATCTGTGGCAGGAATTAGAAGATAGTGGGCCATTGCATGGGATTATATGGGCAGAACTGAGCATTTACATTATTAGCTATCTCCCCTGGGTTAGAGGTAGGATTGTTTTTAAAAGTGGTGATTTATTGGCTGCGTATTTTTTGCATCAGTGGTTGATGTCCCAGGAGGATTTTAGTGTGTTTGGAGATAACTGAGGCATAAGAGCCTCAGTTGTTTTTTTTTGTATTCAATAGCCCTTTTAAACTCAACAATTCTATTTTAATAAGTACCAAGAAGTGAAGGGTCTTTCAAGTAGAGTGGTAACAAAGCTCCCATAGATATTGTTATAGACTAATGGTTCATTGAAGTAAAAGTTTGAGTTTTCAGCATTAAGTCTGATTTTTTTAGGGAAACGAGAATTTAAATGCAAAACGAAAAATTTGTGAATAGTTTTTTGTTCTAGATAGCCTGAAGAATAAAGAAGAGTTTGAAGGAATGGAAAGAAGGACAGAGGATGGCATTCATCAAATGGGTATAGTGGGTTGGCAAGTAACCGGGTGTATACCCTATTCTTGAAATTTGGGATACAGTCCGATTTCAACTGAGTAGGCAGACAGTTAAATTGTCAAAAGTTAACATCATGAAATGAGTTGTGCGTTGAGGACAGTCTCAATAAGTAGTATTTAGATTCGCTTCACCCCTTATCGTATAGTTATGGAAGTGAGATGTTAATTGCTAAGTTTCTAGATTAACTTTCACATGAATCAGAGCCTTAACGATATTTAAACAAATACCGTCATTCAATTGTTCCCGGTTCAACCTTGTGGAAATTCATTTTAATTAAATGAAGAATACAATGTATCTTTCCACTGTCCTTTATTCACGTACAACCAGTTTCAACGCTCAAGCGTCATCATCAGGTACCTACCTTACCTGATGATGGCGGTTGAGCATTGAAATCAGTTGTATGTGAATAAAGGACAGTGGAAAGATAAATTGTACTCTTCATTTCATTAAATACAGTCATGATTTCATACCTAATAAAATAAGGTTTGTGGGAATCACGTAGTGGTGTATTTGCTAGGAAACGAATAGATCTCTTTTGTAGTAGCAAGAGTTGTTTAACATGTGGGGTATGACCCAATGGCTCAACACCATAACTCAAATGACATTCAAAGAAGGCATGGTAAAGTGTTAAACTATACTCATTTGAAATAAGAAAATTGAGCTTTCTTAACATATATAAAGCTTTACTCAGTTTATACAGAGGACTGATTTGGGTCTTCTAGTTAAGTTCTGTATCAATATAAATTCCTAGTATTTTAGGAGTTTCAATTTTAGTTGTTATTGATTTAAGACTGCATGAAACAAGCTAGTTTTTTTAGTTTTTGTTTATGATTAATATCGAACCATTTCTTAGCCTCTCTTTCTGTAGGGCTAGATCATGCCTTTGCATCTTCTAGATGTTGAAATTTTGGGTTGGTGTATTTTATATAGGTATACTAAAAATTACTATCAAATCTCTGTAATTATTCATACTTTTACTGTGACTTATTCAAAATAAAGAAACGCCTGTTCAGAGGTATCTTTGTTATGTTTTGCTTGGCCAGCGAATGTACCTGTAATGCTTTTTGGCTTCACATCTGCTTTGCTCTTTACTTCTCAGGGAATTTAACTATGCTTTTATTTCTGTAGGGTTTGTATTTGATAATGCCTTGTATAACTTTAATTTTAGTGAATGATCTTGGCAAAAAAGAACAAATATTAAGTAAGAATTCATGTAATATCAGGGAGTTGTTTCTTGCCTTGTGTTTATTTTTCTCTCTCACATTTGGAAGGACAACCAAACCTCGGTATCATAACTGTTTACTTGATTTCATGTACCTTAACAAGTAATGGATGCACTTCAACAGATGTGAAGATGTATAGGCATTTTCCGCGGAAGTTTAATGAAATCAGACATTCTATGGGCAAAATAATACTTGTTTAAATGTACTGTATTATTAATGAAGCTTTGAGTACTAGTAGGCATTTGATGTAGTTCTTACTGTCATAAGCTTGGTAAATGTTAATGTGTCTTTCAATTTTTATTCATTATGGCTATTCACTTTTTACACAGGAATTCCCAATAAAACTATGCTTAAAAGTATAATGCAGTAGAACATTAAGATGTGTCTGCGTGTGCTGTCTGGGGGCAAATACTAGATTTGGTTCTATGTAACCTAGAAAATTGTCTGAATAATTAATTCAATTATTAAGTTTATTACACTTTTAAAATGTTACTTTTTATTTTCATTGCATTCACTTAGCATGATCAAAATTTCCTAACAGCATGGAGTGATGCACATGTTGAATTTTAATGATAATTTCTGGGCTAAAATAAAATTTAATTTTGAACAATAATTGGAAAAATATTTGTGTTAAATGTATCGTTGTTGCAACAGTCTTTCTGTGGATATAGCAGAAATCTGGTCAATGAATATTGATAATTTAAGTATAACATGGCATGTATTCATAATGTGTCATTTAGATAGAATATTTATGCCCAGTCATGCCTAACCAAAATGTGTGATACGTTTTTATTCTATTGTATTAAGCATCTTGTTATCATTTTTAACAACTATCTGGGCACTATATGCTTCGCACTCAAATTTTCTTAATTCCTGATTCATGTAAAGTCATCAATAAAACTAAAAAGTTATGAAGTTTTGATTGCATACGTTGCATTGAATCCATGACTTGTATGCAAATTGCCCTGGTGTTGTTGATATATCTCATAGGCTTGGTGATCCCTGAAGATATCAAATAGAATTACTTGTTTATTTTTCAGATTTTTCTAAACTTGTTTTTTTAATTTTATGACTGAGTAAGGAACTTTTAAAATACTTAGAATTGAACCGAGGATGATTAATGCTAATTTTAAGTATGGCTGACCACGTCCTTGAAGCCTCTTGTCCTCTGTTCTTGAACCCCTGAATTGGTGATACCCTATACATATTAACCTTCTGATTCCAAAGCTTCAGTATGTATGTAGTCTTGCTCTTATAACATACCATTTTGTTTATATTTTTAATTCATATTCATTCCATAGTTTGATAAGGGAGAAGTTTTAAATAACGTGCCTATCCTTTCCCATTCCAAAATTTCCCAATTTCTTCCTATCCTACTCCCCTACTTACACTACCATCACTCATAATATCTCCTCTCAGGCAATTGGCTTGGAGAGTATGAGAAGAATGACATGCTAACTTGGACAAATCTTATCAGCGAACTACACATTTCCCCATTGTATTACATTCTTCTGCCTAGCATCCATTTCTACTTTACCATCTCACATTTTGCCATTTTCATCTCACTTTTGGCAAAAATACTCTTTCACTGAAATAACAATAAAAATAAATCTTAATCTTTTTGTTTACTCTATGGAAAAGGCTTTCGCCACATCACGAGTGTTTCTCCAAAAGGTTACACCACAGGGCACTTATGAATGGATTTTGGCAAATATAATAGTTTTGGGACATCGAAAGAGGTAGTGTTATCAAGTTAAGAATCATGACTGTTCCTATTGTCATTTTATTGATCGTATCCACAAATGTGAGGTTGTTAGTCATGAGTATTATTTAGTATAAGTCCCAATAATATTGTGGAACTAGATTGTTGCATTGATTGATTAATATCAGTTCTGAGAATAGGGGTAAAAAATATAGGACATATTTATGAATAATTAATTGAAATAATAGAAAGTTGCAGTATAATTTACTAATAAATGTGCTATTATTGTTTCATTATCTTCAGTCTTAAGATAAGGCAGTAAAATAGGTGCATAATTCAAGTTGAGAATTCATGTATCATTATGTAATGCTTAGTCAATTTTTTTTATTCCAAGCTCGCAAGTATTGCTTTAATACATGTAAAGATCTTTGAAGTTCATACATTTTTTCCCTAATTTTCCCTAATGATTCCCCATTTCAATGGGTCCTTCAGGTTGAGGTGCATAAAACATCCTTCATATCTCCATTAAGTATTGCAGTTGTTACATCCCAATCCTTGTTATTCCACTTTTTCTGAAATGACAAAGCAAACCAAATCCTTGAGTTGAACCTCGAACCATAGGAAAAATCCACTCCATTCTTTTAAGTAAATGCCGTAGCGATACATCTGATATTTATAACATGTACTGTTTTCATTTGTTTAAATATCAAGTTACAAGCAACAGTTTAGGAACTGGAGGTTTATCAGCTATTTCCCAGACATTATTACTATTATCGGTAATTTACCAGTTGATATAGGTTTTTGCATGGACACAAGCTGCCAAATGGTACAGTGACACTTCCGCTGTTTCTCTTAACAAAACATAACCTGGCATCCAACATTATAGGAGGTCCCTGTTTTCTTTTTATTGACTTAATCTTCCCATGCATTGCTTTTGCCATAGATATCCAATTAATCATATCTGAACATTGCCCTTAAGACTCATGAGCATCATCACAACTCAGGTTGATATGCAACATTATACTCTAACCTCTTGGGTAGATAACATTTTCTCCTGGATCTGTCAGCAACAGCCTTGCCTGTGGAATTGCTTGAGGTAATTCCTGAGGCTGATCAAGTGTGTCTGCTTTTTGGTCTGGGTTCTCTTCCTCTGGCATAATAGGCTCTAAAGCTCTGTGAATTTCATACTTGTCAATAACTAAACCAGGAAAATATCAAGGTGCTTTACTATCTGGTTCCCAGAGATTCTTTCAAATAGCTGTTATCAAGAAAAACAACGTAATTTACTTGGAAAATCCCTTTGGGGTTCTAAGGGTTGACAAGATGATTACCTTTTGTTTCCTCACAATAACACATCAAAACCTGTCATGAGTTTGGATCCCACTTTCTGCGTAGTCAAGGCCAAACAACCAAAAACCTTGAAATTGTCAATGTCCAACTTCTGCTGCATCCATTCTGTGATCACTCCAACTGTGTGATTGAATTCTTTATATAAGTAAAAGGGTAGCAAGCTTCATCCCAATGATATGTGAGCAACTCAGAGTCCATTAATATACACCTTTCTTTTTCAATGCAACAATTTCAGAGTGTAAAAATCTTTTACCCTCTGAAATTGTTGCATTGAAATGCACATTAGCGGATGACTCCGTTAAAAGTTACTGTTGCGGCATCTCCCGCAGTTTCTTTGGAACTTTTCTTTTTCACAAATTGTTCTCACTGCTGTCTCAGCTCTTCATTTTGCTCAGGTATGTTGGGGACTGTTTGTTGATTGAATGTTCGTCAATGCCTGTCTTGTTTAAAATAGTCCTCATGCATTCATTATGTACTCCTTTCCATTATCAGTAAACAAGGTTTTTATCCTGCATCATGTATCATCCCCTATTTTTACTTTACAAACTGGAAATTTCAGGTGTCATTAGGCAATTAAAGCATATGAAAATGATTTTTATAGTATAATCATCTAAAAAAATTGCCAAATACACAGCTGCTCCATGGTAAGTAGACATATGCCCACATGAGTCAGAGTACACCAATTCAAGCTTCTATAATGCTATTCTGTTGCATGCTTATAAGGTTGATGATGTTGCTTGCCTTTCAGAAATGGGACACAAGGTTCTGAGACATTGACTTTCAAAAAATTGATTCCTGTCATTATACCTTCTTTCATTTTGTCCATTCCCTTCATGTGCAGATGCCCTAAGTTCCTGTGCCACAACTGCTGGTCATCATACACACCTTCAAAATAAAAGGCAGAATCTAGTGGTACTGTTTCCTTGTCCTCCAACCCCACTGACTTCTGATTCAATTATGAGTGAATCATACTGGATCTGCACCAAAGGGCCTGAAACAATACATCCTGTTAGACCATATGCAACAATCAAACCTATCTTTCAACAAGCAAACTTCGCATATTCTCAGTTTTATCCTTTAGAATCGGATCTTACTTTTCATCATCATTAAATTATGGTTTGAGTTTGCATCTCCTCCAGAAAAACTGCAAATTAATCTCAGTGTTCCTAAATCTATGCCCAACCATGATACACAAGGTCTGTCCAAAAAAAAGATGAGATTGTTTGAATTACTACTTGATTTGATTAGTTACCCTTTAATTATGTTTATCACCTTCAAAATACAGCCCTTGGCTACTAATACAACGCTCCCAACATTTTTCCAGCTTTCAGATGCCAACTGGAACACTTCTTTCGGGATAACCGTAAAATATGCAGTGCAATTTCATTGGTTATCTTTAATAGTTTCAAATTTGCATCATTTCAAGGTGGATCTCAACTTAAAAAATACGAAAACGTCCACTGGAGCAAGATCTGTAGAGTACAGTGGCTGATGGATCACCAGAATGCTCTTTTTGGCCAAAAACCCATTAACAACCAATGATATAGGTGCCGGTACATTGTCGTGATGAAACCACCATGACTTGTTTTTCCATATTTGTAGCCTCTTTTGCAAACATCGAACATCCTAACCTTCTCATAACCTCTATGTAGTGCTGCCCATTCAATCTTTATCCTTTGGGTATGTATTCATAATGAATAATTCCTTCCCAATTGAAGAAAACGATCAACATCACCTTCTTGTTCGATCGCCACATCCAAGATTTTTTGAGTGATAGGGAAGATGGCTGCTTCTACTGTGAAGACTGGTCTTAAGTTTCTATATCAAAACCATCAACCAAGGTTCTGTTCTCCTTCATTCTCACCGACACAAGAATTTTTACAGCAAGCATTTTTGAGGTCAGACAAAAATTGCTGTTGCGCAGAGAAAAGTCGAGATAAGTCCACAGGCAAGGTGGTGTTTTACTTCTCATCGACTCCACTCCACTTCATCGAAGGTGACCATTCACTGTGACCCATCAAGCAGTTCATGCACAGAAAGACCAGTCTCTACTTTTATTTACAGACCTTGTATAGTGTAACTGATACCTTTTGGAATCAATCCCTAGGCATTTTCCATACATAACTGCAACTGTTGTGGTTTTTAAACCAAGTGTATGTTATGATAAAACCCTGTCTCCTGCAGGACCCTTTTCTTTTTCCCTGTGGTCATTTATTTTTCCTCAGCCAATGTCCCATATATCAATGCCATCTCTTCTTTTGCTTACTGCCACATTACAATCCAGCCAGCATCAAATGTTTCCTTCAAGGAACACCCCCAATTATTTTTTCTAATGATTTTATACCCTGTCAGCTAATTTCTCCGTATGATTGCTTGGTGGCAAGTTCATTAGTTCAGCTTTTACCTCTAATAATATTCTATCACTTGCTTGCCCTTTCTTACTACACTTCTTCCTACCTTATGGTTCAATAATGTTACCACCCTGTGCTGGCTGTCTTCTCTTCTGCTATTTGTTACTCTACTTCCACTCCAGTGATGCTTGCTATCCTTCTATCCCACTTCGCTTAGGCCAGACTTTATTTCCTCTCTCCATCTCCCACCTTATATTTTGTATTTTCCCTATCCACAACATCGTCCTAACAGTCCAAGTTCCCTTTCTTTGTTTCATGAGCTGATGCTGTTGATTTCACTTTGCAAGGATTTTGTGAGATGAAGATGGTAGACTTTACTATCCCAATGCCAGGAATGGCACATAGCCCATTTGATGAAGTCCTATTGTTGCAAGGATGCATGCTCTGATCTTGTCTATCATTTTTCTGTAGAATTATTAATTGAGTTGGTTACCCATTGCCTTCCTCAATATTTTTCATGTGACACCGTCAATCAAATGACCACCCCCTGTGATCAGTTGTCTTTGCAGTGACCTTACTGACAAACAGTTGTTGGGTGGACCACCTTTTGTCTAGTTCCTACCCTTCCACTTATCTGATGTAGGTTCCCATACCAGGAGCAATTATCATGCTTCCCTTAGCACAGCTGTAGGGGTTACCAGAACAAACTAATTCATGGTTGTAGCCCAAGGAGAGGACTAACAGAAAATCCTGAGGCTCTATTCACTTTGTGATCTCAAGCATATGAAAAACAAAAGGAAAAAAATCAGTCACATCAACCAGTTATTAGATTGTAAATTGTTAGTTAGTTAATGAAAAATATTCCAATAATAAGAAGACACATGTCATCTTGGAGCATAAATATATGTTTGCCAATAAAATTCTTGGGCTTGGAAAACACTGACTCATCAGTCATGAAAGTATAGATTGTGAAATGCCAGCTGATGCTTATTAATATGGTTCCTAATGAAATCTTTTAAATACATAAGAAAATGTCATTTGTGCTAAATATGACATTTTTTTATCATTTAATAAACACTTACTTCTCTTAGATAGACTGCTTTTATCTCATCATAAAGTACTGAGTGAGAAAGCACATAACATTAAAAAACGTGATATGCCAAAAACAATGTTGAGCCCAGGCTGCTTGTAAGAACAATTAGCTATGTAATTTTTAAAAAAAGAATCCATAAAGTGCCATTTTTGAAAAATGTATTGCATTCTATGAATCACACAGTAGTACAAGAGATGTTCAATAAAGAGTGATTTAAATTTATTAGTATAAATTATTTTTTATTCACACAATTTTGACCAAATTTAATTTGATATTGTTATCTTAATGTGTAATGTGTGTGTACATGTCGTTGATCTGACTCCAGTATTGCCTCAGCAGCAATTGTTTCAATTTCAAGTGTACAAATGACCTACTTGTGCTTCTGATGATGAAAAATGCTCTCCACCAAGATGTCTTCACATTTAGGGAATAATGAAATGTCATACATAGGGAAGATGAGGGACACACTTCATTTGGTTTTTCATGAGATAATTGTGATTTCATCGAACCCACCCTGTACAAATATCTTGTGTGCAATTTTCTGTTCCCAATAGGTGGGTGGCACTCATTGAAATTTTCATTATGTTTCATGTTCTCTTAATGTATTTAATGATTTTTTCTCACATTGGGACCAGGGGTGTAAATGTTGACTTCCACAAGAACAGTGACTGTAACTCTGGATCCATCTTCCTTTTGAAATTTTCTCCCCTCTTTAAGCATTCAAACCATCTTCTAGATCTATATGAAGGGAGCTAACTCTCTGTAAGCCTCCTGAAACCCTGCTTATGCCTTGTCTGATGTGAAAGAAAAATTTCAATGCCATATATTATTTGTTTTGTGCTACCTTCATTTTTATCACAGGTGAACTGAATATGTTTAAATTGCAATAGCTGCCACTCCTGCATTACTGAATAACATCACTATAACTTGTACCACATATATATTATACATTAAGCTAAGTTAACAATATAACAAAATAAAAATTTTGCACAATAAAATATTAGGGGAGGGTAGTAGAAGCTGAGACCTTGAGCATAATTCACGTTTTGGGCTATTCTGCAGGTATAAGATTTTTAGGATGCATACAAGCGAAGGGTGGAAAGAAAAATTGCATTACAAGCACGACAAAATACACATATTAACAATATAAAGGCACAATCAGGGTTGATTAGTGCTTGTTGCTCTATTCTGAGAAAATTCCTCTCTTCATAATAAAAAAGAATTATAATTGTAACGCTTGTAAACAAGTAGGATATGCTGTAAACCATGGCATGTTTATAACCTTTACATAATGAATATAAAAATTTCATTTTGAGGATAAAATAAGTTGTACCACTTAGCTTCTATGCTCTTACAAACTCTGATGTTCAGTGTGATGTTTGATTCTTATGATCTTACTTCAAATGCCCATTTTGAGACATTAAACCATTGACCAAGTCAATGATACCAAGATCTAGTCAGGCCCTTGTTAGTTCTAAAGCTGTAGTACAAATTGGGGATTTGGTGACCATAAGATAGGTGTGTTTCTAACAGACTTGGAAATGCTTGGGGAGGGGGTGCCTTTTGCAAGTGGGAGAAGGTTACAGCAAAATGCAACAGACAATGTTCCTGATATCTAAGCAGTTCTGCTGAGTCGCTTAAGATAGGGTGTTACTAATATCATGTTGAGCTTAGCTTACTGATCCTGTATGCTGATGGCATGTTGCCTGATCATTGAAAGGACCAGGTTGGTTTAAGTATCACTTATTTTAAGAGGCCCACTTCACTCATGGCAGAGGGCAAGGGACAAATACTGATGGGAGGAAATTAGCTCCATTTATTCTCAGTACACACCTGTAGTAAGATCTTCATAGTGAGAGGTCCTTAGCTGTAGATTATTTAACTTTTATGTAAATCTGGATGGTAATATTTTCAGCAAGTGTAGTTCCCATCATTGTTTATTGCCCACATCATCACACCACTTGCAAAGATTTTTTCTCAAGTTAAAATTAATCATCCAATGACATTTGTAATTCTGTAACATAATAGGTAAGCAGTGCATGACCTATTGAGTAGATCATTCCGCCAGTAGATGGAAGGTCCTGGGTTCAAATATAGATGACATTTTGGGAAACCTCTATTCAAATTGGAACTGTGTAATTTTGTAGCTACTAACACTCCCTGGGAGCACAAAAACGCCTTCTTTATAAGTGAATGTTGTTGATCGTAGTGCAATGTATATTCTAATTCCACCAATCTGTCTTGAAAGTTAGTCTAACCTTGTCAATCTGGCTTGAAGACTGGTTTGGTGAAATCATTCTGGGTGCATTTCTGTTGAATTTTAGCTTATTACATTCAGAACTTGGTAACTGGAATGATTAAACTAAGGTTTAACATACATCTTTTCGAAGTTTTACTGTCCTTTGAAAAGTGGGTCCATTATAACTTTTAAGATGATTTCATTCACTTTCTACTTAATCATTTAACTTTCCAGGTGGTCCCAACACACCGCAACAAGTTACCACCCTGAGTGTGTGCCTAGGATACTTCTTATATGACTTGGCATGGTGCATTTGTCATCAAACTGAAGGATTCACAATGATTGCCCATCATATTACTAGTATTGTTGCAATAGCTCGAATAATCATGAAGGGTTGTTCAGGTGCAGAGGCATCTGCAGGTGCTGGTGGTTTGGAATGTACTAACCCTTTGTTACAATTAAGGTGGTTCATTCGTAGTGCAGGTTATAAAGATCATCTCATATATAAGATTGTGGAGTTAACTTTTATGTCTTTGTTTGTTTTTATGAGGATAATTGCTGGGAGCTATCTTTTATTTTCAGTTTTAACCAGTAATAACACTGACTTTGAAGCTAGATGCCTAGCTATTGCCTTGTATGCTATATCTTGGGTTTTCATGGTTTCTATTGCTAATCATTTTTATAAACATTACATTAAGCATTCAAAGGTAGTAGTTGATTAGCATTTTACTAGCCCAAAAGGACATTTTTACATAGAACTTCATGCAGGAGTTAGCTTTTAAAGCTCAAACTTTTGTATTTTGTTGTTGGAAGTAGTTATTGAAATAATAGAGTATTAATTTAAATGTTATCATTTTTCTCAATTTAGACATTACTACACATGCACATTGTAGTTGCTCATGTATTTCAATTTGATGTATTTTTTGTGCGCTGCCCTTGGTCATCATCTGAAAACAAATATTTTTTATGTTGGAGAATAGAATAGTCTATGAAGTCCTTCCAATGTATGTTTGGTTTTGTATTAACTGCTTTCTGCAGCATAAAAGTGAGAATAATGTATGTACTTATTGAAGCATGTGAAAAGAAAGTATATATTTTTATGATATTATGCCGACATCTTCTATAGTTAAATGCTGATCAAGCTAAGAAGGCAAAAATTGGTTCGGGTGTGTGATCCTGTGCATGTTTCATCTGTGTAAAATATTGCTTATGAAAGGAGGGAAAATTTGTATAATATTTTATTTATGAGCATTTTGTACTGCTATTGTACAGGAGATTTTTCATGTGGTGAATCAAAAATGGCCAAAATTTGTGATTAACATAAAAGGCATGTGCCTCTCTCAGCAGCTCAGTAGCAAAAATGCTGGAAGGAATACGTACCCCACTAACTGCTATTTTATATCAGTGCTTAATCTAGTCACCTTGGGATATACATATAGGCAAGGCCATGTTTTATTGCATGTGCATCAATTTAATAAAAAATAACAACATGATTGTAACTAATTATTTATGATACATAATACTGTTCTTGGGTAGATGGAAGGATAGTTTTATAGAAATTGTATTGTCCTTGGGAATGGGTTGCATGAAGAACTGGAAATATGTACATATTTACAAAGGGTTGTGAGTTGTCTTCTTGCTTTTATAATTTCACTTGAAAAGCCATTTTTATAGGTGGAGCACTTAAAAATATGTACATACTTCAGTGGTACGATTTTGTATCTTTGCCCTGTGTTGTAATGCTTGATTCAAAAGTAAATTAAAGCAAAGCATTTGCTGTCATCATTTGTAGGAGATTTTGCATAGCTGCTGAAAAGAGTGGAGAGTTAGTTTAAGAGCCAAAAATCCCCATTAATCATGCTACTAACTTAACTGATAAATAAAAAAATCTCTTTTCATGATATACACTGAAATCATCTGTGACATTGGAAAAAAAATTATGTAGTTTCTAGGATAAGAGAATTGAAATGTTATAACTAACAGTGAAATTACAAATAATATGACAGTGAGTCAGCAAAATTTGATTTCTCACATGTTATGGAGAAGTTTGTGTTGTACAAGAAAAGTTAGATAAACATTTTGAAGTCGGCCACAGAAAGATTATTACATAAATGACAGATAGTGACTCAATTGGTTATAGCTAATGCATAGATAAGTGTTGTTTTAGATGACTACAAATGATGACCTATCAGATGAACAAATGTAAATGACAATAGTAGAGAATGGATATTTACATTTGCTGAGCCTTTTTCAATTCTGCGGTATATTTTTTGTCTGCAATTTATTATCTCATTTAGGTATTATTTTCAGAAATGAGTAATGTGTTCATCAAACAGCAGCAGCTAAACACTGATTTTATCCATTCCCCCTCTCACTAATTTCCTTCAGACACATTTCTCATTCCATTTAATTGTATGTCATTGGTGATGGTAAATTATAATGGCCTTCTGGTTCTACAGCAAAACTTAAGGGGAAGGGATACAGTACTCAATGGTGGTGATCAATATGTTTAAGGAATATCTTTTGTGCGCAAAAGTTAAAAGCCACTGGAATTATTGCAAAGTTAATGTTAGAATTGCATCTCTTAACAGGTTGGACTGTGCACAGAAAAACCTTCCTGTAAGAAATATCAGTTTAAGTATATTTCATTGAAGAGAAATCACTAGTTCAACCTTTTATATATTTTCTACATTCTACCTTATATATTAACAAGTGGCTTGCAAAAGCTGCTACCTAGTGTCATCATTAAAATTATGTATTAATCTTAGGGACTAATTTGTGAGGTTTTGGTCTCAAAATATTCACGTATTATTTTTCACGTGTTGTGTGGGATGGAAAAACAAACATTTATCTCCAATTTCAAGACTGAATTTCAATCAAAATGTTTTAACTGATTTACAAAACAAGGATTTTTATTATTACAGTTGTGCTGAGAACTGCAGGTTTTTTGTGGCATAAATGGTGATGATTGGTGAACTTTTAGGATCACTTAGTTAGCAATGCATAACTAGAAATAACCTCCAACCAACATGAAGGAAATTCCACAAAAGAGAGAATATTTAAGTGATATTTGACATGACTTATTAAATATTGCAGGTTTTTATCCTCTTCAGGTTTGTGTATGTATTTATACACCCACACTCACCTTTATTTTACCGTGATTCTTTCTAAAATGAATTCCAATTTGATTTTCCTTTTATCATGGGATAATTATAATTTCATGAACATCTGAAAAGTTTTTCTTATATCCATTTATAGATGACTTCATTCAGGGAGGGAAGTTTTCAGGCAGCTCAAAGGGACATTTAAGGCTACGAATAATTTTCTTTTGGTCGGTACATGTACAAACAATTGCAAGTTTTGAGTTGTTTCTCAGCTTATGAAAATCATAATTAGGTAAGAAAACTTGCATAAGCCAAATAGTAAAGGGAAAAATGCCTAATGATGCATCACTGAATCTAAAAACTACCGAATACATTATGTATGTAATCTCCTTTTGGTGTACTTTGAAAAATGCATGACAAAGCATAAAAGAGAAAGCCATAAATATATTCCAAATACAAGTTATTTAATAAGAAATATATGTAAATAGCTCAAATATTTTTTTTTCTCTTTTGGAGAAATTCCTTCGCAGATATTTGGAAGACTATCATTCACTAAAGAAACTTGTCTTCCATGGGTTGCAATTGTGTTTTCTTTACACCAGTAATTCCTAAAATTCAAATTTTTAGTTCTTAATTACATTTGTCATTTGCTTTTATATGAGATTACTTGCTTTTAATTGTGTATTTCTATTCACTTATGATCTGCATAAAGATGAACCTTAATTATTAGCCATTGGGTTCATCATAAGTTTGTATTTAATTTGAGACTGAAAACTTTTCAGGTAAAGGAGATAAGCTTTATGGTATGAATAAGAGTACAGATATTGACACATCAACATGGCAGCTTACATAATTAGAACATTAAGTCTTGTCTTAAATAATTACAATTTTTCTATCAGTAAGGGTGCTCATCTAACCAATGAGAGAAGAAGTGAACATTTAAAAAACTTGGGCAATAGATATAATTGAGGTAACTTCCAGTGTGAAATGATGCAAGCCAAGCACACAATGTCATCTCATGCTCTGTTGATCAGCAGTTTTTAAAATAATTTGTTATTTTAAAAGGTAAATCACTGATAGAAATATTATAAATATAAGGCAACATCTCATAGCCGTGTTCATGCTCTCACACAAATGGGTGAAATTAAGTTCACACAACCATTGACAAAACAAATTTCAAATAGCTCTTATTTAATTTGCTGTTCTCTATGGTCATCACTACTTACAAATATTTCAATATTTAATCTCAAAATTCAATTTGTTTTGACTTATCAAATGCATTAATAGTAGAGACAATAAGCAATATTTATTGCATAAAACTGCTGGAGAAAACTAAACCTACGCTTTTAACCCTTTTTTATACTAGCTCACATTAATTTGTTTAAATAGCTTTGTTTAGTTTTCCCATTATAAATTATAAGCAAAATTATCACAGGCTTGCATGTACTGTATGGAATAATCGTCTTAACAAGCTTAAAGAAAATCAATAGCCATAATAAAATTTACAGCCATAGAAAATTTTTTTGAACTTGTTATTTTGCGAGGCCGTTGAGTTGTTTACCAGAGTTTAATCACCTTATTAAAATGGGGGAAACTCGTTATTTTGTGGGAATTATCCATTAGGAGAAAATGAAAAAACTTCGTTAACTATTCTTAATGATTTATTAATAAAACTCAGGTTAATTTCATGTTGTTTATTTACTTTTTTCAGTGTTATGCATTACCAAGTCTCAAAAATGGAATTCCCATTTTAGGGCTCCCTAAAAAAAATGAAATGAATGCTTAAATTTGGACCATATTAAGCTTGAAAAATGACTAAATAATGAGCTTAGAAAAAAACAATATTCTCAAAACATCAAAAAGTTATTGAAGAATGTGTTTTGGTGTAAAAAACTGACATTTAATGATAACAAATGCTTGTTGCATCAATTAAATTTTATGTTAAAGTTCAGTCAATGCATAGTGTCCTGATATGATGCAAATGTAAATATATATCCAAGTAAACTTGGAAACAATATGGGGTTAAAAACTTGTGTCCAGATGATGTTGGTATTTAAAAAAAAACCAGATCTTCCTCCTTAAAGCCCTAGAATCAAGAAAGCTAAATAACTATCAGCAGTTACATACCCTATGAATGAAACAGAACACACCATGCAATACTATTGAATTTAACCTTTAAAAATCACATATTTCCAGCATATGAAGTACTCCAGCTCCCAGCCTAGTGAAATTGTGATTCATATTAAAGGTTGTAGAATATGTTCATAGATTAGTGCTTTTTTTAGTATTCTGAGTTGACAATGAATATGAACCAAATGGTGCTAAGAAATTTCAAGTAATTACCTTCCATTTTTACTTGAATGGGAAATTCTCTGCCTAAAGATTTTCATCTTCCAAGAAACTGTGCAAGATGCCGCAACAGTAACATTTAACAGAGTCATCCGCTAATATCCATTTCAATGCGACAATTTCAGTCTAAAAATCATTTGCATTGAGCCTGATCCCGGTCAAGGCAAATGATTTTTACCCTCTGAAATTGTTGCATTTTCATCTTATTCCTTTGAAAACAATGGAATAAGTGAAGGAAAAAGTATTTGTTCCGGTAGGGTTCTCTATAAAATTGATTAAAATATTAGCTTCTGATCTACATATCTGGATGCTTGCCGGTCAGCATTGGATATATGTGCATTAAAAAAGTATTCACAAACCCATGGGGCTAGGTGTTTTGTGATGTGAGAGGAGTGTTCGGTATTCCAACCTAAATTCAAATTTCATGTAGCTAAGAGCATTTGCCAATAAGTTTCTGTAAGATCCCAGAGGACATAATGATCAATGGCAAACTAATGTTGATTCTTCAGCAATAACATGTAGAAGGACATAGGAGTATTGGGAAAAGATTAACATTTTGTGGCACAAAGTTTAACTGGTTGAGGAGGAATCAGAAAAGCTCAATAAATGTGATATCGATGTGAAGCAATCCTATGAAATAATACTTATAAATGTCTCAAATAAGACAAGGACAAGAAGTTTTATACCGTCAGAAAATTAATGTTAGTTTTCAGTATTTTAGATCATTTAAAATAACATAGGAGATGAATTTTCCAATTAACAGAAAAAGTAAGTGAAGCTATTAAAGTAGAAGCAATTGGGAGATAGTGTGACAATGTATTACATCCTTGGTCCATCTCAACAAAGACATAAAGTGAGTTGAGGGCCCATGGTATTGTCATATCAGTACTACTGAAAGTGTTGAGAATGCCATAGCAATTTCAGAGCAAGAGATGGGCATGAATGCATTTTACACCCATTAATCTTTCAATCAATTCCTTCAAAAACCTTGTCATTCTCTAGGTCAAAAAAACCAACGATTTTCCATCTTATTAGACTGTAAGACAATCTGACAGGTTGATGGCATAGGGTCTTAAGGAGGTTAAAAAAGGTAGATGATGTAAGCATCAATAGGGGAACCCAAATGAGGGAAAATGCCTAGCATAGAACACTAATTAATGCTGCTAATAGTTAAATCTTGTAGGAGTTAAGAGTGAGTTGCTGTCAAACATTTCACCAATAACCCCCTAATAGCTGGTCAGGACACCAAGAAGATTTCACGAAGAAAATTTCCAATCTTCTTTTAAAACTGAACCAAGAGGTTGGATGTGCTCTGATACAAGTTGCCAATATCTTTGAATCTTTTATCTTTGATTTCTACTAAGCATGGGAGTGGCTTACTACCGTTAAAGAATTCTATATCCTGAAATATGCATAGAACAGAAATATTTTAAAGCATCATAGAATTTGATGTAATCAATATTGGCTGTATTAAATATATTCAGTGATGTCAATGACTTTTGAGAAATAGTCTCTCTACATAGCATCTATCCTACAGGAAACTTAAGTTTACTTCACCATTCATGGAAATTGATGTTGATATAATAATGTGATCTTTATGAGGCAAAGCTAGAGTATGAGAATTATATTGTTATTAACATTTGACAATGTTTTTGCTTTATTAAGTAAAATTGGTTCCTACTGTACAGTGAAATATAAATAAATATGGATAACATAAATTACATGACAACTGCTACATAATTTACACATGCCCAACCATTAAATATAAATGATTTATCATTTAATTGAGAACACAATTGTATCACAAGAACCCTTTTATATCACCTAAACATGGCATCCACACAAAATTGGTCAATGAGCTATCCACCGAGTGACTGACCCACTGGATAAACTAGTTTGGAGTTGTGAATAAAAAATGATAATTTCTGTATCAGAACAAATACATACGCAAAAACAGATTTGATTTCTTTGGGCTGAACTTATTGCATAATGGAAATTGGAAACATTGGCCCATGCCAATTTGGCATTTCACTATATTTTGGTGCCATCTTATTTCAGCAAACCGTTTTTAATTATTTTATAATAGGTAGATAGAATATCTTGCTTGCTCATCATTATCATTCTGACAGAATTAATAATGATATGAAATAACTCTGTCCAATTCCCACACTTTAGGTATTAAATTAACACAAAAATTATTTTTGATTGATGAAATCTTTAAAACGTGCATCAGGTCAAAAAAAATATCGTCCGACATTAATGAATCCAGTGGTAGAGACAATGACACTCATATTTCAACATTCAGGAAACAGCCAAACATGTCAATGGAACAGTTCAGGCCAGAGACTTTTCCATTTCTATAAACACAAGCCCGTTCTACTCACACCATACAAAGTACATTTCCCTCAATTGTAAATGCCCTAATTTCTACAATTTATCAACTGTGCAACCCTTCATTCAATAGCCTCACCTGGCACTCAAATTTTGCTGTATTCCCAGGTGAGTGCTAATTAAAATGTGGAATTTCCTGAAAACATTTCTATATGCAATTCCTATCTACCAGAACCATTCATCCTAAATAATTTACCAAATAACTCAAAATATTCAAACATATTAATCAGTGATCTCCAAATAATTTTTGAAACAGGCTTTACTACATGCCAATTATTACTCTGATATACCATCTGTTTATTTAAGAATACCTTGATTTTTACTCATGAAGGCAGATTACTAAAATTAGAGCATCAATTATATCACTATATATTCGGCATGATCCCAAATATTAGTCAAATCATCAATAAATCAAAAACATTAGCATGTTTTTTTACCATTTTTTAATTCAAAGATAATTCTCTCCAAATGTGCAACTCTTAAAAAGGTATAACCCCAATATCATCCTTCTAAGGCCAGAATAGGTAAGTGCCTAAGAATAAAAACCAAGAGTCCTATTACTTTCAACATGTCAACATAATTCAACCATTTACCTTTAAATACTAATTAAAACCTCTGGTTGACTCATTTAACCTCCAAGACACTTACAGGCATGAAGTTCCTACTTTCCATTGCATGATATAGCCACAGCAAGCACCTTCCTTTACATCCCTGTCATTCATAGATCTTGACACCCTCTGACACTCAACTGTTGATCAGCCCTCATGTTTCCTCATTTCCATTTATAATCCTCTTCTTTCTGCTATTTTCTTTAAAAATAGACTCAAGGAAAAAGTCCTCATTCCATGCAAATTACCACTAACTAAAATCACAGATCAACAGAATGTCTAACCTATAATCAAACTTGTTTCTGGACTCCTTGGAAAAGAAGCCTCCAACATCTCACCCAAGTTATGAACTCACATGTTACACTCTTAAAAGAGGTAAACCTCAATGCATAACAAAGCGACATCCCTTTCAATTCCTTTCCCTCTTTCATATACATGTTAACTTGCCTCCCAGCTAGACCCTCTTCTTATTGATACTCCTCCTTTCCTCATTCGTAACAGTTATTTTTTTCTGTATCCTTTACTAAGTAATTTGCCGGCAACTGTTGGTTTAAGCATTTGTAATACATATTATGAATATTTCTGTAAAGGATCTTCTAGCATTTCTGGCAAGCAAATTGGTTGAAATCCTCAAAAATTGTGACTTTTTTTAGTTATCACAGCATAGAAGTAAGGCTGATTGTAAGAGTGTCCTGGTAAGAAAGATATACTAAGTGGGGCAACCTAATTCAGATCCCTGGTGGAAGGCAGCAGTAACCACCAGTAATGACAGGAAGCGGAAGGCAATTGATGATTCTTGATCTGACAGCTACAGGCGTGGTCAGGAAGACTAATGCATGTAGTACATACTGCAGTGTGGAAAGCAATAGGGAACTACCATTTTGTTGTTCCCTTGAATAATTTTGTTGGCAAGGATGAATTCTTCTGAAGCAAAATATTCCAAGGTAAACTAGTCCCCCATTTGGATCTCCAAGACTGTTTTGGAAGGAAACATCAGTCGTGAGAAAACTTTAACAGGGACTATAAGGTGAAGACATTGAGGAGGGTAAGGATACCAGCTTTTAAAGAAGAAATGTCAAGGAAGAGGGTAGATATTGTAAGAATAATGGATTGAGAAGGCAAAATCTATTTTGTTGCAGTTGAGCATGCTTTGTTGTAGTCAGAGGATTTTACATCATTGTTTAAGCGGAGGGGTTTGTTTTCATAGATGCAGACCTAAAATCAGGCCAGTGAATAATAGGGTGACTACAGTAAAACTGAGATCAGAAGTATAGACACACTTCTAATTCAAGTTTACATCCCAACCACAACACCATGATTGAAGAGTAAAGGAAAAACTCTAAAGAAATAAATCAAGATAAGATGAAACTCTTAAGATAAAAAGCCATGGTAGAGGTAACCAAATAGTAAGGAGAAATTTCAACAACACTATGGGTGGAGATGGTGAAAGGAACATAACAGCATAATTTTGCAATACTACCCGTGTTAACAATGCATGAAAAAATTATTAAATCTGACCACAGCTTTAAAGAGAATTGGAAACTTAGGACAGTAAATATTTTTACCAACATAGTTTGGTAGTAAAACTAAAGGAATTTTAGAAAATCCAGAAGAAAGTCGAATAACATTAATGAAAACAAAAATATAAGTTTTGCCAGCTTGTTTAAATGATAATTGACTGGAATCAACACACTAAAATTAGGGAAGCAACTATAAAGGCCATGGGAAATAGTACTAAGTTGAAGGAATAACAGAATAAAAAGCAAAAAATTTAAGAATACAGAAAAAATAAACTTAATGAAGTCTGTGGGAAAAGATATAGGAAACAATTGGGAAGATGTCAAAGGAACTGAATATCAATTTCTGCATAATTACATTCAAAAATTATATAAAAACACCACAGGAGAGGATTGTGTATTGCAGTTGTTTGAAAGCAATGTTATAAAATGTCAACATAATTCATAAGATGAGTGGTAGAGAGAATTGGAAATGAGATTCCATTAAAAAAGGTTAAGATGCAACCTATGTAGGTTATGGAAAGATCAGATTAAATTAAATAGTATGCCAACAGATACGACAAATAGTAATATTAAACCAGTCTAGCTTAAAGTTGAGGTTGGAATAATTATAGACATGGGAATTGAAAATAATGAATTTCCTCAGTGAACATTTGAATGCTGGGAAAATTTTGATCTACTGGTCATCAGATACTAATTTACATTTTTAGGAAAGTCCACATAGATTTGTAGCACGGGCATTTGACATTATACATACTTGGCTTTAAAACAAATGGCAAAGCTAAGGCATAAACAAAAAACTATTTAGAACAAATGCACAGGTAATGACAAAGCCTAAGGCCAGTATTACTATTACCAATTTTAAATGACATATTACCGTATTTTCTCATCGATAACGCGCGCGTTATCTTTACCAAAATGTTCAGATGATCGAAAAAATGACGATGCACGTTGTGTTATGAAAATTGAAAAAATCAAATCTTAGATGAATTTTTAAACATACATCCGACATAGAGGTATTTTCCTATATAATTTATACGCGCATATACACATGTAAATACAGATGCGCGGCATCTATACGAATTCGCGACGACTTAGTTCTGTGTGCGCGTTACCGATGGGAAAATACGGTAAATGTAAACCATCACGATCGTTGGAAAACCTGTTATTTTTTTAGTCAAATGAACCAGTTAAATGCGAAGAAGACAAATTAATATTAGGGAAAGACAAAATAGATATTGCTCAAGTTTATTAAACGATGAAATGGAATAAGAATGAAGGAAAAGCAATATTAATGAGGTTGCCTAAGCAAGACTACATTAAAAATGAGTTAGTCTTTGCCAGAGGAAGTTAATGCTTTGGAATATTCATACAGGAGCTATCATGAGTCAGGAGTACTAAAGAAATTATGGGAATAGCATTGGCCAAGGTTTCATTTGATAGGCAGAGCATTGTGGCTAGTAAAAGTAATTCTGAAATAAGGAAGACTTATAAAACAATGTGGCAATCATGAGTGCAAACAATGAGGATGATGTTGAAGCTAGGCTATGTATTTGGAGAGATGTGGTCATGGAAGGGAAAGAAAAACTTATACCTACTTACACAGATCAGAATAATGATATGCTGCAAAATAAAAAAGGAAAATCCAGGACATCATTGCAAGCTTAAGGCATGCTGGATAAGGACCATTGAGAAGGAATTCTACACTGAAGGATAGAAAAATAATAAGAGGGTGAAAAAAGAATCCTACACCAGTTAACTTGAAGGTAGGTTACGAGTATAGTACACTGCAGGAATGGAAGGAGTAAATAGAAAGACATTTGTCATAGGATACACACAGATAGGTCACCATACAAATAATGGTAAACATATAAATGAAATCAATGTTAAAAATTAATTCTTTAGTAGTAAAAATGACTTTTATATATAACATGAGTAGATGAAATGTTACACACACAAGAAATCTGAAAATTGTTCAATTGATACATTTCTAGCAACAACAAAGTTGTACATACTGATTGAATCTTTGTTTGACCTAATATTTTGAAATAGGTAGCAACAACTTTGCCCTTGTTTTGCATTCCAAATAAAACCAGTTTTCCAGAAAATATTCAATTTAATCAAACCATCAACCCTTAGAATTGCATGATGATTATAAACATTAGCAAAATAATTGTGTAGACCTACCTACTGCTGGTTCCAGAGGTGTCGCAGAGGAACAAAATGAGTAAGCTCCTCTTAGGGTGGGAAAATGTGCACGAAAGTCAAGGAAGGGCTTATCTTTGAGCCCTGTTTTGACTTTCAACTCACAAACATTAGCCTGGATCCACCACTGCATACCCACTGGTTATAGTAACATAAACAACTAAATTTACTTTGTTTGTATGATCCTTTATTTATATTCTTTATCACAGCTGGCCAGTTTTAAGGTTAGCAACGTAACCACTAAAGACAAACTGCCTAGAGATGATTCAATTTTGTAATACTGCTTGTTTAGCTGGCCCCAAGAAATTTAAACTCTTTCTTGATCTTGGAGGTATTTATTTTGGCAAAAATCATTTGTCAGACTGTTTTAACCTACCTCCCTTCAACAAACCCAGTGCCGACCAAGTTTACGGTCTCGGCTATTTTGTTTTCCATTGGTTTATGACCGTAGGTACATTCATTTTTAGTTCCCACCATAACGGAACGGCTTCAAATGCACAGATAAGGAAATATAACATGTTACTAGTAAGCATACTTATTTCCCAATCATCTAATGTAAGAACTTTGAGAGTATGTGAAAAAAGTACTTTTACCTTTAATCACTTTAACTGTATTAAGTGATAAACAGCCATTGGAAGAATTAAAAGGAAGAGTGAAAAACTGCAATTCAAGAGCTCAACCAACAACCTGAAAATGTTTCCCCTTGAGTTACCATTAGATATTTTTTTCACCAATATCTAAGCACCTTATATTCAAACACATATAAGCCATTCTCACTCTACCAACTGAAATTAAGCAACTTTTTTTTGAGTAAATAAATTAATTCATAACAAATTTTAAACCCTCTTCAAATCTCTAGACACAGATGATAAATTTATTAAAACTGAATGTGTACTGCATTTCAAAATAATTAGAAGTTGAAAACTACCAAGTTTCATTTAGTAACATGGATCTAACAATAATTAAAATGATTTCACTGAGTTTATTCAGCTTGAATGGCAAATTAAAGAAAATAGACAAAGTAAAGCCAAAAACATTTGATTCATAAATACCTCAAATGATTTCCCTTACATGCAATTACTTTACAAAGCAAGTGACTACATTAGCAGATCATTACACTTTTATAGGTAATAATTACAAGCAAAAACCTTGAGATATTAATAATATTATACGGTCAAAAAGAGACATTGCAAAAGCATCAAAAAATCAATTTTTATTCACTGCTTGAAAGGTAGTAGCAGACACACTACTGCCATCAGATAAGAAAAATTAAAAGTAATTTTCTCTCATAACTGAATAAGATGGTAGTTTATGCTAAACACATTGCATAGCGTTCATTAATTGAAAATACAAAATGCAAGTCAAAAATGCGTAATTAGACAAAATAAAACATCCTCTAAGCTACTGAATTCCTTGCAATCAAGGGAGAGGGCCCAAGTCAGCCATACATTCTAATTTGAATGGAACTCTACAGATATAACTTCTAGTCACACATTTTTTAGAATATTTCTTCTTTATCCAACAGCAATTGGCATTAAGGGACAAATTATCTCACTAAATTGAACTTATAAGCATTAACATGAGTGTTTAATTTGATATACATTTTTTTCTAGATTCACAAACTCAAAATATGAACACATTTCTCAAAATTTTGAGTTTCCAAATTCACTATCTAGATAAGCTGCTGTGAAAACAAAAATTATTTAAAAAAATTAAAGTATTTGAACTCTGGATTTGACTATGGATGACCTTATATTTGAACATAAAATGAATAAGAAGATCTCAAGAAATCTATAATGTACAGAGGCAACAAAAAGGTGAATTGTATGGACAAATTAATGTCAACTGTGACAACCACTAACACCAAGAGGTTGGAGACTTTAAACTCATACTGATGAAGCAAATGGCAAGCCAAAAGAGAATGAGTTTTTGTTTAAACTTACAAAATGTGGAGAAAATTCAGTTAGGTAAAAGTAAAATTCAATTTTTTTTATCAAATACAATTACATTTCAAAAATGTGAATTTCACCATCTCTACTGCATGCTGAATAAATGAAAATTTATTTCATCACAAATCTAAAAGAACAAGTAAGACATTAGTTCAATTCGATCCGACCAAGCTTCAATAATTTCAAATAGGCAAAAGAAATTCTGCATTTGCATTGAACTGAGAGGAAGGAAAAACGAAAATTTATAAAAGCCTTATAAAGCATTTGCCCAATAATTCTGACAAATTCTCCAGTTTGTCAAAGGCACCACCAAAGTAAAATTACAAACCAGCACAACAAGCCACAAGGTTAAAACAGGAAATGATTAGACTCTGTAATCAAAGAATTAACACTAAGAAGTTGTATGCTCAGCTATTCTGATTGTGCTCTCTCTTTTAGCTCCTCTTTTTGTAGACTTTAAATTTAAAGTTCAGTAAAAACTATACTTACCAATCTCTGAAATAAATCATTTAATATGCAATACTTGAGACTCATATCACAAGAAAATTTACTTGAATGTCGGTAATGATTAATTAATTGCCATTCCAAAATTACATAACTATAATTTTAATCATAATACAATTAAATACTAAAATCTCTAAGCACTGATATCCTTCACCTCACCACTGGGCGTAGTCATGTTGCTTTGCAGTAATATTTTATTTTAAGTTATGTTTTTTTACAAGTACTGCAAGTATTAAAGGCAAAATAACATTTCATTCATTTATAATTTTGGAAACATCCCCATGTAACTGGATCTTGCCTTTTTGCAAGATCTTGCAATTTAAGCAATGTCTCTGACAAAGGACATCACATAATCCTTACTAATACATATAAATTCTTGTACATATTTAATGCTTGTTTATCCACTCTTAAGGCAAACCTAATGCAGAGATTGAATTGAAATTGGCTACAGCCTTACAGGGTAATTTCCTCAATTTAGCAATTGAATTTCTGATTCCATAGTCTCGGTTTGAACTCATTAATGTGTATATTTTTCAATGATATTTAATACGAAAAACAAAAATTTTCCAGAAGCACGGCAGATTTTCGTTCCCTCATGAAAATGTCAAATAATTAATGTAAAAGCATGAGTCTGTAATGAAAATGTAGCTAGTGCAAAACATTTGCTATTCACTTAATTCTTTTGCATTCCTTGATTGAATTTTAGATAGAATTTCTTAGGACCAATTACAATTTTCATTCACTTCATTAAGATTGGTCTCTTCAACATGCAATGTTTCCAATAGAGTTTCAGCCCATAGTGAAACTGGAAGAAAATCATGAACTTAATTCTTTGCCATCAAGGGTTAGCAGACCAAGTACAATGGCTTATGAAAGTATATATCTTCCCATTTCAAATTTAAAAAGTTGCATAACTATGGCATGATTTTATAGAATTGAGAGATAGGCACCTTTGATGAACAATTCAGTTTCAATTAACACTTAATGTCCAACATCACATATGAGAGTAATGTTTTAAATAGTTTTTCACAGTAGCAAATTTCATCCTAGGATGGCAATGCCTTAAATTAAACTCAAAAGTGCTGCACTTTTCCCTAAAGGATTTATGAATGCACTGATTTAATTCTGTATTTCTCATTATTGTGAGTCCTTCTATGTTGGAGGAAGAGTTGATTTCCCATTAATCCAATATTTTAGAGAGCAATTACTTAATGAAGCATATGCGTATAGAGTCGCACGAAGGAACGACCTATAGCTTCCTCAAGAATATACAAATACCCAAGCCTAATGCGCCAGTAATTTTTGTAACAATCTCCCGATTTTAGCCATTCAGATAGGTGAACTATGAAAATGGTTTTGTTTAGCAGAAAAAAACTAAAATATTGAAAAAGATATCAGAGAGTTATTAATATATGTACAAAAAAATCACCTTAATGCAGTGAGTAGATCAAGAATTTTTACAGTATGATTTTCCATACCACCATATAGAAGTACGAGAAGTTATCGCAATAAACTTCCTGCACTGCTTTTTTCAATCATACCGCAATTTTCATTGATGGTTTTAAGGTTCCTCGGGCTAAAAACAAATGAAATTCATTAAAGGATGATGAACATTTCAAATTAATTACAGAAGTACATACATGAGCAGATACCTCTTACATGCATGAATCATTTTAATGACTCCTGTTAACACAGATGCAAGTTAAGAGCCTGAACGTTCCTTCACATTTAGTTCGAAGAGTGATAACTTTCATTTACAGATAGAATTTGATATAAATTCATCTAAAGAAACCCATGTTCAGCTCCATTTGCATTATCTGCAAAGGTGTACAATGTTTGGGCATGTGAAAAGATTCAATTAATGCTGCTGCAATGAGTTAAGTATAACAAACTCAAGAACTGCAGGCCTCCATATTCTAGACATTCCTATGCCAGATATAATGCTTCACTAGGACACAGACGTACTTAGTGCATTTACATACATTGTTAAATTTGTCAATTCATTTATATACATAATTACATAAAAAATGATAAAGCAAAGGAAAAGAACATGTGTATCACTCGTGCCTAGTGGTAATCTCTTCGATGATGATACTTCTTTGAATTGTGGTCACTTCTTTTATGTGAATCATGTTCTCCTCTGTGGTACTTTCTATGGTAATTGGGCTCCATTCTGTCATAATCCGAATTTCTATGCCTGTCCTGACCTCTTTCCATTCTGGATGAACTATTATAAGGATGATTCCTATTCCAAGTACCCATTAGACTACTTTTGGAAAGGGAATCTACATTTGCACCTGCTGATAGTGAATTGGGAATGCCCATCAACGGGCTTTGGCATATATTCAACAAGTTCCGAATTCCATTTACATGTGGAGACGCTCCCATAAGTCCAGCTCGGGAAGTCAGCGGCGACATGTTAACAGGCCCACTTAAATTAACAGGGCACGACAATGCACGCTGATGGATAGCTACATTAGAAGACTGGGGAGTATCATCATCACCTGATTGTTTGTACTGCAGATTTAATTTCCTTCGATATAAAGCCGTCCCTTGAAACAATGCAGCAGCATATGGCACAGAACAAGGATGCTTGTATACAATAAAACCAAATCTTCTTGGATTGCCATCTCTGTCTTTTGGAATGAGCACTTTTTCTAACGGACCACCCTGAAAGAAAATACGACACAAGGAACCAAATCAAACCCAGCCAAAATGCCACACGAAATGCTTTATATACAAATTGAAATAACATTCAAATTAAATTTAGTAATTATCTACTGGTTAAAATGCTTAACCAAGATTCTACGTGAAATATTTCTATCAAATTCTAGTACATTATTCGACCATCTACAAAATCAAACTTCTCTTTTTAAGAGTTACATGGTTTAACAAACAGTTTCGATGTTACAGTAATAGATATATTATCGGTTCATTCGAAAGACATTTCCACAACAGTAAAATATTGGAATAGTATGGTGTCAACAAACGTCACATAATTCCGTAGAATTTGCTTTCAACAATTTAAAGATATGAACGTCTTTTGAACTCAAAATACTTCAGAGATAACACTTACTACATGCTATTACGTTTTCTGGATGTTTACGGAATAAATAAAAAACATACCTGAAGGAACAGCTCGTAGAGAATGGCTTCAGTAACTTTCTCGGAAAGATTACCGCACCATAAGGTTCTCCCCTTCTCATCCATTTTCTCTGCTTATTCCTAAGCAAATAAATTGATGAATCCAGTACGTCAATTACCTGCTACTAAATACAACTAGCCTGAATTTATCACATAAAATAACAAATTTTCCCATTATCAAGTTCTTTCAAAATAACATACGTCTAAAAGTTAATGAATATTATGCTTTGAGATGACATACAACCAAATATAACACCAGGCAAAACAATCACACTCCGTACTACGACACCATCCAACTACCAGCTATAATGACAGAAAACAAATGCAAACGCAAGTAATGGCCGGAGAGCCTATCAGCGTTAAACGTTGAAGTGGTTGAAACTTGAAGTAACTGAACAGCCTATCACTTTTCGTTCCGTTTCTACTTCTGTCGTATTGGCGGATTAGTGTTTCAATGGTTACCGCTTACTTCAAAGATGTTACAAAGCATACTTAAAATCAGAGATTGTCGATGCTATTGCTTGAAGCCAGCCTGATTATTAAACGGTTTAGTAGCAGTTTGTTTGTTAACTTCTATTTACGGTTAATTTTTCGGAACATTTTATATGTGGTATCATAATATCTTCTCACAGAAAACGTCCATGAGGCTCAGAAAAATGGTAGACGTACGCACTGGTGGATTTCGAGGCTGTGGATAACTTCACCGCTTGAATTTCGATGTATAGCATCTATAAACTCGAGGTAGATGTTACATATATTCACGGTTGCGTTGAAATTACTTCAATGTGGTTATTGTTTAAGTAATTTCATCCTGTTTAATGACCAACAGTATCTCACGCTAAGATTTAACAAAGATAATCATTATAATTGTGTGTATATGTATACACACACACACACACACACACACATATATATATATATATATATATATATATATATATATATAAATATATATATATATATATATATATATATATATATATATATATATATATATATATGTATATATTAGCTTATTTCAACTATAATTTAGATAATTTTAAATACTATACAAGGAAAACATTTGATCATTATGTAAACCCATTACCAGCTTAAGTCTCACTATCAAGATTTTTTCATGTTGGATGTTCTTATTTTATTAGGTTTACGGTATTATTTCTTTCTTTCTGTACTACTGTAATCAACTATTAGATTTTATGTAGTGTTTACATTAAAATGCCTATAAATATGTAACCACATTCTTGGTTCCCGGTGCTGACCAAAGCTCTTAGTATTGGTGTAGTAGTCTTGTTTTTGGAGAGAGAACCCAAGTCCCTTAAGAGATGAATATGAGTGGGGGTGATTATATCTTGCCTATCTTATCTATATAAAAGTCTCAGCCATGCCATGAACTTCAAAGTACATGCAAATATGATGCTACACCAGGTGGGCTCTATATTCACTCTCTATGTGTATGTTATTATTATGCATTGATATTGAGAGTGAAGAAAAGAAGAAGTATTAATTACTTTAGTTGAACTCTCGACCACCTGCATTTTCTCTTTTCTAATGGCCTTCTTGCTAACCTTTCCTTTCCAACCTTTCCTTGCTAACCCACTTTCTTCATTCCCTTTCACATTTCAAGGTCACGGCCTTGGATTTTGTCTATATATTTTAATTCCTAGACTGCATTATTATTCACTTCAAATTAATCATCACAGTAACTTTCCAAAATTAAGTAATGACTTTTGTAAACATCTAATATCCACAGTGATGGTTGCGGACAATGAACAGGACAAAGAGAACAGAACTTGATTATAAAAATTGTGGGTTTCCAATGGTCGGAATTAGAATTATATTACAATATCTACAGCCAATGGTTGAGTTCATTGCAATCCAAGTGCATGTTTAATGATCTTTTAAAATTGAGAGAACTGCCATATTTGGCTTTGTGCCATTCTTAGATATCATTCAGGGACCATTTTTTATGTATTGCGGGTGCATTTAAATGTGTCATAAGTCTGTAAATTTAAAATATGCTAGCAAATTTGACATTATTCATTTCATGTTGCCCTAAAATAAATAAAATATTTGATTATCACTAAGAGCACAATGGCTTAAAACACACTCACTTCCATTTTTTACTGAATTAAAAAAACATTTTTTATAAGCTCCATGTTCTGCAAAAAACCTTTCTGCGGCATTCACCCACCTTTTAATTAATACATCTACCCCAAACAAATGGTAATGGACCCCTTGGGTCAAACAAATTGAAATTGAAAAGATTTCTTGAAGACGGTCCAAAATCCATCCTCAAACTTTGCCCAAAAAGATGGATTTTATGTAGGTATCATATCCTCAGTAAGACATATTTGCCAAGGTTGAAAAAAGGTTTTTATGATGTCTTTTAGATGGTCATAATCTGCCTTTCCAATAACCTAAAGTTATATTTTATGCACTGTATTGTCACTCATGTTAGATATCTTTACTAAAGTTAAAAAAAACATCGTTTAGATGGCCAGAATTTTACATAATTGAAATCTTTAAGTTTGTTGGTAACAGAAAATGGTGACTAAAGTGTAAGCAGGTAATCCATTCGTCTGTTCATGGTATGCTATGTTGTGTGACCTTTGTATGTCAATAGACCACACAGCAGATGCCTATCTTTTGAAATTTCAGGCTGTGTTGTGAGCGTTTTATCATATAACTTTTGATAAAACTTCATGCATTTGATTATAATGCCTTCTTTATTGCATTTATTAGTAGGTCCATAATGTAATTTCAAAAGGAAATTTAACAACAAAATAAGGCTTTTAATAATTCAATGAAAAAAGGAAATAATAATGAAATATTTCAAATATTGTTTTAAAATGTCAGCATCAGTGATCATAGACCACAGTTTTTGCACTACCGCCCTTTAGGCATTAAACTGTATTGCATTCATCAGGTTTTGTCCAACATGATCTGCTATAATCAATAAGCATTTTACAAAACACTCTCCCTGGTGTACCCAGGAGATATTTTTTTGATACAAGTAAAATTTGCAGCAATTATTAAATTGATTCACACTAATGAGTCAAAAATAATGTACACCCATTCTTCAAATTTTTGCTTGATAAGGCATCTATGTTTACAGATTTATTTATTTTTAATTCTTACTGCTGTTGCATTTTCATTTTGGCTTAAAATAGTTTCTTTGGAATCATTTTTACCATGTGATGCATGTATTTGCTTCACTTTAGTTATCTACACCACTGTCATTCAAAGCCTTAAAGCACTCCCTCTAACACCCTCTAACTCAAGATTTATTTGAGACAGTATCAGATCTCTTATTCCATATTGCATTCATTCTTTAGTCCTCTCCTTTCTTTGCCTTTTTTTAGTTCCTTCAAAATGATTCTGCTTCTGCCATTCATATTTCTTCCTGACTTTTACCTCAATATTTTTGCATTCATTCTCTTTCACTTTTTAAATATCATTACTGATTATAAATACCAGACTAATTTATACTATTAGCTAAAACTGTCCACCATCTTATATCCCTCTTTCTGGGCCCAGTAAGCATAATATTTTCTTCTTCTCACCACACAGACATTTTTAGCATTTTCTTACTCCTTCCACCATTCTCGCTTTGCGGTACAATAATTTACCTCATTAAAAATAATCTACCTTTCAAAGGAAGAGTTTAGATGATGGTCCCTAATCAGAATGTTATGCTCGATGTGTTGCATGAACTTCCTTTTGTTCCTTGTGCATAATTTCCTTCTTCATAGCTGGTAGCAGCCTTCATGCCACCCAAGAAATCTTTTCTCTCCTCTACCCTGTTTACTTCACATTTTACCTTCTATCATGACCTTAAATATCCCTCTACCTCTCAATATTTTCTTCATTCAATTTTTCTACCTTCTCCAGGTTTCACCTTGCAGTTGATTCTTTTCCCTACCATACTGTAAACCATTGTCACCAATCTCTCTACCCAGCTTAGTGTCTCTACACTTATCCATTCCTGCCTCTCAAAAGCCTCCAATTCATAATTATTCTCCTGCTCTGAAGACTAGTTTTGAAACCTATATGTACAGTGTTCAGATTCATGTTAAAACCTACTTAATCTTTTCTTTATTTATTTACTCAGCGTACATTACATCAAATAACTCCTTTCTAATGTTGTAAATGCTTGTATGTACATTGTAAATGTCTCTTTTGCCCAGCTATTCTTTCCATATTGTCTCCACTTCTAACCCATTTTTCTCCAAAATACTATGCAAGCTGGTATACGAATTTCTCCGCCTGATCTAGTTTATTTCCTAGTGCTATAATGTTTAATTTAGCCTCCCTTATTTTTAAGAATCCCATAACTTTTGTTTTCTTCTGGGTAATCTTCATCGCATAGCACTCATAATTTTTCAAATCCCTCAACAATAAATGCTATTCTGTTGTCTGATTGGCTGTTGCTTGATTATTTGCCAATCTAACTGGTTCATTTAATGTATCAGACACTTTTCATTTTGAGCTCAAGACCTTTAGATGCCACACTTAACATTTCCTCAGTATATACTAGAGATCACTGGTGATAACAGAACCTCAAATCCCAGAACCAAAACCCCCCTTAAATCTACTGTTATATTCTTGAATACCACCACCAATTTTGTCCACTCTGTCCTACATTCTATAATACCACCACTAATTTCGTTGAATACCTCCACAAAATCCAAAAAGACATCCTGCTTGTGCAGTACATTGCTTTCTACTAAGGTTCTCATTGTTGCATTCACACTATATGTTCCCCTTCATTTCTAAGGCCAAAATAAACTTCAACAAAATGTTTGTTTTTTGTATTCACTAATCTTCTGTTAATTATTTTTTAAACTTTCTTTGTTGCATGTAAAGTTAAACTAACTGCCTTGTAGTCCTCACATATTGTCCATTAACTCTTTTTTGGAATGAGATCAAAATTGAAATAAAATGAAATGAAACCTCATGAAACCTCATGGCCAAACATCTTCATTATTGATGCCATGTGTGAGTCTGCAAAATCTCTTCCTTCCATTGTTTTCCAAAACTCTGTCGTGATTCTTTGGAAATATTACCCACACCATTTGACTTTATTTTTCTTCACTTTTTCCATCCTTCTATCTAGTACATACTCCTAAACCAAAGCTATCCCTTTTGGTCAAGTTTTTTTATATTTATAAGCTTACTGATTCAATCTCTTCTCACTTAAACTCTTGATTATGTTCTTTCCGCCCTCCCTGAAGCTCTTCTGGTTCCATTAATAACTCTCCTCTTATAATTCATATGATCAGTATTTTTTTTCCTTTCGCCATCCTCACAATTATCTTACTTTCTTATGTAGCACTTCAACTTTGCCCTATCTTTGAAATTTCTCCTCACTTTTCCAGTACTCTTTCCATAAAATTTCCTTGTTTTTGTTCATTTTTTGACTAATTTCATTAATTAGCAATCTGAACATTCTACTCCCTATCTCAGCATTAATATTCTTCCATTTCCTTATCTCACTTTCCTTATCTTACATCTTAATCATTTCTCCTGTAGTCCATGACAGCTTAATTCTGTTGTTTTTTCACTTTCTGTGGTTTAGCCTATCAGAATTAAAATGTGTTCATGTCAGAGTGAAGTTAAAAATGGAGGTTCTTGCATCTATGTTAAACATGTATTAACTTGAAATCTGTTGAATTTTCAAACATTGCTGTGATTGAAAAACATTTGAATTTTCAATTGCTCAAATATTTAAGTATATATTGACTCTTGTGTGTCTGTAGAGATCCCCTGATGAAAATTTTGATACTTTCATAGAGAATTTAATCATTATGATGGAGACCATTTATCATACTATCAGTTGCATTGTATTATGTGGTGACTCTAATGCAAACTTCTTAACTTTATGCAGTGAAAAAGTCAAATTCAGTCAGTAATGGACTCCTTTAATGTCCATGCAAGAATAACCTATTGTAGGAGAAACTGGTGTAACAACTACTAGCAGAACATTAATTGATCAGATCATGACAAACTTAGATATTTATTATATTAATACCATAGTCTCTGGCTTCTCAGACCAAGGAGGGATTTTGCTTGCTGTTACAGTCAGCAAATATAAAAACTGTAACTCGCATTATGTTTATAAGAAGACTTTTCTTGAGGACTAACTGTAGATTTTAAGTTTTGGTAAAAAAAATAAATCTTGGGATGATTTTTATATTAAAGATACTTTTCAAGACAAAATGGATGCATTTCTTGACAAATGCAAAATTTACTTTGAAACAAATTTTCCAGTTAAGAAATGCTAAGTCACAAATATATGTTACAAAAAGCATACCTGGCTAACAAATAAATAATCAACCATAGCAAGAAAAAAAGGGATTTATAATTGCTTGCCAAAACAACTGAAACTGAAACCCTTAACAAGAATAAAAACAATGAAGTAAATTCCTTAAGGATATTGTTGCAAAACCAAAACAATCTTAAAATGATATTTTGATTGCACATTCAAAAAATAAAATGGACACATATCGGCAAATTATTCATAGGAAAACAAAAGATATTAGGCCTCCCAGAAACTGTGAACTCATCACAGTTGGTGGTGTGCAATCAAATCTTACTGACAGTGCAAATACTTTTAATGATTTTTTACTGAGACTCCAGAAAAATTGTTTCTAATTTCATGAATCTAACTTCTATTTATAAATATGTCACCCATCCACAAACAGTTCCACATTCCATATATTTATATCCTGTGACCAATGAAGAAATTATCAGCATAGGCCATACTCTTAGCAATCAGCTTTGTTCAAGGATATAAACTATACCAGACAAAGTAATTAGGTTTTCTATCCCTTACTATTATTTTTGCTCAAATTACTAAACCCCTTGTGTATCTCAGCTAGCTCTCTCTGTTTGATTGAATTTTTAAATCAAACAGAGAGAGAATCACACCTGAAGTTGAGCAAAAATATATCAATTCACAATAAGGGTTATCTGAACAATGAAGGAAACTACAGACCAATAAGTTAAATCTCTGGTTTACCTAACATTTTTGAAAAGGTTATGTCAAAACGTATTGTAAACTTCCTAGAAAAATACTTTTTGTCAAACCAACAAAATGACTTTAGAAATGGTAAATCAACATTTACTGCACTCAATGAATTCATTACAAATGTACTACATGCTGCGGATAATAATAATCTGCCCCTCAGGATATGCCTTGATCTTACTAAGGCTTTTGACACTGTAAATCATGAGATTTTATTGAGGACATTAAGCAAATGTGGTATTTTAGGCATCTTTAATAAATAGTTCAGATCATATCTTCAGGGAAGACATGAAGTAGTTGAAATATCCCATCTTAATGAATCTTGAAATCACAAAGCAAACTATCAATCAGTTGAAAAAGAAGTTAGTTCCTCAGGGCTCTATCCTGGGCCCTTTATTACTTCTACTATATATAAATGATATGATTGTATCTTCAATACCAAATTCATTCTTTTTGCTGATGATATTACCATTCTAATACATGTCAAAACCAGTTCTGAGCTACCATAAAAAGTAGACTCCATACTGCAATATGCCTTCAAAATTGGTTTCAAAACAATTTAAGGTCAATAAATGTACAAAATAAATATGCATACATTTTGGCAAAATTCCTTCACTCTCGGTTAAACTCTATGATAAGGACAAATTTTGCTGAAAGCATAAATTTCTTGGGTGTTTAGATTTAATCAGCCCTAAAATTTTCCAAATATATTGGCAACTCAAAATTTAAACCTAATCAAACTTTTGCAGCTAAGATATTTGTTTTTTAGTTCTAGCTTAAATATCCTAAAATGTATTTATCATTTAAATATTCAATCTTAATTATCATATGGCATTATATTCTGGGGTGGCTCTAGCCATAGCCAAAAGATTTTTAAAGTATAGAAACAGGCCATAAGAACTATCTTAAACTTACCTTTCAGACACTCCTTCAGACTTCATTGTCGTGAATTACTAGTTATGTCACTGGCTGCTCTTTATATATACAATATCATCTTATTTGTTAAGAATAAAATGCATGTACACAAACAAAGCCTAAATATCCATCATCATGATACATATACTAAACTTGACATACACATTGAGGCAAGATCATCTAATTTGAGTAGTGAGGGACCAGATCACCTTGGAGCTAATTGTTCTAACATGCTTCCACTAGATTTGTAATCATCTCCTTCAAATAATTTAAAATGTAATCTTAAAGCATACTTGCTTACGAAACCTTTTTTACTCTGTGGATGAATTTCGTGCCCAATTAAAGGAAAAGTCTAAAACTTTTTATGTAAAATATCCCTATGTAATGTAAAGGTACTTTTTTTCCATGTGATTTATACTAACAAAATTCATTTACAATTTTTTGCTTTATGACAAAACCATGCTGAACCAGCTTATGGTGAATAAAGCAATGAATAAAAATAGAAATCTTTTGCTAGATTGTTTCAATCATAGAAGTGTCTTTAGAAGGGGTCCTCCCTGAAAATATTTTTAATCATGATGAAAGTAATTTTGTTGATGATCTAGAAAAAACCAGTCATCACTAAAAGGGGCACACAGCACCCAGAAGTTGTGAAAGACATTTCAACAGTGAGCACACCAGTCCTGATGACTGCTTCTGTAAGTGGTGTATTATCCCCCATACACTGCATATAAGGTGGTGTATCGCCACCACCTTACTTGGACTGAAGGAGAAATTTCTCATGCTTGCTACAGCAGAAATACATCTGGGTGGTTTGAAAAAGCAATTTTGAGGATTTGTTTGTCAATAGATATTCACCTCTAATGAAACAACTTCCTAGTCCCAAAGTATTGCTTAGAGACAGTTTTGAAAGCTATTTGTCGGCAGAAGTTCTAAAATTTAGGGAAGAGTTTGATATTCAGTTGGTATTATTTCCCCAAACGCATTTTTGCCTGTCGTTAGATGTGACATTTTGCAGACCACTTTGGGCATCTTTGAGAAAATAGCTTGACAGCTGTAAGAAATGCAATGTTGGAATTCTGCTGAAATATGAATACTCAGGAATTCTGAAATCAGCCCTGGAGGCCATTGGCCATTCGCTTAAGAACAATATTGGCACCAGTTTAAAGCTACAGGAATAGTGCCTTTCAATCTAAGAAAAACCCTTGACAAAATTCCAATTGTTGAGTAGTCTACTGAGAGCCAAGAATCTGATCAAATTTGGACAAATGCATTTGTTCAAATTATGGAAGGTGCTAGGCTAATGAATATCTCTGAAAAAAAGAATTTTGAAAGAAGAATACCCAAAGCAAGAGGAAAAAAATGTCTTTGTGCTAGATATTGGACAAAACTTTGATGAAGATAGTGGAGATACAGGATCAAATGCAATAGATCATGTGGTGTATGTAAATTTTAAGTTGCCTTCAACATCTGGCACTAAATGGAACTCTGGATGCTGGTGTTTGTTTTAGTGTGGTTTGATCCCAGTAAAGAACATAAACACTTAGAAAAACTTAAAGAACATTCATTTTGCCTTTTATAAATCAAGTATACTGCTGTTTTACCACTTAATCCACTTGGTCATAAAAGTATACCTTAATAATGAAGATAATGGCCAAAATATTTTCTTAAAGCAATATTTTCTTTGTACACATGAGGATATTTCAAAAAAAGGTCCTACATAAAAAATTGTTTGAAGTAGATGAAGCTAATGAAAAATTGTTTTTTTTATGTAATATAAAAGTGGAAGTGAATATAAGTGTTTCAAGCTATTTGTGCTCAAATTGATAATCAAACTTCATCCTTTTTAGGGGTACATAAAATCGACAATGTCTAATGTGCCAGTGTATTATAAATAAGCATGTATCTCAAAATAATTATACATTGAAATGCACTCATAATACAAATAAATGGTCTTTGAAAGATATCTAGGAATAGCACAAAGCCAAATATGACAGTTCTCTCAATTTTGAAAGATCAGTAAACATACTGGTGGAACTGAACTCAAACATTGACTGTGGATATAGCCATTAAATTCTAGTTTATGCCATTGGAAACCCACACCTGTTACAATCAAGTTCTGTTTTCCTTTGTCCTTTACAAGGTTCACTACCACAGCTATGGATATTAGATGTTTTTCCTTGATCCCTTTTTATGTTTCCATCTTCCTTCTACTTTCCTCCTTATCATCCCTCAGCATTTATCAACTGCTTCCCAGTACTCCTTCCTTTTCTGCCCAGTTAAGTCTTTTACATTCCCTTTTCTAATAATTCTTCCTTTTATCATTTTTACAATTTAGCATTACTCATCATGAACAGTGAATTGTGATTTGAATCCATATCTGCTTTAGGAAAACTGAATGAGTTGATCTTACTATTCCTAAATATATTCCAAGCCATGGTATAATCCAACTGATATCTCCCTGTATTTCCAGGAATTTTCCGCCTGTACTTGGGTCTACTTCGGTGTTTAAGCTAGGCATTCGTTACAATTAATCTATTTCTCCTGCAGAACTATACTATTTTCCTTCCTGCATTCATTCAATTCTTCTAAATTGTACTCTTATACCTTACTCCCATCTCTCTGACATAAACATTTTGCTTTTGTCAAACTGGTCATAAAAAGTTTCTTGTCAGCATGTAAATCTGTATTACCACTAAATTTATCAGGTCTACTCTTGATTCTATTATTAATATTCTGTCATTCCCCTGTTCCCCCCTCCATCTCCCCAATTTTCTAATCAGAAGTATGTTTAACCTACATTGTCTCTTTGCCCCTTTGCTATATGTTACTCTGTAACTATGACTCCATTTGTTCCTGCTATGTTTTCATCCCACCTTGTTCAGACCTAGTATGCCTATATTTCCTCTATCCATCTCTTGCATAATGTTTCCCAACCTCCCTCCTCCTGTGCTCAAATTGTCTCTAACATTCCCATTCTCCATCCTCACTGCCGCATTCTTTTTGTCTTCTCTTCTGCTGTCAAATCCCTGGCTGTGTAAGGATTTCACGTGATGGTGACTGTGGAGTCCTTGCCTCCACTTCTTGGTTGAAGCACGACCCAATGGGCCTGGTCCTGTAGTTGGCAGGACTGAGTAAATAGTCCTTTCTTGGGATACATAATTGAGGTGGTTTCCTGTTGTGTTTTAAACATGATACTTTAACTCTAGATGGCCACCTTACTGGGGTCAGATGTCCTTGCAGCTGCCTTACTGAAGTAACCTATTCAACCTATCTAGCATGGATGATTATATTAGAAGGAGTTACCTTTGCTCTCGTTGGCACAGCCCTATGGGTCATAGGAACATGCATGCCCTGCCACCACAACAGCGTTGTAGCATATGGTGATTGACTATTGTTGGCATGTAGTGATGATTCATCATGAATACCCTTTTTATCAAGGCTTTACTTAAAGACTTGGAAGAAAGGACTTGATTGTACTTCGATTCGCTAGAGTTGTATAGACGCTTGAAATAAATACATTTGAGGATCAACATGCAAGTTATATTGAATAATTAGAATTAAATATAACATTAATGTTTGGCGTGAATATTCTATATCAGCCCAATATCTACCGTAAAAGAAATATATTGGTCCGATGCAAATGTTAATTGGGGTTCCACGTACATGAGCAATCTAGGAGATGCGAAAAACCATTGTCTTTCGCGGTCCATATGGACCACATTTCCCACCAAGCTGATAGAATTAGTAATTACAGCAGCCGCTGGCGCCGCCAGTGTAGACCATTTCCTTGTTGGAAGTTCACTATTTAGCGATCTTGCGGTATACCGACTAACTTCGTGATAAAAGGGAATTGTGGCTGGGCCAAGAAAGTTTTTCCACATCCGACCAATACGCCGTGCTTCTTTTACTCCACGAAAATATTCGGACGTGTGGAAGCTGGTACAGACGTTTTTAAATTTGCGCGAAATTTATTTGGTGGATATTTTTAAAGTTAACTAGGTCTGAGGTCAGGTCATTGATTCAGATAGACAATCAGTGCGTCGTCATAAACAACAAATTTATATCGCACTTTTCATGTAATTGCTTGCTTTTCATGTGAGTTTCTCGGGAAGTTCTGCGTATAGTCCTTATCTATTGAAAGTAATGGTTGGAAGGGCGAGGCTTGGATTTAGGTTTTCTGAAACGAGACCCCACTGCATATATTTTCCATTCCTTTTATTTTATACCTACTGTTGCTTTTCCCTTTCTGCAAAATAGTCCACAATAGTGAGTTTGTGCCGGGTAAATAGATATGCTTTATCTTCATATGTTAATATTTTAATAATTAAATCTGCCCGCTGCCTATTCGTATGAAGGGGATGGCGTACACGATCCTATGGAACCCTTCCTCCGGCATTCCTCTAGGGGCACTGTTGATATCGTTGATATATAAAACGATGCCGAATCTCAAATATTGTGGGTTTCTGAAGATGACCACAGAATTCAGGCATCGAATTCAATGAAATGACATTTAATGTTAATAACAATTATCTTAATCTTATTAGGTATGCGTTTTCGCTACCATATATCTCCAGATGATCGCTTAAGGAAAAAGGGCTGTGTTGTGCAACTCTCGTGTCTCCAGAAGATATGTGATCTAGGAGATTCGAGTCGCGGATATCGACTATTGAAACAATTCAGGATAAATGTAAAAATAGAATGAGGAAAAGTTTAATTTAATTGTGTGGCACATAAATTCTATTAAATAACTGTTTCTGAATCCCCTAGTGCTCCCAACGTGCGTGAAATGATATATTCCAAAATCCGTCATGATGAATATTCTTTCAAATCAGATTAGAACTGAATTTTTACCTAACAATACGAGTAGGTATATTGATGGATTGCCACACTGCAGAGGCGTTGAGGAGAAAGGCGGGTGTATGGGGTGGTAAGCGTTCTGAATGTACATATATACGTTATTTACCTAGAGTCAACCCCCATGGGATCACCCTTCCATTAAATCAAGTTGTTTTCAGTGTTTCATCCCCCCATTAGTAAGGATCCGTAAGATAATAACCACTTCTCTCCCATGTTGCGTCATTATCAGGGCTATCATTAATAATAAAGCACGCCTTTTTCTAAAAAAGAAAATAGCGCAATTTAGTCTGAAAGCGTTTTCCACTGCCATTATCATGTATAGTACAGTTACATGTCTGACCTGAAAAAAGTACAATACCATGAAAACTTTTTTAATTTTAGTGGCACATAAGGTGAAAGTAAACAAGCATTTCAAAACTTTTAACAGGTTAATAAATGCCCACGTAATTTTGAAGTGGCTTTTTCATCTGTGAGCATTGGTGTTCTTTGGTGATTAAGGATTATTAAAATTATATCTTCACAAATAGTGACTGAAATAATGAAGTACAACACCTTACGTAAGATTTTCTCCGAAGTCCCTGCCCTACGTAAGGAAACATGATATTATGGCACCCCCTCCTCCCACTCAAAAGCCTTAACTTGGTAATTTGAGAACGACCCCCATACGGGCATATGTAACATCTATCTACACGCATGCTTTTTAACTGAGGCAAGAAGCAACTTTTGATTCTGATGTAACGATTTTACTCCCCACTATTATCCTCTTCCTAATATCTTTATTTCTTCCATCCCTGAGTTAAATCATCTAGATGGCTTCCATTATTACGTGAAATTCGCCTTTCGCTCTTATTAGTTGCACTTATTGTGAAACAAGCATGATCCTCATGATCTCCGAAACTACCATACACTAGTCAGATTTGAAATTTATTGCTTTAATTATTGATGCAAATAAACATACTATTGTCGAGCTCTCTAAATCGGGGCATAAATATATATTTAAAAACAAACATACCATAAGTAATACGTTTTACATCTGATATGAATGTCGTCGGTATAAAATTTAGGGCATTTGATGGGAGCTGTCAACATTCTATCTACGTAAGATTCATTAGTTGCATATAGACATTAGTTACTTATGATACTTTAGATACATCAGTTACTTAGTCCTGGTCAAGAGGATTAGGTAACTAAAAATACATATCGATATCTTGTGGATTCTTTTGAACACCTTGCTAATGCAAGACGCCCAGTGGAATGCAATATGTTTGAGTGGTGAATACATATCTGGGATTTAACGGATGAGAGGGGAATAAAGACAGAAAACTATTGCAATGGTGTGGTTGAATTCATTCGTTAAAGTAATTTGACTCTGTGGGAAAGTAACTTTCAAATTATTTTGTTAGTAACGATACCTAAGGGTTAGATTAGCTTAGTTTGTTATTTAAGTTACTTTATTGTAGCTTAGTTTTACTCTTCAAATTACAAATGGTAGATCTCCAAATTTTCAGTAAAGATAACAAAGAACTAGGCTGAGGTATGTATGTATTTTTAGCTGTGGTAGGTTTAGCCCATAGTAATTTAGTTTTGGTATCGATATAAATATCGTCAAAAATGCTATCATCTTACAGATGAGGGGCATTACAAATTGTTACATTTGTTTGTCGGCTGTTATTTTTGACTGGTATCTTCATTATTCAGAACTTTCCAGGCTTAAAGCTTCCATCCATATAACGTTATTTCGGGGTCAGTAAACTCTTCTTTCTGTAGCTGAATGCAAAATTGAAAATGTATTATTTGAATGCCACTTATGTAGGCAGTAAATTAGTGATAGAATTGCGGAAAGAAGACAGCTATCAGAAATATTTTGGATTTAAAAACAGTTCATAAAATGCATTTAAAATCTAAATTGGGTGGTTTGTAATTTGTTGTTCTTAATCCGAATCTTTCGGCAACTTATGGGAACTCTTTATATAACACATAAGCATACATTAATTTGCAAACGTATTTTTGTCACCGGTGTGTGATTTTTGAAAAAATTCCCCTATTCACTGATGCTTCAGCTTGGTGTTTCAGGATCTACACGCTGTGGCCGTCTCGTTTCCTCAATTGTTCACCTTGCTTTTCCGGTCCTTTTCCATGATCATCTAATATGTTTGTTTGATTTCCCTCCCTCCTCTCATTTTTTCTTAGCTTGTTCTTCCTCTTCTGTCACACTCCCTCCCTACCCGAAAAGGTTTGCCACGCTAACTACCCTTGGTTCATAGGTGTAGCCGCTGCGCAGTTTTTGGCTTGCACAAAAGCCAGGGGTGGTTTTTGTTCAGCCACTGGTCCTTTAAACCTCTGCGCACAATCTTCCACTATCAGATTTCTAGGCACCGACGCTGCTCTTAGATGGCAAAAGATATATCACCTGTGACTCCATTCGCCTTTCACGACCATCGGAATTGTGATCAGTCCGCACATATAAAAGTAACTTTTCAGTATTACTCATAGAATATATTCAAAGCTAATTTGTTCTGTTTTCTCTGCTGCAGTCAGCAAAATTTTTTGTCCAGTCGAAGAGTAAGGCATGACAGTCATAAGTAAAGGAGGCTTGTCTTGGTTAGAGATAGTCTTTTGGATCTGGCAAATGAACTTCGATGTTTTGAAATGCTCGCCGTGACCTCTAAAATATGTGCTTGAATGAAATAGAGGATGATTTTTCAGTGACTAATTCAAATGCGATGGAAGAAATAAAGAGGAAGGCCAAGATTTTTTTAGAGACGCCAAGAGATGAAATATTTCTGAAAGTCATGAATTTACGGAAATATTCGTAGGAAATAGTAGCTTGACTTCCACAAACTAACTCTCAAATTGTTAGCCTGTGATATGAGTCTCTTAATTCGTAATGAATTTGTTTGCCAAAGAATGTTTTTCGAAAGAGTCGGCCCGGTGGATAATCTAATCGCTATGCAATTCAAAATTAGTGGATTCGAATCTCTCGCGATTAACGGATGACTTTTTGCCTTACTGTGGTTCCTCTACACAGAATAGGCACGTCAGTTATATAGTTAGCATTTGTGCCGCCCGAAGCAGTCTCTGAATGAACAGCATCCTACCCTTAACGAATTCCCTATCTATACATGTATACATATTGTACTAATCCGACTAGGTTATAGCGGATAGCCGGCCGAAGTGTAGCATAAGGAGGCAGAATGGTCTTGTACCGACGATCGTTCGGATTCTGTTCAGAGTGGACGTACTTGATTCTCCTTTTCACTGTGTGTGACATGTCCTTAATTCATTTGATAAATATAATTACTATACCGGGATCTTGAAATATCAGGACCCAACCCTAATGGAGAGAAGCCAACGCAGACATGTTATCCATGTAATGTTTTATTGATGCGTACTCGTATTTGGGCGCCACCGCCACTGCATGCGGAAGTGCCAGAGGTGGCGTCTGCAAGGTATACTTGTATATCCATTTCGTTGATGAACCCCAAATCATAATTTGAAGTTCTGAGCTCACCCATGCTATTACACTACCCACGAGGTTTTCATTTTTACTCTATTTGGGGTGGCATAATTTAGTTCCCAGGCCACTTCAGAAAACCAATGCGCGCAAATGATACAGCTAGTCTAATAAATATTTCCGCCAACGGAATTGTAGGTATTCACTTTGATGTGTCTCAACAAAGGAATTAGCCAATCTTCACTATAATTATAAAGAGTTTAATCATTAATCTTTCAAAGCAAACATTAATTTCAGATAATAATAATGAATTTTTTTCCAAATAGATTTATAAGTCTTCATTTATGCCTGAAAGACTGGTCAAATCGGAGTTCGACGATCGACGAGGATAACCTTTTCTGCCCGTAGTCAGAGCGTCCGAGGGTCCTGTGCCACCCACGAAAGTCTGCTTACACGTAAGTGACCTATATTTTCAATTAGTTCACTCTTCACGTTATCTCGTTCTGAACTTTCAAATGATCAATACTGTAGTTTCCATGCCTGCATTTCGATTAGCCCGAGTTTGTTTTCAAAATCTATTTCCTAAGGACTTCACTTTCATTGCTCTAGCAACCAGCGTCTAACTTTTTCCGAAATATTATTTAAACTTTTAGAAAGAGATATAATTTAGGTCTATTGTGTATATATCAATAAAGTTAAACGCTGATGTAGACGCTACTTTAATATGATCAAATTCTGCATTTGTAACTACATTCCACTCTGTTGGCTCTTTTCGCCACTATCACGATTAGTTAATCTGATTTCAATCAATAGTAGGTTGCTACATAAAAACCTCGGCTATTATTCCACGTCTGCACAATAACCCTCAATCTGCTGCAAGGGAGTGAAATGGGTAGTGTTAAGACTTGTTTTCATGCATCCATTTTTGAGGCGTAGCAGACAGTGCAGCCAATCAGGACGCAGATTGTCGCCGCGGGTTGCGACGCCGTAAATAATCGCACATCCCTCAATTTTGGCGGCTCCGCAGTCGCCCTAACGAATTTCTACTGAATTTTGCGACCTTTAACGCTGAAAAAATACCCCGAAATGAGTAGTAATTGGTAGTAAGTTATAATTCCTGATCGAGAGTAGATTACCATATAAGCAAGATTTTCGCCGGTCGTCGTTTTGTACCTTGAAATGCGACACGTTGCATAGAATCGGAATTACTGTACACCAGGTCGGCTCTTTGGCTATTGCAGCAATTGGTAGGCTTGCAACCTAGGACCTTCCTCACATCACGGTACCCTAAGTGGCGCAAGGTGGGTGATTCATTTCACTCAAAAATCGATTATTTTTATCGTCGATGTTTGCGTTTGAACTTAATAACACAGCAATAGTTCGAGGTATGTTCAAAAAGTATCGCGAATTTTGAATTTTCGTGGGTTACGTATATTTGATTTTCGATTTTTTTGTGGCGATATGTTGGTACTTACGTCTCTCACTTATGCCGAAAAGTTCGGCCATTTTGAATGTTCAGTCATTTGTTGACAGCTGTTTTGGCTTGTCCTCGATTTCGCCTGTTCCAAAAAATGTATCAAATTCTGTGTGAAAGACGAAATTAAGTTCGCAGGCGCATTCCGAATGTTGACTGTGGCATATAGAGAAGCTACAGGGTTCGTCCGGAAAATAAGTGTACTGAGCTCAGGAAAAAAAATTTATTACACTTTTACATATCTTAAGCTAATATTCCTCAAAATAACCTTCCTTGTGAGTCGATACACTTGTTCCAGCGGCGTTCCCATTCCTGGAACGCTCCCGCGAAGGCATCATCGGGAACCTCTCGAAGACTCGTCGTCGACCTCTTCTCTGCCCTCCACGAACATCTTGTGCCACCGAAAGATCATGTTTCTGGACATGGCTGACTCCCCGTAAGCCTGGTTAATCATACCGACAGTTTCGGTAGACGATTTCCCAAGCTTTACCGCAAATTTGATGGAATAACGCTGCTTCGGCATCACGTTCCGTGACGTGGGTCGAGCGTGGAGGTTCGCGTTAACAGAGCTCCTCACTACACCACAGCTCAGAGCCGACTGCCTTTTTCAGCGTCGCTTGCCAACATACCCCCCTCCAATCGCTGCCCGTCAGAGCGGTGCTGGGCGCGCCTGGAGCGGCGCGCCCAGCCCAGGAGTCAGTACACTTATTTTCCGGACGAACCCTGTACCTTGGACCAAAGCAACGTTTATCGGTGGTGCAAAATGTTCTCAGAGGGCCGAGAAGATGTGAACAACGAAGAGCATGCCGGACGCCCGTGTCAACAATTGACGAAAACATTTATGAAGCGAAGATAACAGTTTTGGTCAATCGTCGAATCACCGTTAGAGAAGTTGCTGAGGACCTAAACACATCGATTGGCTTGTGCCAATCAATCTTCGACGTCTAGCAATGATTTGGGCTTGACACGGGTCGCCGCGAAATTCGTAGCAAAATTGCTCAATTTCGACCAGAAACAGGAACGCATTAAAATTGCTAATTAGGTCTTGGACTCTGTCCGTGACGACCCAAATTTGCTCCAGGGGTCATAACTGGTGACGAATCATGGGTTTATGGTTATGACGTGGAAACTCCCAATCATCCGAATGAAAGCTGCAGCACGAGCCAAGACCGAAAAAAGCGCGCCAAGTTCGGTCGAATGTGCAAGTTTTGCTTACAGTTTTCTTCGATTGCAGGGGCGTGGTGCATCATGAGTTCTTGCCACAGGATGGAGCGGTAAATAAGGAATACGAGTACTTTCAAGTTATGCGCAATTTGCGCGAAGCAATCCGCTACACACGCCCGGAGTTGTGGAAGAATAAAAAATGGCTTTTGCACCATGGCAACGCTCCTGCTCACACATCGTTACTTGTGCACGAATCCCTGGCGAAAAACAACGTACTAATGATGCTGCAGCCACTGTATTCCCCAGATCTGGCCCCCAGTGACTTTTTCTTGTTCCCAAAACTGAAGAGGCCCATGAAAAGATGACGCTACGCTACGATTGACGAGATAAAGACTCCATCGAAGGAGGAGCTGAACAAGATCACAAAAAAATGATTTTTTGAAGTGATTCGAGGATTGGAAAATACGTTGGCACAAGTTTATTATATCTAATGGGTATTACTTTGAAGGGGACAGAATAGATATTCTTGAATAATTAAATAATTTTTGAAAATACAGAAAAGTCGCGATACTTTTTGAACAGACCTCGTATACGACTCGGATAACCCGAAATGCTTCAGTGAGAATTTCCCACCCCCAATTCGCCCTTGCGGTTGAGCGTCCGTTGACTGTTCTGAATTCTTTTTCGGATGAAAAAGAGTCCAATTTAGAAGAAGGTAATGCAAAATCATTAAACTATTCGACCAAATCACCAAATTTTTACTACAATAATTTATCGTGCGAATATTTATTTTTTTATTGCTTAATTTATTTGAAATGTATGTGTGGTGCCAAGTTTTATTCATTTTACTCCAGAATTGCGTCAGCGGCATCCGTTGTAATTTGAAAAATATCCAGTTTGCATACACTTTGATGATGGAGAACGTTTCCCGCGAAGGTGATTCTTCACATTGGGGAAGGAGAAAAGTCACGTTAAGCTAGGTCTGATCAATGGGGAATTATTTATCATCCACAGCAACGTAGGTGAACTAAGTATTTTCAACTTGCAACGGCTGCTGCTTACCCAATTCTGCTGTCGAACTAATTAAATCTGTATCTTCCATGCGAGAAATATTCGAAAGGAAGGGCCGTTTTCGTATATTTCAATAATGATCACTCAGAACAAAATTTCACGCGCGCAGCACCATCTATTGATTATTTATTTAAGCCACTAAAGGTATTGTTTTAATTCATTTGTCGTTTGCCTGTCTGTGAATGCAGATTACAATGTTCGCGAAAATCGTTGCTGCCAATAGGTGCGAAGTGCCTCCTGTGATTCGAATTTTGTGTGGAAAAGGTTCATCAGCTGTCCAAATTCATCGTAAGTTGAGCCTGGTCTATAGATCTACGGTAATGAGTGAAGGAAAGGTTAGAGAGTGGTGTCGAGGCTTAAAAATGGCTGTACCGATGTGCACCATGAAATCGCTCAACCAGTGGGCCAAGAACTGCGATCGGATCGTCGATTGACGATTAGAGCTGGCTGATAAATTTCCTCTTGTTGGGCGCACTAATATTTGCCCGATTGTTCCGGAAAGGCTCGGATATCATTAAGTATGCGGTAGTTGGATACTGGAAATGCTCACCTAGATAAAGTGCAAAGAATGTTGAGTGGACGAGTGCTTTTGGCTATCGACACTCCCCACCGTACACCTAGCGATTTTTGCCTCTTCTTGCGCTTGAAACAGTGGCTTGGTGGGCAGTGATTTGAAGGCGACGAGGGACTTAAGATCGCCGTTGTTAAATGGCTCAATTCCTAGGCGGCGAACTTCTATGTTGAGGGCTTAAAGAAGCTCGTGCAGGCTTACGAAAAGTGCCTTAGAAGTGAACGGCGATTAAGTAGAAAAGTATAGTAGGTTTGTAGGAAACTAAAACCGTCAATAAAAACTTATTCTAACGAAAATATATTTTTTTAATGACTTACCGCCCCATACTTTTCGAATTACTTCATGCAATACAAATTATTATAGCAAGATAACAAAAATAAAATTTTGCACAATAAAGTATCCGAATAAAATTTGCATTATCACTTTTTACGAAACAGCCCTCATATGATGAAAGTCAGCGGTCCCTTCTCTGTATTATAGGCGGCCTATTAATGGGCGGCTGCCACTGGTCAAATCACTGCAAATTCATAGGATTCAGTTGTATTTTTTGGAAAATTTCCTCCAAATTGGCACCCTGCTTGCTTGGAATCCTGCTGTCAAAGATCCACTATTTTTTTATTCATTATGAGCACACTTGATTATGTTGTAAATGATATCTACATCTGGAGGTTTTCCCATAATCTGCATTCAAGTGGGCGCACTCGGTAACATTAAGTAAACCAAGCAGCATTGACTATGTTCTGGTGATTGAACCAGTATTGGCTGAATAATGGCCATGCTATTTGATGCCAATAATGCCATTATCCTAAAATTGATGACAGTGGGTTGACATGTGAAATCAATGCTGTTATGGAATTAGGAAGTTATATTCACCTTCAACTCATCAGGGTTTTCTGAAGTCATTCACATATTTCTGCGATTATATCAAATAAGAAATATAGATAAATGGAACTGAAAAATGGATATGTCATAGCAAGCATTTGATTTATTTATGAAGTTAAAAGGAGTTTATATTTTCCACATTTTACCTTTATGCGCATGTGCTTCAATGTTATCAGACATCATCATTAGGTGCAATTACAAATTGACAATTTGGAATGGAGTCTTAAGTATATAGCTGAAGGGATAGAGGGAAAATGACAGAGTTGAGGAAGTGATTCAGATAAGGGAAAAGAATTATTAGTCAATTCTGCTATCTGGAATTAGAAGAAGTATAGAAACGTAATGCCGATGGTGAAAGAGTATCACCATTGATTTGGTGGTGACATCAGAACAATAAGATAGGGATATCCTCTTTGAAATTTAAACTTAATGGTATCCGACATAAATTTATGGAATATCCATAATTTCAAAATAGCTTAAAAATAAAGTATGTATATGTATGTATGTATGTATGTATGTATGTATATATATAGTATATATATATATATATATATATATAATAAAAATAACTGCTTTTGGTGCATGGCACTCATGTGTATACATGCTCTTAGTCAGTGAAAAAGGGGTAATAGCAGTGTAGGTGAAATATTCGTGGGAGCTGAAATATTGGTGATTTCCTCATACTCTGTCGGTAATGAACATGCTACAGAGCAGTGAGAGTCTCTGTGGAACATGCCAAGGAGAGTGTAAAGAGTACAAGGTTATTTTTAACTATGGATATTTTGGAAACTAGTTTTGATGGTGAATTTCAAAGATAAAGTGGATCTTTAAAGTGATAAAAGAAGAAGCTTATTTGATCCTAGAAGTGTGAAAGGCAGTGTAACTCTACAATATATGGTAACTCTTTCGAGATAGTTTGGGCACTGCTTAAGACCTGTAAATTTATTTGGAACAAAAAGTAGTGGAAAACGTAAGGAGCATCCACAGGAAATGGAAGAACTTTGTAAGTCATATAATGAGAGGTAAGAGATAACGAGCTTGTAAAGCTTCAGGGAACCAACACTGGATATAGATAACCAGGAAAATTGAGTCAAGCAAACTGAGGATTGAAGAACTAGCGAATAAGATTCATATTAATCCAAGATACACAGGAGCATAAACTGTTGGGGCACAGGGGATTTACTAACTTGGATGAACAGGAATGACTAAGGGTGAAGTATAAATATTATTCACTACACATTACACTATTATTATTTATTATGCTTTTATTACCGTCTTTTTATATTTCAAAATTTTCTACCAGTCTCAATTAAAAATAAGTTATTACAATAACTGAATATTGCTCAATCATTATTGTCTGCAATTGGGCATTTACTTTGCTTTTGTATCACATGGTAGTCATCTTTTTTCACTGTACTGCTGTATGCCTCCCGAAAAGATAATACTTGAGTGGGGGCCCTAATGTGTGGCTTGTGGTGATGTGAGCGTGAGAATGTGTGACCAATAATAAATTATTCTAAATCATAAAAAAGGACCAGTGGTTTGCTTTTGTGCTGCCTGATCAGGATAATACATTAGTTATGCTGTCTTTTTACAACAACCTATTGGATATTGGAGAGATATTATAAGAAAATATGTACGGGAGAGTTTAGAAGGAAAAAGTAAATGGATCGTAATATAGGAAAGAAGAACCAGATGATCTGGGCACATCAAACCTATTTGTAAGGATAAGGAAAATAATGAAATGAAACGTTGAAGTGAAAGTGCTACAGGGAAGTCAAAGAGACAAGTAATTAGGCCAAAAGAAGGATGTTAGGAAGAAGATCTATCAGTGAGTAAGTGCGTTAATAGAGGAGGAAACGAAAGGGTGGAAGGGTGCAGACAAGTAATTTTCAATTTAATACTGATGGCAATGATGATTGATATTTACATATTTGGGTTTTTTCTAAAAATATTATAGCTTAGTTATGTACATAATTGGAGGTCTTTTTTGCTCCAGCTTATGTGCCCTTAGCTGGTTCTTACTCTTTTGGGGTTACTCTCTTGATTTCCTTTTTCTTGTAAAAACTAAATGGGAAAGCATTCAGATTGTGATTCCATCCTTATAGTCCCACAGTTTTGCTGTTATTGCCACATGAATCTAAATGATAGTTAAAAGAACATATATCCACAGGAAAATATTATTTCAGGTAGGCCAAAATAAATACAAATAGCATGAGATATGCGGGCTAAAAGACTGAATTAATGTATATAAATACTTATGAAATAGTAATGACCATGTGATAACACTTTTCCAGTAGATAAGATTTATGATGTGACCAGTTTCATGGTATTACATCATTTTCAGGTCAGACCTGAAGACCGAAATCATTTTTTTTATTTCTCCCTCTATTCCCAAAAATAATTTTTACTTAATATTTATGGCCTACAAGGAACCCCTCCGTAAAACATTGCTGTTAGCATTAATGAACAATCTGTTGGTATACTTCATTGTTGTTTGCTCTTCATTTAATCCACCATAGTCTTAGATTCTATATACTTAATATACTTTGATCATTCTAAGCTTTCAATGAGTTTGCAATATGGATTACACTTTGCTTTTATATGAGATTCAGTTTTAAAAGAAATATTTTGTGTTCCTCTGTCAAGGGTAGACCTATGCAAAAATTATAAGTAATAACAAGTTGAGCTGTCAGGAATATGTATCAAATGTCATGTTCAATGATCCCAATAGTAGTATAAAACTTGGGTATTATCCGGCTCTATGAAAACCTAAGTAAAACTCAAAGTTTTTAGAACTTTCAAACTATATACATGAAAAATTTTAGCAATTTTATTATTTGGCATTTTTTATAATTTGTCAGTATTTGTCAAAAAGAGTTTCTGTCTTTGATACCAAACAGTATAAAGGGAATGAAAATATGTCACTCCCTGTAATATTAAACATGTTATCATACACACTAAGGCATATTTAGCAGGGAAACAATTACCCTAGTTGCAACACAGAGCATATGCCTGTAAGCAATTCTTGATCCCTGAATTTGCTTATAATGCAAACCATCCAAGAAATAAAGTATACTTTGATATTTGTCTTGGGTGGAAATTAGGTTATATTCATAATAAGTTAGATTGAGGCTTAGTAGGCCAGTGAATAGAGTATTCACCCACTGGACTGAGGATTCTGGGCACAAATATGGCCTCCAGAGACTCCCTAAACATAGGAGGGAGTCAATGGATACCACAACTTCCTGGGCAGCCATAGGTAGTATGGGGTAAGAACATAGAATATATCTGGAATAGGAAGTCTTGATGGAGTGTAGTGGCGGCTGACCTCTGCTATCACTTGTCATGCCTGTCTTTAATTGAATGTTTGTTTTTTTAGTAATTTTAGGACTGTTCTCATAACAAGTACATGAATAATACCTGCTTGATATTGAACCTCCTGCAATCCAATAGGGAAGCATGGCAACATTTTAAGGATGATACCTTGAAAGTCTTATATTTTACCCTTCATGAGTAACTCACATAATATTAGCAAAATAAATTTTGAAATTCATCCGAATGAGTTTTGGAGACAAAGGGAATAAGGTGATCTCAACTAGGTTTTTCACTTAGGTAAGGATATTTTAGCTTAGTGACCACTGGAAATGTGTTTTTAATATCCTTTGATGACTGGGATAAAAAAATATATGTTTCAGATAGAGGTTCACAGACTTTAATGCTAGTCACTGCCAAGTAAAGTTTTACATTTATTTAAATAACTGCATGAAGAATCTAAATGTTGTTGTCCTCAGTTATAAAAAACCAATGTAATCAACACAAAGGTTAGTTTTATTGGTAAAGCTCACCTAGTACAAAAGCCAAATGCATGTGAAATTCAAACAGCAGGATAGGGGGGCCAATTCCTATTCCTGTGCCACCTTGGTTTCTGAGTAGGTGGTAGGTGTATAAGGCACTCTAAAAATTGTACTGCTTGAATTAAGCTGAGGGTGCCCAGAGGCATCACCGTGAATCAAATCTGGACCCTCATTTCAGCAGCCTAGTACTCTACCGATTGGACTAGCATGCCTGATGCAGAGCAACTACATTTTTTCTAGCAGTAGGGTAAATATACTGCAGTATCCACCACACACCAGTATTAGCCAACAATGAATCCAGAAGAACCAATCGACTTTTCATTACTTTTTTATTTATGTTGAAGGGTAATGTGATGAGAGGTTCCTAATGGACACATTAATATTACTTAAGATTTTGAAATCTCTTATCATCATTTTATTAATGAGATCACTTGTAGAGAACGAAATTGACAGGCCTTATTATTTCCACTACTGTACTTTTCAAATGAGCTATATCCATATTATTGGGCATAAGGATTTCCCAACATCATTAACCTTATGAAATTCACACAATGGTTATTTTCTGCCCCACAATGAAGTCACTAAAAGTCTTTATCACTTTTTATTTACATCCTCCTCACTGTAGTGTTACCACTGAGGCTTTACAGTAGGTATCCATGACATTACTATTTATATATTTGGTCAAATTAACAAGGTATGCATTCTTTCAAGTAGCATTTTCATATTTTAATAGTGGCATCTCTATGACTTCTTGAAGATAATATGTACAAAATATTCAGTGTGAGTTAAGTTAATTCCTATAGCCAATTATAAGAAAATTTAGAAAGCTCCAATGATGTTATTTCGGTCAGCCGTTGGCCATCAACAAGGAGAGGTAAGGGCTTGACAGCAAGAAAACGTCAGTACTGTAGCACTGTTCCATGTTCAGTGAAAAAAAGTCAAAAGTATTAAGTGAATTTTTAAAATAAAATGGCAAGCATGACATGATGAACTTATCATGACAAAAGTAAGCCTTGCGATAAATGGGAGTGTGCTTCTGAACTTGGAGGCTGAGGACCCAATCAATAGGATCCATTTAACCTATAGAGCCAACCTAAGTTGAATTACTAACATTGTTTTGCAAATGCTTTGTAAACAGCCTATGATAAATAATTTAAAAAAATCAAATTGTAAAACCGTGAAACATGTTATACTATGACATTTCTGTGGAATACAGGTTGTACCTATTTCCATGAAGCGAAATCTTTAATCGTAAAATTTAGCCTGTGACAAGTTGTACAAGTCTTTTTATTAACATGCCAAAACTTACGGGTAGTGCGTCTCATTCCCTCATGATACAGAAAAATTTTCTGAATAATAGCGTTATGCCTACAGCATTCTGTGGAATAAAGAAGCTCCTCACAATTGAATAGTTAAGAAAGTGATATTAGTTGATACTATTACGCGTGCTAAAATTTACGGGTGTGGTCAATAGCTAACTTTTTCGGAAGATTCCGCCCGGATTATAAATATGATATTTCTATGTTCGTTTTTAAACTGCTGTATTCTATTTCCTTTGATGCCGTTGGGGTAGTTCCATTTTCCTTTACTTTACCATGATGTGGGCGAGAGTGAAAATCAATGTATCATATTATCGAACTTGACCGCCGTTCAATGAATAAGTGGTTTGTTGTTGCTTTCGCCTTGCTGCCGGTTGGCTCGATTGTGCTCCATGCAGAATTCCTGCGCAGAACACCTAAACAATTTTCTCAGATCTCAACGACGACGGCCGCCGCACTCACCACCCAACAGCGTTCCAATAATCCCATTCATCCAACCTCCCATCGCTTTAGCCATTACAGCTTCACTTCAGGCGTGTGCGTCACCGCTCATTCCGATATGAATCCCTTCTTCAATGGCATTGAGTCAATACCGCCCCCTTCGGACACAGCGGCATCTGAGCTCGGTTTCTTCGAATTGCACATTGATCTAAGTCGTTTGAATTCAACGGTTGTTCAGCTTTATTGTGTTTTAGATTTTTACGTCTCTTTTTGGAACTTGGTAAGTAAATTTGATTTTACTGTGACAGCTGGGCATGTTGTTGAAGACCGCACGGTAGAAGAGAGAATATTTGCAGAGTGATGTGAAAGAAAGGAGATACTGGGCTTTTCGGATAGCGCGAGGGCCAATTGGAGAAGGAAATAATTTAGGGGGAACAAGAGGAAGTTCATGCAGTACTTAATATGTTTTAGGCGGATACCGTCCAAAACCTACCGTGAATAGTTAGATTATCTATGGCGGCAATGAGATGTGAATATTTCGTCATTTTTTGTTTTACGTAAATGGGTATTACTAACATAACAATGACTGGTAAATTGAGGTTCAAGTGTGAAATATTACTAAAAATGCGGATACGTGAATATCAACAGCTAATGATGATTGGAGAAACACCCTCTAATCTAATAATTGGAAAGTGTTTAGAAACAAAATCTTATTAGTAAGGATCAGCTCCGGTAGTCCAATTGATCTCCAGCCTGTACTGTTAATGGTCGATTGGGACACGCAAAACACCTATGGCTCATGAAAACTGTGTAAACTTTTGAGGTAATAGGCAATAGGATAGCCTAGAGAGTTGTTGCTAACCTCACAAGACACGGGTCCATAACGCATTGACCTGTTAAAAGAAGTAAATTTGAATATTCTGCCATGATTTCCGGGACAATAACTTCTTATCTTGAATAATATTAATAAAACATTAAAGAGTCCAACAGTATTATTTAATTTCATGACACTGGAACAACATCTACGCTGGATATCCGCTCAAGACTTCGAATGAAAATTCGAAGAGTAAATTTTCTTCATTTTTAATTCTAATTATACGCGTACAAAGATGCCAGTAAAGAAATGAGACTATGTTTTTCATATCATTTCATGATCTCCCTGGTGTGATGTTGGTATCTCATTTTTCTGCGTAGGCAGGTTATATTTGAAAGTAAGCTTAGTTTTCAGTACTTGATATGTTTTACCACTTGTGGGGAGTTCTATATCACATTATTCAAGATGCATGCCTGCATGCCATTTCTGGGACTTTTTGCCAAGGCATCCATGAAATTTATCTTTAATGTGTCTATCAAAACCCCATGTGACAAGATAGGAATCTTCCTTGGAAGTAAAACAAAATATTTTATTCAGCAAAATTCAGCTTGCCTAACTTGGATCAGTGAGAGAATCGGTGTTGCAGTTGATTGAGTTCGTACAATTAGGTGCCCAACTGTTCCGGGCCGTTTTGCACCGTAATAAAATTCAAATTATCCACCACTTATTTTTCCACTTCTACTCTACATGGTACCCTGCAAGCCAAGGCTTTTAATCACAATAATATTGAAATACGGTTCCTTCGAGGTTTGCTGGATGGCTGAATTAATTCAGGCCATTTGTCTATGACCTAGTTTACCATCCACGGATGACTTATTAGTTGAATATTTGTGCACTGCCTTGACGAAAGAGAATTTTGTTCTTTCCCGAAATAAGACTTTTTCTCTTGATTTATTCGCTCAACTAGTGCTAACGACTCATTATGCTCTCCATTTATCGTTTGTCCTTTCTGCGAATAATCGAAGACGATGATTCCGTATGCATCCCAATAAACCGTGGCCATCACCTAGTCGGCCGGTTGCGCTGTCCTCGCTTTCTTCGGATTTGGATCGCCTTCCGAAACACACCGTCTCTGGAGTGTATAAGTGTATCTATATTTCGTCCAAAGGCACATATCGACGCAGAAACTCGTCAGAATTGTAAAGTTAAGGCGCCAAACCAGTCTTCGAATCGACCGCACGATTGCATTTATTCTCTACTGAGAGCAAACGCGGCACCCATCTTGCCGAGATTTTTTTCATGCTCAATATTTCGTACAAAACTGAAAGCAGTGTACCTTGTGATATGCCTGTAGCTTCCTCTATTTCGTAGACCATGATTTGTGGGTCTTGAATATCATATCGTGAAGTTTGTCAATCATTTCGGAGTAAGTTACCTCCACTGGACGTCGTGAACGATGTTCGTCATTTGTGGATGTACGGCCGCTACAAACTCATCTACCCAATTGTAAACAGTCGCAAACATAGGAGCAGATGGGCCATGAACTTCATCCAAGTCGACTTGGATCTCTCGGTGTTAAGCGTTTTGAATGGAAGGGTTTAATGTCCGCACGAAACTTATTTTTTTCATTTTCTAAATAAACAAAAGTTTTTTGCTTCAATCGGCCGTGAAAATAAGAGCACTTGATGGACATAGCTGAAAACTTAACAGCAGTCTAGTGAGAGATCAGGTGTATTAAAAGCAAACCTTTTTCAGTAATGTGAGCGCATTCTCATGGATTTTCTAAGGCATTATTGATCGACCCATATATTTGGATATTAAAGTTCTCATTACTTGCTTTGTATTTTTAAACAGTTTTGCCAATGCAAAGACGAAATATTAATCAAACTCAATTTTTGACCTTTCGTTTTTTCGAGCGCAGAATGATGCATGGAAAATATGATTTATTCATTCTCTTAACTTTTTCCGTAAATACTCTATTATTGGCCCTTTCTTGGCCTATCTTAACATCCTCTTAAAATGTGACATTTATGCATGGGTGGTCTGAAAAGTTTCCGATCTCAAAAATTTCATAAAATTTCGGAAAAAATATCTTGTATCTTTGTTAGGCAATTAACCCTCGCATTTGTAAAAAATAATTGTAGGCATTTCCTTGTTTTCGTATTACCAGCAATGATTTCGACAAGTTGTCTATCGACGGTACCATACTGTAGCTTTCCATTCTGTTACTCCCATTAACCTCAAATATACGGCATATGGTTCTTTTCAACGGTGTTTTCTTTTCTCATGACACTTGGTCAAGTGAAAACTCTCTCACCAGATGGGAGGGACCTGCGGCCGATGGAAGTAAACATACACCAACTTAATCTGATGCGTCATTCTAGTCCAAGTTTCAACGTAGGCTTGCTTTAGGAGTTGCAGCTGCTTGCACCAGAGAAGGTCCCGTTGCCCCACTTCTACACAATCTTTAAAAGCACCACGATAGAAAGATGAAACACTACTCCTCGAGGGACGGCCATAAGAGTCGCCAGCAGGAACGTTATGCTCCAACGGAACAATGCAAGGTATCTAGAACTATATCGTGTTTCAGGTCGGTGTAGTCATCGGTTTCATTCGAAGAATGCGTAGATACATCTTCGGGAAGTTCCAGGTGGATCGGGGAAAATATTGTAAATTTCTATATGCTGCCATGGCTTAACCCTTGTCTTTGTTGTGATTGATAGCTACTGTTAAGTTTTTCTTTTCGGTTACCAAATTTTCCGGCAAAAATGAACGTAAAAGCGTGAGATAATTTCATTAATTAGGTTCCTTGTGGCTAATCAAGCGTGTTATATAAGAAGCGTGTCAGTAATTTTTAGAACTATTTATTCCCTTCTGAATGTTCCGTTGAGGGCGGAGGCTGAAAAATGCAATGAGCCGGTCGAAAATATTGTCAGGATGGGCAAACCTGCACTCTCCCAAATTTCTGAAGCCCATCTAATAGCAAGAAAGGAATTGATAGATCGCGGTTGAAAGTTTCTGATATTCAGTTTACCCAAAAGAGGAGGTAGAATATCAGGTAAATGGATAGTATATATGATAAATAGTACATGCATTATACCACTTTACTGAAAGAAAATACTGATGGAAGCCGAAGCCGACGGAGAATACTGAGGAAGATGATTTATTGGAACATTTATTAGAAAACACAAGTCGTACCTCCTGGTGGAAAGGGCCGGAGCTTGCTAAGGTTGAGAGGTTGCAAAACATGACCTCTTTTTATCTTAAGATCCCAAAATTTTATACCAAAAGTGCGCCATTGGCACTTGTTTCTCGTTGGATGTTTAGAATTATTTGTAATTCAACTCAAATTATAAAGAATAATCATTAAAAAATTCCTTAAAGCATTGAAACTATTTTAATTTTCTCATGGTATCTAAACACTTGAAATTGTCATCTCCTTATGCTTTAAAGAAACTGCGGGAGATGCCGCAATAGTAACTTTTAACGTAGTCCTCCGCTAATATGCATTTCAATTCAGCAATTTCAATTTAAATTCAACAATCTTATGCTTTCGTTCTGTGTACACGTGGGAACCTCTTTTCCCAACGTTGACTAACGGGGAATATACCTTGAATTATGGAGTCGAAGTGGGTATCGATTAATTAAAATTGACAAATATACCGAATGATTCTCAGTGCGAGTGATAGCGAGGCTCAAAATTTGATTTCAATGACTCGGCATTGATTACAGAGTGGCTAATGTGGGAACCTAGTAAAATGATAGAAGTTCTAAGAAGTATGCATTAGCATATATGAATAACTGAATATCAAAGTATGTTTATCAATTCAAAATAAATTCACAACAAAGATGTACATGGCATAGTTTTATTAGATGTCAGCATAGATATTTCTGCTATCTCCCCAATTTATGAGGAAAAGCATTAGATGCAATGTAGGAAAGAGTTACATACGCGCTGATTTCGTTAACATGGGCCTAAAAAATGAATTTTCCTAGCTATTTAGGTATTCCACATCTTTTTCGTAATTCTTTGACGCTTGGAAGCTTTTAATCGAAAGAGGAAAACTATAAAAAGAGACGTTCAGGCGTGATATGGTGGAATATCATGATTAATTAAAAGTAGCAATTTTCCACAAAAATAAAATTTAATGCGACCGGTTTCAATGTTACTACATCATCATCAGGTGATGATGTAGTAACCTAGGAGATGTATTGACCTGATGATGATGTAGTAACATTGAAACCGGTCGCATTAAATTTTATTTTTGTGGAAAATTGCTACTTTTAATTAATGGAGGAAAACTATCTCTTTATTTTGTATTTTCAGCCTATAATAATGGTTGAGGTCTACTAACCGAATCCCCTCACTCCTGATTCCATAGAATTTCTACCATTTCCTATATGCCCTTGTGTTCGTGTGTTTATGTGTATTTAAGTGTGTGTGTGTGTCAGCGTGAGCTAGCTCTCACGTCAGCCCCTAAGGATGAACTCTTTGGTTTGATCCGCTCAAGAAGGCTTTTCGGGGACTTTAGTGTTTACCATGAGCGACGGAAGAGGAAGGAAAGGAATGGAGGGAGATAGGTACGTGGGCGGTGGGCTGTGAGAGGGTGGGTAAGAGTAGAGGATGTGTGTGTGTGTGTACAGGGAGAGAAAATGGGAGGTGGGTAGGGGAGGCGACGAGCCGTCTGGCAGATCTCCTTTGCTTGTGCTTATAGAAGTGACGTTATGTGTGCGCCACGGGTGTGTAGGGGTAGGAGGTGGTAACGCGGGGAGAGGGAGGATGGAGTTGATGATAGCGTATGAGGAGGGGGACAGGAGGTGGTAGGGCGAGGATGAAGAATGAAACGCTTGGTCTGGATGGTATCAGCAAAGGAGGGGGGAAAGCTAATGTGGTAAAGATCAAAACATTGGCGCAAGAGAGAAATGTTTTCGGGGAAACGCAAATCGAGTGGCATAACTTGTTTCCAGAGAATATACATGCAGTTTTTCCGAAAGCCCATCTCAACCTGTTTCTCTTTCGCACTACTCAAAATGTGGTCCAGCGTTGATAAAACCCCTTTGGAAAAAATTTGCGTTTTCAGTTCTACGAAGGCATTCCAATAAATCAAGTAAAGAGATTAGGCACAATGGTGCCTCATTGGTGTGGGGCTTGCTCAATGATAATGATACGATCTATAGCGAAAAAGATGAAAAATTTAATTGTCAGCTCTATCATAAACCCCAATAATCGACCCGAATGTTGATTAGATGTATATCATGAGGGTTAAAAAGAAACTTTACACTTTCCACTTCTACACCATGGTCGTGAAATATTAAATCTTTATTGTGGTAGTGTAATGTTTCTTTTTTACCCTCATCATGAAGGAATTCCACAAAGTTAAACCTGTTATGTTTAGACGTATAATGTTATAGCTGATCATTTACGAAGTCGTAAGGGGTGTGAAATAAACATATCAGTGTAAGGGGTTCGTTTTCTAATATGGCCTGTGGTTTCCCGAGAAGATATGATAGATCCCCAAAAAAGAATGACAAGTTTTACTTAAAGCTGAGGAGGCTCAATCACATCATGGATTGAACTTGGCCACTGCAGTCAGGAGTCGCTCAAGCTGCTGGACTTCCACATTCTATAATATTCAACGCTAGTTTGTCTATTCAATTTCGTTCTTCGATTTACGAAGTCCATTCAGTTTCCCTATGCTCAGAGCACCATGGCGAATCCTGCCATCAGTGACAAGGAAAGGATAAATTGAGCTTCTCACGGCCTCTTTTTAGACTGATTATATTGAATAATATTTCCTTAAGCCGTAAAAGATTTTTTACACCACTGAATGCAAAAAGGTGGTGAATTGAGATTGGTGTTTTGATTTACGGGGAAAGCTAGCCCCTCGTCAGTGATCAGGTACAAATTCAAAATATTAGAACGATCACGTTTATACGTGTGTATTTTCCGAATAGGTTTGCTAGGAAATTAATCCTACTGCCTGGGAACGTATTCGGGCACTTACAAATACACACGAAAGCACACTGGTCACCTCAAAGTGGTTAATGGGGAAGTTGTTCCTCGCCAGGAGCTCCTGGAGACCGAAATAGTTTGCGAAGAAATTAATCCTGACTCCAGTGACCTACTTCGGGGGAATAAAACACTCGCACACAAGCACTCACTCAATTAGGTACTTTCAGGAACATTCGCACAGTTTTCCGGGGTAGATAGTGATGGCTACATAGTGATGCTAATCGGCCGACAATATCAGGTATAAAAAGATGATGGCGATGAAGGTAGATTGTTCCAAGCATACTTATTTACGAGATAAAAAGCTTTATAAAAGAAATTAAATTGACAAGGCTGTGGTGAAAACTTTGTAGAACTTTAAGTGCTTAGAAAATTTTGCAAGAATGTGTATTTATGAACTCATTTGCAGCATTTAGTGGAGAGGAATTAGGCCATAGAACTTAGTTCAAGGAGCATATGAGGATTATAGGACAAAAAGTTTGATTTAGCTCACAGCTTAAGTGATACTTTCGACGATATAAAAAAGGACAAACAGAGAAAATAATTACTTATGTAATGCTAAATTTGGGTTAAGAAAGCGTAGAGATGCGCGTAGTCAGAGAAATAACAAGATCACTGATTGCCGAGACGAGTAGAGAATACGAGTGTTTTCTAACGTGTGCGGGGAGTTTATATTAAGATAGGAATATAAAAGGCTGGAGGGGAGAATGAAATAGGAGGGGAATCCATCAAATCAATTGGATTTGCGGATGACCCAGTTTTAGGGGGGATCTAGTCAGTCAGCGGAGGGATTGAAACCATTGATGAGGGTAACAAAGAACCATTGCATGTAGGTATTGAACAACAGAAATAATGAAACGAAGATAATGAGGTGAACCTAAAAAGTTGATGACCAAGACATAAAAATTGGAGGAAATAAATTGGAATAGGGAGACTGTTCTGGAGCGAGACTACACTACCTAGCTTGAAAGTATTTTAAAAACGCAGATGCGAATATTGGTAAGGACTTTGTAGAAAGACTGTGTGTTGGTTGGAAACTTGTACAGCTTTATAAAAAGAGGAGAAAGTTGATGACTGGGAACTTCAGCAAAAACATTAAGAAAAAAGATTTGTGCTGTTCGTTGACTATTGACTCAAGAGAATAGGTTTACATTTGGAGGCTCTTGGAATCTGGAGAAGGATGGACAAAGTGAAATAAGCGGAAAGAAAAACGATTGAGGTTCTCGAGATTGCAGGAGAGGGGAGTGGTTTGTTGCAGAAATTCAAAGAATGCAACAGATATGCATACTGCGTGGAAATGAATGTGGGAGACGGTGATAGAGGGAAAATGTTGGGTCAGCGGAATAAAGAGAGGAAAAGATAAGATTTGTTGAACGGTATTGAGGCAGAAAGTATGCGGGATTGATAAATAGTTTATTATAGTGGAGGATTTCACTGTTTTCATACTAGTGTATGTCCACACCTTTAAGGTTAGCGGTGATTGCTCCATTTTATAGATTTAAAAACGATTTCGCATTTTTATGTGCCACAATCCAACGGCAGCTGGGTTTAATTTAGTGCTATCTGGGGTCCAGCTCTCTATTTGTTGAAATATACCGATATAGCGAAAAGTGTTGACAAGAAACCCATAAAGGGTTCCTTGTCAACATTTTTCGGTATCTCCGTTATGTTAAATAGTAGAGAGATATCTATTTATGTCTAAGTAAGGATTAAAAAAATGTTAATATCAATTATTTTTGTTAATTACGAAAATGAAATACTCTTATTAATTTCATTTACACTGCTTGAGTGTTCTTTTATTTTAAGTCAAATCAATCCCTTTCGTGTTTTAATCCCTGTAAAATTATGTAAATTAGGAATATCAGAAACTGTCAAAAACATTAAATGAAGGTTGGAAAGTTGTCCAGGGATTGGAAATGACCAGCAATGATTAGAATAACCTAAAACGTTACCCGGCGGAGATTTGGACCCAAAGATAAAGTCATCAGCCCCAAACCTTTGCCATTAGAAATAAAGTGCCAGTATTTGCGTGAATACTCTTATGATTTGTGGGAACCCGCTTTCTGATGTAATATCCACGTTACCAGCCAAATTTTGGAATCATAACATCAATCCTTAGAGAAGGCATTTGTGCGTATGAAAACCATCGTATAAACCTATTTAAGTATCAAGGAAGGAGGAATAGCCTCGTAATGTCGATCAAACAATGGTAGCTTTTATCCGTCGATAAAAACATATAAATAGGGTATTTTATGTTTTTATTTTCTGATTTTTTTAATTCTCATTTGAGGACTACGAACTTTTTTAGCCAGGATGGAAAAAATTCCGATTCTTACTGAGTACGCTTACGAATTTTCAACTTTTTTGAAGATTGAAGCATTTTAATTTTGAGAAAATTTCATTCAGTATCTACTTTAAAAACAAAATATATTTAGTTTTTCCGCAGCATATGCTCATCGTTTTCCATTACCAGTTTATGGAGACTTTTTGACGTAGATTATGAAGAGCAATATAATTCTAAATTCATAGTAATTAGTATCTGAATATGTGAATTACTCTCAATGAATACGTGTTTTTATTTGAAAATTACATAAATAGAGCAGGAAGAAAAATATTGATGCGATATATACCATATTTAGCAGCAGAGCCAAAAGAGGGCGAGATATAGGGCGTTTACCAGTGGTTTCTAAATTTGGGAAAACCCAATGAGTTGTATCTGGAAAATCCTATGAAGGGAATTCCAGAGCAATGCTGTTTGTGAGAGGGTAAGGGGAAATGAGATATTTTCGGAGGGAAGTGGAGGCGGTTTCTAAGAAACAGCGAAAGACTGTGATTAGTAGCCGCTGGTTTTGCAAGGTATGCTATTGAAAATGCATAGTTTTCGGGATGCTTCGCTCCGCTCCGCTGGGTGATCATTCTTAAAGCGAAGTTTCGGAGGCATTGCGATTTCCGTCTTCACTTCTTCCGTGTTCCGACGTCTGACCTGAATTTCCAGAACAACGCTGCGAAAACCTCCCACAGAAATACGTGCTATTCGTGGCAGAGGGGAAAATGTGGCTACCGCTAAGGAATAGGCAGTTCGAAATAAGAGCATTTAATTGGCTTCCTTGAATACCAGCTCATGAGTATAAGAATTAGAGAATCTGTAGCTATTTAGCAAACAAATCCCAGAGAATTTGGGAGGCAATTTGCGATCGTAATTATTTCAAGTAGTATGATAGGAAAAATATATGAAAATATTATTTATATGCATTTCTTAATTAAAGCCGATTTATTGTGGTTGGGCATAATGCCGTAATAAATGGACTCATGTCAATAATATTTTGGTGAAGATGAGCATTCTCAGAAGTATCTTATTTGGTGCTCCTATGTTTTAAGTGCCTGTGGGGGTAGACTTGAGTCAGTTCTCGTCTCATGACTTCGAAAATTAAAGATTTTGGGCTTAATAGTCTCGAAATCGAAATTAAGGTGCAAATAAATTACTTAGCCGTTTTTTTCTTGGGTTTTTAATATCTGATCCTGTTATAATTTAATCATAAGGAGGATAGAAATATCTTAGCAGGGCGATCAGACGAGATAAAATTAGTGAAATACAGGTTGAAGGAAATATCAGTAAAATACAGGTTGAAGGAGATATTGGTTAAATAAAGGTGAAATGTTTGTTTCATTACTGATAGATTGAAATACTCTTTTTTCGGCGCACACTTTTTTATCGCTATGCCAAACAGTATAATGTACTGCAACAAATGTTATTGATATATTTAATTGTTACCCGCCCCTCCAATTACGAACACTTTACATATACCCACATTTACATACTGAAGGTGGTGTTCTATTTTATCATGTAAATGCTCAACGCCCTGTGCCATTCTCTCTTGAGGCGCTTGGAGGATATAACTTAGATTAAGATAAGTACGGGTAATAATTTAGAATTGTCTGGCTCGAGATAGGTATCTCAGCTAACAACTTTTCAAGATGTTCAGGGAAAGATGTAAATTGTCAGTTCCAAAGTACCTCAGCACGTGCAAAGTGATAAACTATTAATTGTGACCCATGAAAATGTGTTATCATTTCGGTGCATGAAATATTGTTGAAGACTCCCGGCGAATTAGGGAGTTTAGTGACGGCGAAATGGAAATTGAATGTGTTAATAATTCCAAAGTTTTCCTGTGAGAGCATTACGTACCAAAATTCATTAATGAAAATTTTACATAATGTCGAGTACGTATAAAAATATAATTTATAACTTTAACTTTTATTCGCACTTCAAATTATTCACTCGCGCGAGAGAAAATATTGCTCACAAGATTGAAAATATTTACTTTGAGCGAGTTTAGTTCGATTACCGCTTTCTGATTTTTCCCTATTTAATTGGCTTCTTTCCCTTCCATTTTTGTTACTTTTCGTTATTTATTATTAACTTTTCGCGTTTCAAATCTTCGACCTGCATAATTGAGTGGCAAAAATAATTCTAAGATATAAGTTTTAACCCTAAGTCATGCTGGATACTCCAGCTTTCCTTATTGGGCCACCAAAGACGGCTGGACAGCACCGTTTCTTTTCCAAGTCCCGTCCATACAATATGTAATAGAAATAATAGGATAATCCCTGGTAAAAAGAGACGTTTCAGGCGTGATGTGACGGAATATCATGATTAATTAAAAATTGGCAATTTTCCACAAAATAAAATTATATGCGACCGGTTTCAATGTAACTACATCTGACTGACCTGATGATGATGTAGTTACATTGAAACCGGTCGCATTAAATTAAATTTTGCGGAAAATTGCCAATTTTTAATTAATCATCACTGGTAGTCCACCATTTGGATTTTGGGATGTTTCTGTAAACAATTACACAAAGTTGTGGACTTTATCGCAGTGTGGTACTTAATATCGTTCAAAACGTATTCCTCGTTTACTCAGTGTTCCCTCGACTATCACAGCCTTCACTCTCTCACTGTCATTAATAATTTTTCGCATCCACTTTTTCTGCTGTTGTCGAATTTCGCTCTATTCCCTTGGATATTTCGTATTTCGATTGCTTTTAAATTTTCCTTCGCCACGTGCGAGACTGCGTTATTCTCCGTCCAATTTATATTTTCTATTTTTCTGTATTTCCACGTAAAACCTGTACGTTCATCGTATTTTTTCAACGGCAGGTTCGGGATCATGCTCTCGTATAGATTACAAAGGAAATATTTTCTTCAAAGGACATAAAGATGATAGGTATATTTCAGTAATACTTCTGTACTTGAACCTTAAAGTAATTTTATATATCGGTAGAGTTTATGTATTATAATTTTTGCCGAATATCTGAATAGATGAAAATTTCAATCATTCGTTAGTGCCACTGGTGGGATATCGGCTATTGTCAAAATGGAATTCAAATCGTGATCAAGCTATGTGTTGACTAATATTAGTTCGCGTGGCTGCGTACGTCTTGTTGTGGCATGCACTTCAGAATTACTGTTTAAACTAAGTGCAGTGCAGTCATTTTTCCAACATAAAAATATGCATTTCGGTATTCAGCGGCCATAAAATTGAGTTAATCGACTCAATGATTTCTTTAAATTTTAGTCTTTAGCGCTACCAAATAGTGGGCATCTCATTAACTGCATGAAAATGTCATAAATATTCTACGGATGGTGTTTCTTCGTAGCCACCTGTTTATTATCTTTGTTTACGGAGTGTGTACGGCGTAGCTGGTGACGCAGTATCTCTGCTGGCTTTCCCTTGCTCATAATTTACACCTCTCATTGAGTGACTGATTTATTTTCAAAGATGAGGGCTTGTCTTCTGTTTACCATTGCGCATTTGAGATTCACGTTGTAAAAATAAGTAAATAAAATGAAAAATACCATTGTTACACATTAGTATCGAAGAAATTGCTTAACCATCTCTTTTCGTGGGAAAAAATATAAATTTCGGTTGTTCACCCAACAAATATTTTGTAAATTTAAAATATGCATCATTTGCGTTTTATGCCTTATTTGGTAAGAAAAAAACTTCGGTTCTGATCCTCTCCGAAAAATTCGGAGACTCACATTGTTCCAATAATAACAAAGTTCATACATTTCCAAGGATGAAGCGAACAAAAAAGGTTAAATGCCAGGAAATTTTAATCATTACTATAGCAGAGAGGTATTCCAAGAAGCCGTAAAATGAATTAAAAATTGAATGACGTAGGAAATAAAGAGGATGAGAGAATGAACGATAGCGACCGTGGGCGTGAAGGTGACATGAATCAAAAGTGGGAGGAAATTAGAATACAATGTGAGCGCACATTAGAGGACTCATTTGTCATTTGTGCAGTTTTATAAGTGTTCTCGGCGTGTCCTAAAATAATACGATGACAAGGAGTCATCACCAGTCTATTATGCGTGAGTCTGGTCATTATGCCCCAGGAAACGAATGCTGCGTCTTAGTGAGTCCGTAAAACTCAACTTGTCCCATTATTTATATTGTTTTATCGCTTCGCTTTAGTTCTTGACAAGCTCTCAAAGAACGCACGGCCTCCTTAAGGCAATATTTTATACAGTCAAGGTAGGACTCTAAAGAAAAACATATATACCATATTTCCTTTTGTTCTAATTTTCACTCGTGAATGATTTTTTTGCCTTGCGTACGATATGATCGTATCACCACCTACTTCGTAAGTATAATAATATATGTATACGTATTAATAACATATATGTAATATATATACATAAATATATTCATATATAATATATATATGTATGCATAAATTATATATATATATATATATATATATATATATATATATATATATATAGTATATTACAAGTTTCGACGGCACGACCGTCGTCGCCGTCGAAACGTCAGAACTACAGATATGAGTTTCCTTTCTTTGTGTTTTAAAAATCTACATCTGTGTTATTATATATTTGTACGGCGCCGAATAGCATTCCATTTCGAAGATATATATATATATATATATATATATCACATATATATATATATATATATATATATATATATATATATATATATATATATATATATATATATATATATATATATGTGTGTGTGTGTGTGTGTGTGTGTGTACACACATACGCACACACACATGCTTGTGTGTATATATACATGCATTTGCACACATAACAGTTGGCTGACACACAAAAGTAAAAAAAACAAGAGAGAAACTCACAAGAAGGTTGAATTTTCAGTGGTTAACCATCTTTTCAGAGAAAGGCGAGAGAGGACTCCTGAAAGAATGATTAGTCCTTTCCCTCCTTCCCAAAATTTCAATTCTGGTGTGCGCTCCTTTATTTTCTGAATGCTCTGGGCTTGGTGTAGTGATCTGAGTCACGCTTTTGTTAGTCAACTGTTAATGGTCGCTTCGCAAGCTCTTTCATGTACACGCGCTCGAGCATATATTATAACGCGTATCATCGGTATTTTACCGTTTAACGTGGTTTTTGGACGGACACAGACTATGCAACGGTACAACGATCAGTTCTTCACCTCTCCTTGTTATATTGTCTGACCGCGGTAGGGTCATATTCGGGTGCAAATTAGTGTGGCGTGTATTCACCCCCTTCCACACACCCTAGCGGTGACTTGCAGGGTACTAAAAGTACTAAAGATTTCTCTACATAGTCACCATTCGGAGTTATAAATTTCTCCCGCGTTTCTTGGCCTTCCGAGATAGAACTCAGTTTGTTGAAAGTCGTTGTTCCACCTATTAAAATATGTCATTTGTGTTACCAAATGTCCGAGCTCGTAATGGTTTATTTGAGTTATAGAAATAAGAAAAAATCGTCCGGGGCGAGATCGGGAGAACACGGTGAATGTGGCGAAATTTCAAGCCCCAACTTTTTGATTGTCGGTCGTGCCGTGGTTGTGATTGCAGGTCACACCATGTTTGCTTCTTAAAAGGTGGTAGTAGTCGTGGAACCCAGCGTGCTGACACCATTGACGTGTGCAGTTCTTCGTGATCAATTCTCCACACACTGTCGTTAATAAGATCAGTTTAATTCATGATTATTTGGCTGGTTGCTCTTGTTTAATAGGAGAAATTCCTCCGCTTTCTTCACTGTGGCAGTATCGTCCGTGAGTGATGGTCTCCTACTTATTGGAGGGACACGTGGCCAGTTTGAAAATTCCTTTTCCTCCTCAAACTTTGTCATATGATGGGCTATCATTTCCATTAACTGCCCTCATTTCATAATGGATTTGCCGGGCAATGTAGCCTTTCAATTAATTAACTTACGCTGTGAGCCTCTATCTTCTCCGTACTGCGATGTTCTTCAGTATGCGGCTACCTGGCACAAAAAATCAGCATTAATAACACAATCATACAAAAAGGGATCAGTTAGAATAAATGGTATCCAGTTATCTCGATTATTTCTTATTAATAATTACTTACATGCGATACCCCACGAGTGTGTGTGCGCGCACACACACTCGTGGAGTATATTTATGCATATATTCATTCATTTATTTTAGGAAAGTATTAAAAGTTGGCAGTTTACGTGACGGTAACATACATTCAGTTTATATTTATGCATAACATTTCACATTTATGCAACTATCGCATAAAATTGTTGTATATTTTTTAAATATATATTTTAATTTGCATGGGAAGTTAGAAATTAGGATTTTTGAAGTCATCCCTTAATCCTTCCCAAGCTTTTTCTCCCTTAATAATATGGATTATTCCACTGTCTTCTTGTTTTCTCCTTGTATTTTAAGATTCCCAGTCCAGTATTTTGAGCATTTCTGTCACACTCTGCGTCCTTCTGGGCTTTCCCAACTCAAAGATGGCAGTCTGTCTCAGTAACTTTCCTAGTTTTGCAATAAGACATTTTTCACGTGGGTCCCATATTTGTGATGCGTACTCTAAAAAGGGTTTCACGAGGATTTTTCATCATACTGGATGAACCAGCGCGTTAGGAAACTCCAGGGAGATCCGTCCCCAGATAATAGGAGGTTTATCGAAGGAATAACATGGTACAAAAAACGTAGGCTATGACAAGAAATCCTTGCTTTGAAAAGACAAAACATATGCAGAATATAAACATGCAAAAAGGATAAAAGATAGTGTTTACACCTCGGAAAATACGAGGTGTAACACAATCGAAACACTATACAATACGAAACCGAAATGAAATGGCAATTGCAGTTGTAGCTGACAATATTCTAATAGAGTAAGTGAACATAGAAAACATGGAGAGAATGTATCGCCAAACTATTTCTAGCACCGAAACTTCTGGTAGTGAAATTCAGAATGACGATCTGAGATTAAGGCATTTAAAATGGATTGGACAGAGAAGTGAAAGAGCTGTAGAAAAACTAATCATCTGGAACGGAAAAGAACGGTGATACTTCAAGGCGCTCAAAGGTAATACTAAAAACAAGCCGCTTTCAATAATACAGGTAAAAGCGTCACCGGTAGCAGAACGTGATGATGGCCATTTTATTTGGGATTCGTGGACTTGAAGGAGAAATGCCACAATGTCGTGTAAAAAAATAAGTAGAAATTGTAGGAAAAACAGGTGATAGCATGCATCGTAAGAAAACTAAACTGTCTAGTCTCCTAGAAGCAATTCGACGCAGTGAATGAAATGTGTAAGCAAAATAAAATGACAGAGTCAGACAAGAATGTTACCGATCGTCGCCTCTGTTCAACTGATACTTGGAAAAAGCACAAAAGTATCCTTGAGGAATGTAAAGCTGAGAAGTTAAAAGTAAAAGGTAAAGATATTGATATGTTCAGTCACGCATTGCAGTTTTAGCATAGGATCGAGGAGGGCTGCAGACATTTTTTAACGACTTTATTGGGGCGAGGTTGAAACTTCATAGTCCCTTTTTCTACCCAATACCTATACATGCGTGCATGAAAGAAAATTACAAAACACCCAAGCCCTATGTGGAGGAAATCCTTCCTAAGCGTGGATCGTACCCGCGACCTCTGCGTTGGCAGGCAAGGACGTTAGAAGAAAAGAAAATACTTTGTTCTTCCTAATCAGGTGAAGAACAGAGGACACACAGCTTTATATACTAGATAGAGAAGAGGAAGGGGGAGGTGCTGGTATAGTGGTAGGAGGGGGAAAGAAGGGAAACTGGTGTGTGTATGGGTGGGAGGGGGAGAGGGCGGTTGGGCATGGCGTCAGGGGACATTAATTTCACAAAAAAAATCGGCACCTGGACATTTCCTATTCAGGAAAGATAATTGTACAGATCACATCATTCACTTCACGTCAAGACGACATTTCCCCCAAACATTAACGGCGTTCAACTCAATGGTCCACCGTTTGACTAGTATTCCCCTGTCCCCACAAAATACCCAAAAATAACTATGATTAATAAAAATGATAGCTGAAAAAACGGTTTCTGCTCCCAATTAGTTGAAAAATTGTACCAGGCAAAGTAGAAAGAATATCCCTCACATCAATTTTCAAATCCATCCCCAAGAAAGACATATCGAAATGGAAAAAAGTAGCAAAAATAGCCCTCACATCCATTTTCAATTCCATCCCCAAGAAAGACATATCGAAATGGAAGAGAATTCTATTTCTGGGGAATTTATCTCGGAAAGTGACCAGAACCTTTCCAGAGAACAGAATAAAACCTGTGTTATATGATAAACCCAACTTAGGGAACCTTATCTAACAGCTAGGACAAAATTTCTATAATGGAAAAGAGTAGAGTGTATAAATTGCGTTGTGAGTGCTCTGCTATTTACATTGGATAATCCGGGAGGAAATTCCGAAAACGCGTGAAAGATAATTCTACACACATCTACATCTAGTTAATACCCCGCAAGCCGCCGCAAGGGCTTGTCGCGGGGGGTGTGAGGGCACCACCCGTAATTAAGAAAAAACCGCATGCTAAAGCCGCAAATTTATACAATCCACAAAAAAAACATGGTATACATTCATGCAAAAACCCTTACAACCCACTCACATGCAAACACTCAAACTACCAATTAACATACACATGCAGCTTCAAATATACCTGGTGTCTTTGCAATGTTCGATTTTATTCTGATTTGGTAATTAAATATTTTTAAAGTTTCTAAAGTGACTTCGGTTTCTTATTATTATGATTCCTGATTTTTCGGGGAAAGAATGAATATTTGTATCTCTCTGTACTGGAATCTATATCCCTTATTTTATATTTGTGATCTGATATACCTAATTAGTGTGGGGCCATAATAAATTCCTTTAGAGACATTTTTAAACTCGTTTGTTCTGAATTTTTCTAAAAGTCTAAGTCTCGCTTGTTCTCTTCGTATCTCAATTGGCTTCCAGCCTAAATCCCCTAAGAGACTTGCCACACTTGTGTTCTTATTTTAACAATTGTCAACCAATTCGGCGGATTTTCTGTGGACTTAATTTAATTCTTTTTGCCAAATTTTCTCCCAAGGATCCAAAATATTCGCGGCATATTCCAAATGAGGTCTAACTAGAACAAAATAACACCTCTTTTTAACTTTCTCATTACATTACAACTGTTTCAAAAACAGAAATCCATACCATTTTTCCAAGCACCTAATAGACAATAACCACACAAGTGACTTTGCTCCTGAGATTTTACATTTGGAGAAGAAAGGTCTAAGATTACATAGATACCCAGTGTGCCTGAAGTGAGAAGCTGCGCTATTTTGGGTTAAATTAGACCGTTTAGAATTGTTGCCTTCCCTTCAGAAGGATACAGCAAAACTTTGGATGGAAGAAGTTGGACAAAAAGTGCAGATTAGCTCAAGCCAAGAAGACACATATCAAGGCAGTTTTAATACTCAGAGAAAATGAGTTTAAAATATAAGGAGTCATTATTTGAAAACATTTTATGCATGGCACTCTTAAATCAGACACGAGAGCTAATGAAAACCATTCCAGAGAAAAATAGGATACTTAGAAACATGCTAGCGGAAAGTGCTGATTGGTCAGATTAGGTATGAATCGAGTACCAATAGTAGAAGAGGAAAAGAAAAGAGGAGTTTCAAGCAGAAACTAAATATGGATTGGACTGAATTGAATGATACATTTCACTAATAGTTAGACATGCAGACAATGTTTAATAAAAGAGAAAATAGAGGGGAATCTTCCGGAGAAGTACCGGTGGATAAAAATAGACTAAATAAATAAGGGATACATATGAGTAAAAAAGGCGGTCTAGGCTTCGGAGAGTAACCATTGAAAAGGCTAGAATTGTGGGTTGCGGTCAATTGTTTAAGTACTCAATGCCCGGTTGAATAATACAATGAGCGAACAAGCGGTAGAGTTGAAGAAAGTGCAAAAGCGGGATGTAGGCAGGTTTTGTGTGTATGTGTGTGTGTGCTCCATTGCCGCGACATTGGATAGGCGTGAAGAGGTCATACAAGTGATCCGAGAGGATGAGCGTGTGTGTGTGCGCATGGATGTGTGTGGTGGTGGTGGCAGGGGAAGGGTGGGTGTCGTCTGCTAGGAGGGTGTAAAGGGTATGAAATGTGCGGAGGCGGTAGGGAGGTTTGGTGCCTTGGGTGAAAAAAGGGTGGTCGGAGAGTGCTGATTAACTCGGAGGAAGCCCTTTTCCCGCTTTGCCCAGGCTAATCGGAAGAGCTGTAACCCTTACCTCTTCCCTCTCTCTTCTTTCCCTCTTGCTACCGGCATTCATTTCCCACGTATGCCTTGGACATCCTCTTGCCTCCCACCCCCTTCAATACTTCCCTCTCTCCTCCCTCCGTTTTCACCCTGTGCCCATTCTAGTTACCGAAACAGTATTCGGGGAAGTCGTCGGATCTGTCGTGAGCAAAACGTAGCTACCCGAGCGAATTGCTCGCGCTCAAGCCGATTACATTATCGGCTCAGCCGTTTTAGGGTGGTGTCCAGTGAAACTTGACTGTGCCTAATGAAAATCTTCAATAAGCATTTTTATCGAAGAAGGATGATTTTGAGGGAAACAAAAGATACTTTTTTTCTTGGATTGGAATATGAATCGAGTTCGCGTTTTTTTCATTGAAGGGCTTCATGAAAGTCCAAATTGTTCTAATGCATTGCCATAATAATTGCAATGCATTGCATACAATTTACTTACTTATTTAAAAGAGATTAAACTGGATATTATAACCGGCATTATATATTTTTTCTATGATTTATAATTCCTAGCTTCTTTCATTCCTATAATTCCTAACTTAGGCGTTTTACATGTAATATTTGTTCATCACGTTTTTCATGCTCATGTTCAGGACGTTATCTTGAATTTTCGCACAAGATTATTATGGTTCGACGTGGAAAGTACTTCGTCTTCTTTTCATTTGAATTTATATCGAGATGTTCTTGGTTAATCTAATCAATCAACTCAATAATGTTAATGGAAGACAATCAACGGGATTGGAAATCAGTTGATCGTGTATTTTTTATCTCTTGTACTCATTGAGCATTGAGATGTCTTGAAAATGTTTACGACTGACTTAGCCATATATTCACAGTGGATACTGGTTTGAGTCAATTCATCGTTCAAGTACATGTAGTATATTCAATTAATGTCAAGTAATATGTGAACTATCCCTCCTGGAGTACTACTAACGATGCGAAGCCCAGCTGATCAGCGCGGCGCAACGGAGTATCGCAATCAGTAATTAACTGAGGTCATCTAATTGTGGAGGTCCACACCTCCAACCACTCAAAACGATCATAATGACCGAATCATCGTGTGTGATTAGAACGGATCTTAGCGGAATATGTGCCGTTCAAAGGCATGCAAATAAACATGAGCGGCCCTTTTTACAATATTCAAGATCCCGTGCTGGACTCATTAAGGATTATAATACGCCCCGTACCCCTGTCAGCTCCCTTTCCTTCCACCCTCGGATCCAAGCCCTGCCATCCCCTCGGGTGTGCACGGTCAAGGTGCGCTGCCGGCGTCCCTCGCCTCTAGGCTCCAATCTGCCCCGACGGCGGATGAGACGAATGTCGCGCAAGGTGTGAAGCACCACCACCGCCTCAGAAATTGGGGGCGGAGGCAGTGGGGAAAGGGGTTGTGGAAGCGAGCCGGAGGATCGCTGGGCGGGTGACAGGAAGGAGGAAATACGGCGCCATATCGCCCATGGCCTTGCGATTGTGAGAATGAAGCTCAAGCGTAGTAAAGGTGCGTCCAGTTTCTCAAAACAATATATGCCGCCTTGTGTTGAAAAGCGTTTTCAATCTTCGTATTAATTTTGTTTCTGAATATTTTGCATGAATAAGTAGCATTATGTTTCTAACACTATTATCCAAAACATTCATTAGTTACTCGGAGACTAATCTATACGATGATCCAGTCACTTAATACATCAAGTTAAAATTATAATGTTGCACAATATATACTGTCAATCTGTCCATGATATGTACCACCATACGATGCATGGGTAATTTGAAAAATGCGTTCAGCTATAAGGAGAGTATTCGCGAAGCTTAAGTATATTAATTGTATTTAGTAGTACGGCATACGCTTACACACTTCACTCACTCGGTGTAGCATGGATCGGAAGGAGGTGCAGAACGCTATATGATTATGGATCAGCCGCAGTGAGAGAAGAAGGCTAAGGTGACATATGTACAACTAACAATACCTTGTCGATTCTGAAGCTTCTGTTTATGAAAGGTATTGCGATTGGGAAGGTTTAGGTCAACATTAGTCTGGTGTGTAGCCACCCCATGCCACACACCCTAACGGTGGCCTAAAGGGTACCATGATTGTACTGTGTAGTATAGGTTAATGTTGCATAAAATTAGGGATTAGGAGGTTATAAATTGCAAAGAGTATCTTTACAATATTTTATAATATGTTTTATTTTCCCTTTTTATATCGACGAAAAAAAGTAAAAAAACATTGGGAAGAAAATTTCAAACGGCCGCTGAACACGGCAGGTGATGAGGTATCTGAGTAAACTGCCAATATTTGATACTTCATGCTGTAGTTAATGAAATAAAGTACATTTAACTTGTCGCATGCATTGTATTTGTAATCGGGTTTAGTAAAACCACAATTGGCAAGGATTATGTATGAAAATGTGCAATACGCAGAACAGAAGTGACAAAAATAATAAGCATAAATAGGGAAATCTAGTGCTGCAAAGAATGTGTCGATGATCTAATGGGTGATTGGTCGAGTTGGATGTGTGACTAAGGACACAGTCTTTGAGTGCGATAGTGGTTACGTTCTATTTAATCATAGCACTCTTTCTTATGAGAAAATGTGCAGAGGGTTGGGATGATGGGCTGCCCTTGAGCTAATCCATGGATGACTCTTTTTTAACATGTTTGGGAATTTTGAACTTACTTAACGTCTAATCTAAAAACTGAATTTCTGTTAATAAGTTGAAAGAAAAAAACAAAAACCGCAGTTCTCATGGTCCACAATTTTCTTATTGGCTGAGAGAGAGGGAAAGATTTTCGGAAATGTTTTTCATAAATTCTCTTTTAATCTTTTCCATTGAACGAAAATAAAGTGTTGGTAAAATTGTGGATAATAAATGTTTCCCATCCATTCTGTGACTCATCCGTGCCATTTTGGGCGAGAGCATGAATCCTGAGTTAATAAATTTGCCTTGCTATAAACAAGCTATTATTTCAAAGGGTATCTTACTCTGGCACTAAAATAATCGATGTGTCGACGTTTTTAGGCTACATCGTTTTATCTGGTAGCTTTCGTTTGACAATATCGGACAAATATCTATCGCTTGGGAACTGATAGCATGAAGCGGCTAATAATGACCTTGTTTCTCAAAATCGACGAAATTTACTCTTTAAAAGTTAAGAAAGATCATGTTTGTCCTAATCAATACCGGGTTCATATCAAAATGGTAATTACTGATCATTAATCCTTTTATTTTCCATTTCCATGAATACGATTGTCATATTTTCTTCCAAAATTTCCATATTTGATAACAATTAACGTTGGTTTTCGATATAGTTAATTTACCGCTCTAATACTTAGATTCTATCGCATCAAACTGTAAAAAACTCTTGCAATAAGTAGTTAATATGTATATAGTATAACTAAATTATATCAATGTTTTAAAATCAATCTTAGTGTGAGAACTTCGTCATAAGGTTGCGGGTACGATATAACTGCAATAGAGAGGATGGCGCTTTTCTCTTTTTTTCAGAGAGGATGGCGCTTTTTTCTTTTTCAGAGACTTGTCTGCTAATACTTCACTCACGCATTTCGGTGGAAGTAGACTCAATAACATTGTATGTATATGTGAAACCAGTCTTCCTCCATCAGTAACTCTGATTTATTCCAGAGAGTAGGGCTTAACTAGTGCTCAGCTATAGGCTGCTCGATTCAAATAAAATATCCGCAGCATTAATCGGAAAAATCCAAGGGTAAAAATGTATTTTTTACATTTTTAATTTATTTGATGAAACAATTTCATTTTTATTTTTTGTTCGTTGTTAATATGTTTATTAAAATCTGCATATTCAGTTGACTAATATTATGACTGAGCAAGAGACACTATTGGTGAATACTCGTAGTCAGAAAGTTTCATTATATTTTCCATAAATCGGTCATTCAATTCCAATGAAAAGACAGTCTACTACAGGGCCGACAAATGCCTCGTGATACATCATAATTACTATCTTCTTTTTTTGTATTGTTCTGCCTATCGATATAGGCAGTCGTGAGGTATACATTGCCTGCGAATGTCTGAAGTATTTACATTTTTTCATGATACATACATTGGGCAGAGATAATAAGTCTACATTTAAAGACGTCCTCAAATGTCAGTGTTTATGCTAGAAAATGCAAAGCATTATCCAATTATTGCAGTCGCCATAGCTTCAATTTACCTTCGCATTTCCCTCCTCTAGATACGCTGTTTTATTCTGTTTAATGCATGTATATGACAGCCTTTAATCAGATATGATCAGACACACTCATCATTGCCGATTGATATTTATGACTAAAGCCACCGAATTCATTAGCTCCACCTCGTCGATGCAAAATATCTCGTTTTCACAGCGCTCGGCGTAATCCCGTGGTGGTCGACTTTTTTGGCGGGAAGACCACCCAGGCGGGGATGCTCCTTTGTCCCACGAGCGCGGAGCGACGGAACGAGCTGGGGAGGGGCCTGCGGAGGTGAAGGAGCAGAACTTCCCCGTGGGTAACCCTATACTTCCGTCGCATATAAAGCGATATGTGTGGCTCGTGTGTGTGGGTGTGCGTGGGTGAGTGCGTGCGAGTATTATGGATGAATGGGGAAACGGCTAGGTGGGAGGTTTTGGGCGAGCGCGCTTCACGGGGGTAAGTTGCGCCGCGCAGAAAGGAAAGATGCTGTGCTTCCGCCATGCGGGACCCCCCCCCCACCCACTTCCCTCACTCTCCACCCCATTTTGTGTTTACCTGTCGTCGTTCCCTCCCTGCCCTCTTCCCCCTTCACCCACTCTCGTCACTCTCCACCCCTCCGTCGCCCCTTCCACTTTTAAAGGGTGCTCAATCAACATGTGCATAGCAGACCCGTAGCGCGCGCGACTCGCCCGTTCTCATACCCGTCGCCCGAGTTTGGTCGACCAGAGCACGCACCGCTTCCCATCAATCCACCCTTGAATATTCCTCCTGCCTGCCCCTACGTCACCACTCACCGGAGATGGATTAGAGGAGGAAAAAGGGGGTATCCGACACGAAGTAGATATATTTAGGATTCCGACCGTATCTCGCCTTTGTTTGTTAATGCATTACGAGTGCTCCGGTGGGAGGGGATGGAAGTCAGCGTTCAAAAAGTAGAGCGACGTGGCCGTGGGCGTGTGAAAAGTGAGCCGAGGGCAGCTTTTAGGTTTGCTCCAAATCATCCAGCATTAATCACATATGCACGCTATTTGATAATATTACTCCTTGTGAATCTTAAAATAGGTCTTCGATATGATTGCGCTCTTACATGGACGGAAGTTTTATAAATTACCCTTAGTAGCTAGAGATCGGTTGGCCAATCCTTCGGCATCAGCCGAACTAAAGGTGCTTTGCCAATTGCGAAGTTGGGTAACTCGCACCATTTCCTCAGACCCTGGCATTGCTCTTTTTGGATACACAGGATAATATGTCTCTGCATACTCTGATTCAAAATCAAACCGCTTTATTTTCTGGGTTTGAGGTTCATTAGGTTTGCATTGTTTGGTCCATTGAATGTCAAAACGTGAATTCGTCACTTGTCATGCTTGTCATTAGACCGTAATATGCTTGGTACCTGTAGTTGCGCTGTGTGTATGGTTGCGAAACCAAACATTTATAATCAAAAACTTTGCATAGCTATTTCATGTGAGCATGACCTTGGTTTTCCATAATTGAACCTAACACCCTGCTTTATTTGGGCCAAATTTGAAATATGTGGCAAGTATTTGGGATCAATGGGCGAAAACGTTCGTTCAGTATTTTGATAAAGTTTCGCAAAAAATCCGTCAGATTTGTTTAAAATGTCTATGCGTAGAGAGTAAGCAGGACAGGTACAGTTGCAGGATGGTTGTTCAGCTGGACATAGATGGTATTGTTGAGTACGATGACGATTGAATTTGTTGGAATTTGTCAAGGTGATCCCAACCTTCCAATTCCCACAGGAATTCCTGTACCAACCGTCACCCACAGGAATTCCTGTGGGAATTTGGAGGTTGGGAACGCCTTTATTCTCGAAGAGAGCAGACGTGACGTAGACTTTTAGACGGATACAAGACTTCTGAGTTTTCTTGCGACACAGGGGAATTATTATGGCAAAACATTATACCGATACCAGGATAAAATAAAAGAGATACCGTTACCGACAGATTCTAGTATTCCGTCTTTCCTCCAATGATATGCAATCATAGCAAAATAAATTTAAGCATACAAATATACTTTCGTAGAGACAAACATTTTTTTATATAATCAATTATTGCATGATTTATATCCATGCAAAATACAATTATGTTTGCATGTGTAAGAGTGTTTTGTATTTGAGCTAATATATATTCAACTGCATGTAGGAACTAATAGCTGTGCATGTATGGCTTGTTCCCTTTGGGGTTCTGTAAATTTAATGAAAGGATCAAGACATAAAGTATTACGTATGAAATAAATTTGCTCGAATTAAGCAAGTTAGACTAATATGAATACTTGAATGGCACACTTACATCAGGCACTGTATAAGCGTAGTTTTCATTGGACGGTTTGTGGGAAAATGTAACGTAATATTAAAAGAGTCGTATCGTCTTTCGTTTTAGTTATGCCTCATTTGGAATCCAAGGCAAGTGTTTTGGGTCCATGAGAGAAATAGGCGATCAAAGATTTGGGAAAGGATCAGAGAAAATCCTCTGGGCTTGTTAAAACTTTCTACGAGAAAAGAATAGTCGTGAAGAGTATGCTGGAGGAATTAGGTTGAGAACCCCTTGGTTCGCCAAGAGAACGGTCAACGCTTAGACTGTTAGAGAGGTGCAGCACACCCGAGTTTACTTGCGACACCGAAGAGGGGATTATTATGTCCGCACATTGCATTGACAGATGGGGCCACCTGGATGAAATAACAGTGGTAGATACCAGCCCTGACAGGTTATATACACCCACAGGTCATATCATACGATACACAATCATCATTATTTCAAATCTAAGCACCCCTACAGTTTTAATTCACAGTGCCAAATTTAAACATTCATTTGAGAATACCCAATTTTGAATGAAACAGATATGTATGTGTAAGTTAATACGTGTTGATGTGAGAATGACATGTGCCCTAACACACCCTACCACACGCTCTTGCGGCAGCTGACGGCGTAGGTATTGTGTAAATGTAAACTTGAAGGTAATCTCAATAAGTAAATGATTTCAAGTGTATATGCAACTTAAAAGTAAATACATTGTTTTGTTTTCCATCCATGAATAATTAAAATATATAATTCAATAAAGTAGCTGTTAACAAAAACTGTCTACCAGAGGGTTGGGCCGTCTCATACCTTTAGAAATCATGAAAATGACTGTGAGAGATTGCGGAGTTACATCCGGGCCGGGTACATCAGAGAACTTCCTGTTTTTCTAGCAAGCCCCATTGACTATAAACGCAAAATTCTCCCACGAAATCTTTGCTTCACGGAGACGGGGTCTTCCGTAGTCTTTTACTAACCGACATCGTTCCCCCGACGTCTGATGTTGGTATTTCCCCCGTATCTCTCTGTATCCGGCGGGGCTGGTCATGGGGCAATGTCACCGGGATGCGGGATGAGTTTTGAAACGATTGCGCCAAAGGTTTATGTTTCACCTACCAGTACGCCACCCACGGTGGACGTAAGCGTTTCATTAGTGACGCTAAGTGAAGACAGTGAGCCCATATGTGGGTGTACTTAACATAAAAACAATCCGCTATCATTAAGGTACTTCCGCTTATTTGTATTTTGAAAGCGCCGGATGGCTCATGTCTAGGACGTTTCAGACGGTGGTTTTGACAAGTCTTTTTACATCTTGGATGTTCATTGACTTATCTCACGTAATGGCTTGTCTCTGCTTTTGAATGTACGTAACTATCGTGTTTTTATTTTCAAACTTCTGGGTACCAAAACTCCTCGGGTATGAATTGTTTAGCCTATGTGAGTCTTATATGAGAACGATCTGTCAGTTTGCAGTGAAGGATGAGAATGCGTTTTGATTGATAATTAAATTTAATAATTTTTTAAAGTATAAGGATATGCTTCCTTCTATGTTAACAGAAATACTACGGTCTCCCTTAAAGATATAATGATCTACAACAATGCTCACTTTGTCTGAGAAATAGGAGTTCTGTCAACTGTAGTATTTTTAGAAGAAAGGAGGAATTTGTTACTATCGTTCTAATTCAATTTTCTGGAGCTTCGATGAAAAAAAAATTGAGTTTGCAAAAAAACAAACATTAAATTAGGCATGAGTGACGTCATAAAATCGCAGAAAAAAGTAGCAAAGCAGTTGAAAATTTGATAACAATAAAACTCCATATTCGTATATAATCTCTGCAAGAATTCTTAACAAACTTGATAAGCACGTGGCATCTTACGTAAAAAGTATATTCATGGAGTTGGTCATAGAGTGTACGTAAAATGCTCCCCGGATTGGACATCTCACTTCACTTTGAGACCTTAGTGAAGATCTAAGTCACTGCATAACAATTTACATGATTATTCTTTAAAACCCTTGAAAATATCACTTAATTATGTAAGGTCCTTTATTGCTATGAAAACATATTGACGAAAAAAAAAGATTAATGAATAGTAGGTTATCTTAATCACAATGGTGTTCTTTTTATTCATTACATTAAAATATTTAGGGAGATTAGTATAGCGCAAGTGAGTACATAATTTTTAGGTTTCAAAAACCTTTTGATATTGTCACAACAGCATTCTAGTTTAACAACTTACCTTTTACGAGCTTACTTTACTAACCTTTACTTACCTCATACTGCATACAGCATGACTAAGCAATATACTAGATTAGGGACATGCGACAAGTATTTGGTCATGGAATGGTAGATGCTAGATGAAGCTCCATGAAATTCAATTGTACTTAAAACTTTCAGGCTTAATTACAGACTCATAAAATATGAAAATCAAATTAGGCATACATTTGTTAGGAATAAAGTGAGTGCTTCAGGATTATTGAGTGATCTGGGCTCCCAGTCACGAGGAGAGCGAGAGTAATGCTTTTAAAAAAGGAACGAATATTGGAGTTTTACTATGACACCGAATAAATAATTAGGATTCCAAACTGTGTCAGCAGATTAACGCGTCCGGATCAACTAAATGAAATACGCAGACTCGAGCACTGGTATACTATACTATATTTCATTAATCACTCTTTCCTCGGACGACTAGTGTTCGCATCAAAATCAATGTAAGGCATCTCATTAATTTTACTTGAAGGATTAACTTTACTCATATGCCATTTTTGAAACAATTTATTTTCCACTCTCCTGTAGCTAAAGACTTATTACCTAAAACCCCTTGCCAATGTGGCTTTTCGCAGGGTTTAAAATTTAGATTAGTATATTATACTTTATTTACGGGTACGCTTTAGTAGTAAAGGCAGTGTACGCAAGGAACGGAAAAGTTAAACTGAATTGCCAAACGCGAAATTCTTCGCTCATGAGGAAAGCATTATTTCTGTCTTCCAGGTCACTCGGCGTACCATAAGTAATACTTCTTTGAGAACTTTTAAACTTTTAACTGTCAGAGCTGCGACGTAAATGATTACTCTTTATTTGAAAGTTAATTTTTCCCTCTATAAGTTTCCTATGGCAAAGAGTAACCAAGGGCCAGACAAATGCTTTCTGATAGCAGTGTATTGGTTGTAAATATGGCGCGTTTGGCTTGGGCATCGTGTACTACTGACAACTCGCGGGATTTTCTATTGCAGGGAACATTTTAACAGTTCGCAGTGAGCAATTAAGAAGAACCACAGTATGCACACTCCCACAGCAGGATGCGTACTGAGTGTAGGGACGTTTAGACACCAGGATGGTGGATCTAACCCCACCCCACGCTAAGCCGAAACGTAAGTTACTTTCTTGACAGCCCTCGTATTTAATGCTGCTTATATCATATATAATATAATATGCATATATATCTATATATACCATATATATATGTATATAAAGATATTAAACATTATTTCAATATTTTTAAATCTATCGTGTTGTTAACGCCAGGGTTTTCTGGGTGCTCCAGCGATGTTCCATCTGGTCAGTTTCTATGGTGTTACGGTCAGCATCTTCAGATCCTAAGTGCAGACCTGAAGGTGTTGACTGTAACGCTAATGCAACCGTCCAGATGGAACAATGATGGAGCAGCAGGAAAACCATGCGGAAGCCTTCGTTGCATCGAACCTACCTTCGGGTTGATAACTGGTTATGTGCCTTCAATAAAAAGCGATGAGAAATTTCGTTGTCTCAGGCGTGACTTCATGGAATCGACTTAACATAATGAAAGGAGAAACTTTGTAATTCCACATAATCTATGTGGAATTACAAAGTTTCTCCTTTCATTATGATGAGAAATTTACAATTGGACTGAGTATACCGGCATTATGTAGTGTATATTTTCTTCCAAATCGTTTGAAATTACAGATTTGCTCTGAATTTTATACCTGGGTGATGTGGTGGGTCACTGACACGAAGGTCATCCGGCCGCGTCGGTCATGTTTGTCTACAAAATCAGTGTTTATCATTGTCAGCCGGATTATGATGTGATATTAGCTCTGCCTCGGTGTATCTTAGAATTCGAAATTTTTCACATGACAGTTAGCCAATGGCTTATATTACGTCATTTAATGTAACATAATAAGTGAGCAGAGAGTTTTCGCTCATGTATGCTGATGAGACTAATCAGAGGAAAGCGAGATTTGTTGGTTGGAGATCGAAGACAACGCATTTTTCCTTTTCGCTTGAAATTTATTTACGCTTTGATTATCACGAATGAGACGCGAATTCCCCGAATGCCTATGCCAACTTGAAATATGAGGTCCGTGCCGAACGCGCGTGGGGTCAGTTCGTTGATGGACAGGCACTTAGCGGAGAAAAAGACCCTCTTGTTCGTTAAATACCATCGAGCGATAAATATTACGAACCCGGACTCGTTAAAACATGTCAAATAGGAAAGTTTTCCATGCCCTAGGTTGACCATCCCCCGAGTTTCGGATTTTGTAGAGTACGTAATTACCGCCGCCGTACCTATGGTTACCAATAATTTCCTATTTTGCGATGCTTTTGAAGATTCTGTATTATGTGTGTAATGACGTAAGTGCACATTCAGGCGCATTTTTTATCCACCATATCCGTTACAAGACCGAGGATTGGCGGTTTTAAGAATATCATATCAGTCAAATTGGTGTAGCATTCATTTTTATAGACCCTTCTCTCGATTTAGAGAGGAAATTGAATATAGCATAAAATTTAGTTCTTTATTTAACATGCTCGATTATATTTTGCTTTAAGGATCAATATTATGCTTACTAATCTAGTATTCGACACAAGCAAAAAACTTCTTAAAATCCTGAAGTCCTATTGAGCAAAGGACTTCAGGATTCATTTTCTCTTTGTATCATTTGAGTGAAGTCGGCCCCCTGCTTGCCTTAAAAAATATGGTCACGAAAACAAGCGATGCAAGAGTATACCGGGTATTCTTTTCTCCGACGTGTGGTAGTCTTCACCATGCCATTTGCCCCCGCATGAGGAAAGGTGAAGTCTTTTAAGTTACCATAATCCTTATTATTCTTCTAAACTAAGTGTCTCCTTGGATTACATGTGCATCTAAATGTTACCCTTCAGACCATCGTATCGGTGTGCTGTCGAGCAGGACACCCTTGAACCCGTAAATGGTAGAATGAGGAGGGTTAGTGAAAACATTTTGGAAGTCTATTTATCATTTCATATTAAATAGAATTTTCTTTTCGAAAGTTATTAACTAGTGCATATTTGTACTACATGAATTATTATTCGATTCCAAATGTTTTGCACAAAATTACTCCTTCATAATACCATTAAAAATTTTGGAAGCTAAACCAAGCAAATTTCCCTCCTCTTTCTACGAAGGAAGAGGCGTCCTTATTCCTTTCTCTCTGAGTTTTTAACGTAGTATTCAGGTCGACACACTTCAGTTGTCGTAGTATTACGTCCACATGATCACTTAGTTACATGGTAATTGATATAATGAATCGAGATGAGATAGATGGCCAACCTTTACAAACGCGGACTTCCCGCATAAGTGGTGAGGAGTTTTTGGCGGAAGGGAAAGGGTTTTTAAGATTAAAATACGTCACTTCCGGAAGAGTTGAGAGGAAAACTTTCCTTACTCTCGCCGGTGATGACTTGCAATCATCGAAAATTGAGGACAAGGACGATTGGAATAATTTCTCATGGGTCTCGGGGCTTCCAGAAGTTGACTGTATAGGTACCTGATGGATACTCTGACGTAAGCGAGATTTACGACAAACAAAATCCAATTTAATGCCCATTTTTGCGATTTTCTCCACCGTTGTCCCTCATATCGTGTATATGGGAGAATAAAAGTTACCCAAAATAAATGAAAGTTTCATTATAACTTGGCGAGAGGGAATATTTTGAAGAAAAATTGCCTCGTATAAACGATCAGTTTCCATGGATGTTTCACAAGTATGCAATTAGAGATGTGATCACATGCCCAATACGCCACGGTGTTTTATTAATTCGAATAGAAAGTGCGTGAAACCAATGCATTAAAGAAGGAACAGAGGATATATATTTTTAAATTAAGTCTATAGGTGAAAATATTGAGGATGAATATGAGGTCATGAGATTAGGTGAGCCTAAATGGTGATCCAACTGGACCAAAATCCTTTAATTTTTTAATCCTAATATCGTATATTAAAATTTCTTTATTGAGATAAAGTTTAAACAAATTTAAATATGTATGTTTATTTCTGAATGCGTCTTATTTTCAAGCATGATTCGAAATTTGTGTATAAGTGAATATTTATACATGAAAGGCTGGTGTCCTAACAACCCCCGCCGCACGCCCTGGCAGCAGCTTGCGAGATAATACGTAGATGTGAATTCGTAAATTAGCTGTGGTATGCTGCCAATTGCGTTTGAAAATTTGTAGTAATTTATTGAAATATTTACTCAGCGAGTGTAAAGTTACTTATAGCTTAATCAGCTAATTTGAAAGTACTCGTTCTACAACAATCGCATTGGAGATTAAACACAGCTTCAATGAAAGGACCCAATGATTTAGCTTAGGGTTACAGGCTACTAAGCTTACGCAAACAGTCGCTGGTTCCAGTCCATTGGAATTGGTCACATAGCATTCAATAAAAATGTTATTTCTGTTTACTCTTTGGATGTTCAAGTAATTATTACGGATTCAATGTGAATACCTTGGTTCAAATAAAAGTACTCATATTACATATGAACATTATAATGCCCCTCTCTGTCTACCCTCATCCATCAATTCGAATTCCTTAAATGTCACACTTTTCAAAATAGTTTCTTCGATATACATTTTTGAATCAGCATCTTTGAGCACGCTTTGGCAAAAGTGTTGGCTTCCTCGGATGAAGACGGCCCACGAAGAGTGGGCCTACCCAATCACTCCAATTTAAAGGGGCAACTTCTCACGAATGACTTGCCGCAGTACGCGAAGAGCGTATTTTTTTCTCTCTCCTCTAGCCGGAAGTATTACATATCTTTGGGTGACCAAGCCAGTGCGTGCTTGTGAGGCGACGAGGGTGAAATGCCGAAGGGGGGAGTCGGGAGGAATGGTGCTGCTACATAGCTCGCTGCCCATTGAGGAGGAGGGAGGTGGACTGGCGGGATGGGGAGGCGGCACCCGATCTGCCCTGGGTGCTGCCGGCACCTCCTGCTTCCCTTCGCCTTCTCCTAGCTTTCTCCTTTTCACACCGCACCCGGGGGTGGGAAGGAGGAAGAATGGGGGGGAGGAGCGGGAAGGGAGAGGGAGAGAGAGGGAGGCCTGACCTCCTTATGCCATACGCTCTAGCCAACCAGTCCGCCGCTTCACGGGTATAATCCACTCCCCAAGTGTAGCCAGAGGCGAGCACCTGATCCTTCGTTCGGCAGCACAGCCGAAAAAACCAGTCGGCTATTTATATTCCGTATGGAATGCCTTCGTTCTTATTTCCACCCCCCCCCCTCCCATCATCCCTCCGCGTCTTTCTCCCTCTGTTTTTCTCTCTCTATCTCAAGAGCTCTCCTTCCATCTGATCCACATTACACTCTTTTGCGTTTGTCATTTGTGGATTAGGGGCGTGGTGCGTGGCGAAGGAGGAGCATTAAGGATTCCCCTGATGCGTTTTTGAATGCTCCTTTAGACTTCACGCCGCACTGCCGCACGCTAAAGGACTTGATGAGGTGGAAGAAAGGTGGGAGGGAGGGGGTGACGGAGTCCAAGAAGATGAAGAGAGGGTGTCTCAAGTGCACCCACACACGTGCCGGCAACGCGTGCGTGTACAACTCTCGTTCCTTTAGTGAAGGACCTACACCAATAACGGGAACCTGGTGCGTGTCCGTTTCGAGTTTCAAGATCTCGAGTGCCAAGTGGAGCGGTGTTACTTTTTTGATGGTTTTTAACCAGGAGGAAAAGTAGATTCCCTATTGTTTCGGAGGAAAGGATGTATTTTTTTGCCAGGACTGTGGGTTCACGGATTGAGATTGCTCATAATTAAGCGAACTACATGCAAAATAGTGGCCATCCAAATCCTAACAATATCCCACAAGCCACCAGTGTACGGCGGGGGATGTCATGGGACCAGCCATACGGGCACAAGTATGACTTCGTAGGCTCATGTGAACATATCCCCGCTCATGCACACAAACACCCGCACACCCACGCCCACTTGTCCGTAAACATCCAGCAAAATTGGGTGCGGTATTTTTCTAGATCATTAAAACTTGGTCTTGGGGCAAATTTTGTCGGGTGCCTGTACTCGACCCAGCTGCAATTGCGCATCGTACGAGGGAAGAACGAGCATTTGAATCCTTCGGTCACGGTGTCTCTCACACTTTGATCTCGTGGGTCGAATCCATCAATATAAATACAGGTGGAACAAGAGATTGTTGTTCACAACAAAATACCTCTGACTATTAATTCATTTTTTTATTAACCCTGCCCATATAAACCTTGTTGTCTGTTGCATGTCCATGTGGAAGTGGAATTTCGCCTTCTTACTTTTCAAATTCAAGCTTGCACGTTATTGGATAAATTTTTACTGCATTCTAAGGTGCAATTGTTTGTTAGTTGATAGCATGTGCATTTGCATGCGTGTAAGTTAAAAGGATTTTTGCATGAATGAATACGCCACTGTGGGAATAGGTTAGCATGAATGTGTTGATTTTGCATGTGGTTCCGTTCCCTTTTACGTGTGGTGATCTTGATGCCCCCCGCCACACGCCCTTGCGGCGGCTTGCGGGTTATTATGTAGATTTATGAAAAGCCTAAAGATATTATAATGCTGCTTAATCGGTATTAACTTCCGTGGTCCATTTCTCACGAGGTTTACATTTATTCTTGTCCGAATATTTTTATTGATATGGGACTACTAATCGCCGCGCCACCAGACATTTAAATAATCATTTATGCTCACAGTTTATTATGAATAATTCATATTTTTACACATTACGACTTTGCATAAAAATAATTTTTTACCACTGAGTTATACCGGATGTCTCCTTTAATTTTAATAAGAGTAACAAATATTAGAATAAGGATAATTTTTAGAAGACACAAACTCGCCCCGAAACGAATACCACTGTGATTAAAATCTCGGGTGATATGACCATTTTTCTAATTCATATCGTCAGAATTGCAAAGCATTGGATTGTGATTAATTAAGGCGGTGTTACAAACGCCCAATTCATTTTCGTCGACTATCATAAAGCAAACAGTAGAAAGGAAAACATTTGAGGAAATGAATTGAAACAGAAGCCATAACCAGAATCAGACTGACCTGGTTCAACTTGTGCTTCCAGTTCTCGGCTTCTAAATCCAATGGTCGTTGGTTCATGTCTCCCTTTAGAGATGGAGTGTCATAACCTGATATTTCGATCCCTAAAAAATTGAATGAGGAGCGACGGCTTATACTGATTTCAAATACAAAACACTCTTAGAAAGAAAAAATAATGTAAAAATGAAAAAAAACTACATTAGTAAAGTAAGACAGCTTTTGAAAGTAGTTCAATATAACAAAAATTGGTAGATACAGAAATAACAAGTCAGTGATACATTCTTGGGAATGCTCATCAACTTCTCTTTGACATTTTCATCATAGTACTCTTCTAATAAATCCTTTATTTTTGTTAGCTTGTCCACATATTCCTCGTATGTGTTTCATCCAGGAGAGATCGTGAGTGAGGGTAACGCCTAGGTATTTAATCGAGTCTACCGATTCCATTTCGGTGTTTCCGATGCAGTAAGTGCTCGGGAGGGAATCGCTCTTTTTCCGAAAATTCATCACTACGCACTTTTTCAAGTTTAATTCTAATTGCCCAGTGTCGCACCAGCGTTGTGTAGCATTAACATTATCTGACAAAGCTGTTGTGTCCCCAGTATCGCGGATATCACGGTATACCACTGCATCATAGGCTAATAAACATATCTTACTAGGGAATACGGAGTCAATGTCGTTAACGTAAAGTAGGAATAAAAGAGGTTCGATAACCCTTCTCTGGTTAACACATTAAGTAACTTCTACTGAATTTGAGCTAACTCCATGAATGACTACTCTTTGTACCCGACCATTCAAAAATTCTTTAATCCAAACTCGGATGTTTTTGTCTATGCCATATGCTTTTAGCTTTCCGAGTAGTTTACTATGAGGTACTTTGTCGAAGGCTTTCTTAAAATCTAGAAAAGTCGCGTCCACTGCAACATTTTTCTCTCCCGAAATAAGAGTATCATGAGCAAAAGCGCAAGTTGTGTCTCGCAGGATCTACCTGTTCGGAAACCGTGTTCATGTTTCATTAATAGCTTCTGATTATTGAGGTGTCTCACAATCGAACTGGAAACTATATGTTCCATAATCTTGCACAAAATGGATGTGAGGGAAATAGGTCTGTAACTACTCGGTTCCTCCTTGTCTCCGTTTTGAATATTGGTTAGCCGTTTTCCAATCTCTGGGATCATTGTCATCTACTAACGACTACTTACATATGATTTCTAGATACGGTGCAATTTCCGTCGCTAGATCCTTAAATATACGAGCAGGTATTTCATCAGGTCCGGGGGATTTATCAGGCTTTGTTTTTCAGCAAACATTTTACCCGGAATTACCTAAGCCCTGCTGGCGCAACAATTTTATAAGGACACCACCCCCGATTCTATTTGTTGTCATTTCTGTTAATGGAAAAGGATTTTGGGAAAATTTCACCGTCGACACTATCTGCGCCTGTGCTTTGAATAAGCTGATGATATTCTGCGACTGTTTTTTTAACTTCGGCCATTTATTACCAATACAGATAATGTCCCCTTGATATTAGAGTTTTTGAACTTTTTAGCGAGGATCTTCGTCTAATTAGTATTGAATCCTTTATAAAGTTTTCCGTCCGCTACTATCTGATTGGTATTAAATGAACTATTGCCAGCGCTGAACCTCACTTCATTTAAAGCTACATGATTCGGCAAAGAAGACTTGTGAGACCCACTAATAAACAAGGGCCGAATGGTTACAGGAAAACCAATACTTTGCCTTTTATCACATTGTCCTAGATACTAGCACATATAATCAGCAGGAAAATAAGGAGACAAATAAAAGGCCACTAACGTTAATTCAAAGGAAAAAGTAGACCATCCTCTGCCTAGCTTAAAATAACCCATGCATTCTTGAACTTGGATTAAATATCATTCAGTGTAGCCACCTGCTGAAATGACTGGATATGTATTGAATGTAATCTTTCTAGTGGCGAGTAATTTGATTAATCTACTAGTACCAAGGCTCCACTGAAAATAAAAGTTGGAAGAATGAGATAAAATAAGAATTTAAGATGTGTTCACTTACTGAACAGCAGTGTTCAACGTATATTTGGAAGAGAGAATGTGAATACAAAGTATTGTAATTCAAACAAAGTTAATATAAGATAAATTAGCGAATTACGGTTCGGAGATTGAATTAATCTTATAGCAGATACTCCAGGAAA